>NW_022589738.1:16619931-16932781 GCF_004348235.1 Phoca vitulina | reverse complement strand
CCCCCCCCGCCACATCTTGGCTTGAAGCATCCTTTATTTTCTTTTGCTAATAACTTCTTGCCCCAAGCTCCTTCCAATAAAAACCTTCTGTTTTGTACAACTCCTGGGAGCATCTCTATTCCTGAATCACTTAATAAAGCCAATCAGATCTTCAAATTTACCCGGTAGAATTTTGTTTTTTAACAGTGTCCTAACCAATGAAATAAGAAAGGGAAAGTAATTACGAAGCATAGATTGCCAAAGGAAAGACATAGTGCTGTTGTTAGTAGGCAACGTGATTTGTCTAGATATAAAATCTAAGGAAATCGATAGAATTAGTAAGAAAGTTTAGCAGCATTGCTGAATACAAGATTCATGTATAAAACAATGGTAATACTCTTAAACCCAATAATCAATTATAAAATGCAGTTGTAAAATATAGCATTTATAATAGAAAAATTCTAAGAAAAAGATACTAAACATTATTAAAAGACAAAAAAGGAAACTCATGTTAAATCTTCACTTATGATATTCAAGAATTTCTATAACTCCCATTTTTTAAGATAACAATTCTACTACAAATACCATTGTTTGTCAATTATAAACATATTTTTTAAAAGCATCTCTAAGATTGGGACATGTCTTACAACAAATGGTTTCTTATATCTTGTCCCCTAGAATGGATTATGATATAGCTGTCATTGTTTGAGCATGGGTAAACTTTTGCTCATAGTTGTTCATATTCTTGTCACTTCAATTTAGTTATGTGCATTTTTGGACTACATGTGTTGAGTTTAATGGCTGTTTAAAATGTCTTAAAATGGTAATGTTATGATTTAGCATTAAAATGAAAATTTATTGTGTGTGCAGAAAGCAAATCTCTTTTATTAGAAGAATGACTGAAATTGCATATTTTCTTGCAAAGAACAGTCATGGACCTAAGAAAAGAAGAGACTCACAAGTTGGTGAAGCTGAATTATGTTTTGGTACTGTGGCTGGGAACAACATTTCAGAGACAGCAGCAGATGGACTATTCTTATAAGAAATGCTGCATTACCAATGTCCTTCTTGGCACCGAGGCTATTATTATGTGGAAAAACACAGATATTGAAATTTTAAAGTGATTCGGAGAAGTCAGACCCTAAATGTCAAAAGTTTTAGGGATATTTCAAGCAATTCATTTCACTTATATTTTCATTTTAATGGACACACAAGAAAAAGTATGATAATAATACATATCTAAATAAGTCCAAAAGACCTTTTTCAATAAGTATAAAATAAAAAATCCTAAGTGATAAGAAAAGAATATGTCATAGTTTAATGGGCAGCAATTTTTCTTTCCTAGTGGCACATAAAATAATGTGTCTTACAATCTATGGCATTACAGAATAGATGAGGTCTACAAATGATATGCAATTCCAAACACAAACTAAACATGAATTTTCTTGGAACTTGACAATCCAATTCTAAAACTCACATAAACAAATAGAGGTAGAAGATGGAAGTTACCAGTGACAGATCACAGAGGGCTTTGTGGGTCAGGATAAGAGATTTAGACACTTTTTTTTGTTAAGATTTTATTTATTATTTGAGAGAGAGAGAATGAGAGCACAAGCGGGGCTTAGGGGTGGGGAGGGAGGGGCAGAAGGAGAGGGAGAAGCAGACTCCCGGCTGAGCAGGAGCCCAACACCGGGCTGGATCCCAGGACCCTGAGATGATCTGAGCCAAAGGCAACAACTTAACCAACTGAGCCACCCAAGTGGCCCCTAGACATTTTTTCTAAGTGTGGTGAGGACTGATTGTTGCTTTCTAAGCAAGTTAGTGCTCATTTACAATTTTAAAAAGTTACAATAAAGAGGATAAATCATCCCATCTGCAATATGAAGAAATTTTATATAATACGCCCAAATCTCCTGAAGAATAAGGAAGATTCTTCCTTATTTGCCCCACCAAATATTTGCCCTACCAAATATTAAGGCTTATTACAAAGCTATAGTAAAAATAAACCAGTGTAGTAATAGAACATAGATAGATTGATTGAACATAGTGAAAATTTTAGAAACAGACTGGAACAATTATGGAAATTTTAAAATTTTTTAAATTTTAAAAAATTTTAAAAATCAACAGTAAGGGGGCACCTGGGTGGCTCAGTTGGTTAAGTGTCTGCCTTCGGCTCAGGTCATGATCCCAGGGTCCTGGGATCGAGCCCCGCATCGGGCTTCTTCCTCAGTGGGGAGTCTGCTTCTCCCTCTCCCTCTGTCCTGCTCATGTTCTCTTTCTGTTGTGCTCTCTCTCAAATAAATAAAATATTTAAAAAAAAATAAAAATCAACAGTAAGGGGTGCTTGGGTGGCTCATTTGGTTAAGCATCTGACTCTTGATCTCAGCTCAGGTCTTGATCTCAGGGTCATGAGTTCAAGCCCTGTGTGGGGCTGCACGGTGTGGAGCCTACTTAAAAAATCAAAAAGAAAAAAAAAGAAATCAACAGTGAAAGGCTGGCCTGATCCTGTGGTGACTGGGACAGATGGAGATAAAAACCTATTTGATACTTAAACAAAGGAGTTCCAGGTGAATTAAAGGGTTAAATGTGAGAAGAAAAACTTTTAAACTTTCAAAAGAATATGTAGAGTTTCTTCAGCAAGACATAAAATAAATACAAACCATCAAAGAAAAGATCAATAAATTTGACCACATTAAAATTTAAAAAATCTATTTAAAAAAGGCTCATAAACAAAATGAAAAAAAGAAGTCAAAGACTAAGTTATTTACCATCTATATAACTGACTGAGGATTAGTATACAGATAACATAAAGAATTCCTCTAAACCCAAGGAAAATAAAAGTCAAAAAGAGCAATAGGCCTTGCATAGATGAGAAACCTGAATGATCAATAAACATATGAAAGGGTATAAAAAGATGCTTAATATGTAAAACAAAATAAAATGTTATATTTATAGCCACGAAGTTGATGAAAGTTACACAGTGTGACAACACCAAGAAAGGTCATGATAAAATAGGCATTCTCATCCATTACTAATAAAACCGTGAATGAGTACAACCACCTTGGCAATTTCTAGTGAAGTTAAATATGCACATGCCCTGACCTTACAAATTTCTTTCACTGATAGGAACCTAAGAAGTTTTCATTGATATATACAAGGGGATATTAGCTAAAATTGGAAACCTCATGTAACTTATCACTGTCTCCCTTCTGGACCTTCGGTAAACCACTTAGCATAGTATTAGAACCTTACTTTACACCCCTATTTCTCCCCTACAGGCCTTTGTGTTATTGTTGTCATATATCTTACATTTACGTGTTATAAAGCCCACAACATGCTGTTTTTACTTCTGCTTTAAACGGTCAATTATCTTTAAAGTCATTTAAATTAAAAAAGAGAACAGTCTTTCATGTTTACCAGCATGATAGGCAGAATAATGGTCCCCCCAAAGATGTCCATGTCCTAATCTCCAGAACCTACGAATATGTTACCTTACATTTCAAAAGGGACTTTGCAAATATGATTAAGGACAAGGACTGTGAGGTGAAGAAATTATCCTGGATTATTAAGTAGGCTCAATCTAATCACATGAGTCTTACAAGTGGAAGAGGGAAGCAAAAGAGTGAATTAGACAAATGGTAGTATGAGAAGAATTCTGAGATATACGGGGCTATGTGCAAGTATCAGAGAACTCTAAGAGCTAAAGATAACCCCACACTGACAGTCGGCAAGGACACTGATTTTTCCCTAGAGCTTCCAGAAAGAACACGACCCTGCCAATACCCTGATTTTAGCTCAGTGAGACATGTGTCAGACTTCTGATATATGGAAGCTGTAAAATAATACATTTCTGTTGTTTTAAGCTGCTAAATTTGTGATCATTTGTTACAGCAGCAATGGAAAACTAATACACTCCCACCAATATATGTATCATCTATAGTGTTCTTCATTCTTTTATATAGATCCAAGTTTCCATCTACTATCATTTCCCTTTGGCTTGAAGGACTTTAACATTTTTTGTAGTGCAGACCTGCTGGTGATAAATTCTTTCAGGTTTTGTATGTTCAAAAAAGTCTTTATTTTGCCTTAGTTTTTAACAGGTATTCTCACTGGACATAATATTCCAGTACTTTAAAGATGTTCCTCCACTGTCTTCTATCTAATATCTTTTTACCCCTGGAAGATAAATAGGAGAAAATATTTGTGAGCTTGGATTAGGGAAAAATTTCTTAGATACAGCACCAAAAGCACAAGCCAAACAACAAGAAAAATTGATATGTTATATTTCACCAAAATTAAGAACTTCTCTTCTTCAAAAGACACTGTTACAAGAATGAAAAGACAAGCCATAGACTGGGAGAAAGTATTTGGAAATCACACATTCAAAAAGGACTTGTATTCTGAATATAGTAGTATTCTCAAACTCAAGAATAAGGAGACAACTCAATAGAAGAATAGGCAAAAGGTTTGAACAGATAGATCATCAAAAAATATACAGATGGCAAAGAAAGACATGAAAAGATGTACAAAATCAGTAGTCATAAGAGAAGTGCAATTAAATCATAATAAGATATCACTATACACATATTAGAATGTCTAAAATGCAAAAGAAAGAAAAAGAAAAAAAGAAAATTTGACCATATTAAGTGTTGACAAGGATAAGGAACACCTGCAGTTCTCATACACTGCTGGGGGGAGTGTTGAATTATACTTTGGAAAACAGTTTGGCAGTTTCTTACAAAATTAAATCTACGTCTACCGTATGACTCAGTAACACCACTTTTAGGCATTTACCCAAGGGAAACGAAAGTTATGTCCACATAAAGACTTGTACATAGAAGCTTTATTCTAAAAGCCAAAAACTAGTAATAACCCAATTACCCATGAATACATATACAGATAAAGAAATCATGGATATCCATACAATGGAATACTAGTCAGCAATAAAAATAAATAAGCTACAACCAACAACATAAATGAGACTTATAATTACTATGCTGAGTGAAAGAAGCTAGACCAAAAACAAAAAAGCACATACTATATAATCTCATTTATATAAATTCTAGAAAATGCAAGGTAGTTAATAGTGATATCAAGCAGATCAATGATTGGCTGCAGTTTGGGACAGGGAGAGAGAGAGGCGGATAACAAAGGAGCACAAGGAAACTTTCAGGAATGATAAATTTGGTGATTATTGCTTGTCATGATATACTGATGTTTCATGGTGCATATTCATATGAAAACTTGTCAATTTGTATACAAAATATGTGCAATCTATTATATTTCAGTTATACCCCAATAAGGCTGCTAACAACAAACAAAAACCAAGCCCATCAGTTTGACAAAAATAAATACCAAGTGTTGATGAGAATTTGGGAAAAAATGAACTTTCGCCCTGGTGGTGGGAAGAAAAAAATGGTACAAACATATTCCGGGACACTTCAACAACATATAGTAAAATTTAAAATGTCAATCTCCTAAGATTTACGAATTTGACTTCTAGGGCTATAACCTAGAGAAACTCTTCCCACAAACACCAGGATATGCGGTGGTGTGCTGATAAAGATATGACCACTGGCTCTCTGGGGAAGTAAAAAAAAGTCCTGTTTCCTGGCATTTGCCAATTTCTCTGGTGTAAATAAACTGTGGCTGATTTCTAGGTACTGACATCACTGAATGCAAAGTTGAGAGGAGATTCATAAACCAATTAAATGTCCATCACTAATGGAATGGATAAACAAATACAGTGTACTGTGCAATGAAGCATATAGATGTACCTCAAAAACATAATATTGAGAGAAAAATGCCAGTTGTACGATATGTACAGTGTGATACCATGTATGTAAATCTAAAAATTCATGAAACAATCGTGTCTTAGTCCATTCGGGCTGCTATAACAGAATACCATAGGCTGGGTAGCTTATAAACAAGACAGATTTATTTCTCACAGTTCGGAAGGCTGGTAAATCCAAGATCAATGTACCGGTAGATTTGTCTGTCTGGTGAGAACACATTTTCGGGTTTATGGATGTTTTCTAGCTGTGTCTTCACTTAGTGGAAGGGGTGAGGGAGCTCTCCCAGGTCTCTCTCTCTCTTTTTTTTTAAGATTTTTTTTATTTATTCATTCGAGACACAGAGATACAGAGAGAGAGATAAAGAGAGAGAGAGAGAGCATGAGCTGGGGGAGAGGCAGAGGGAGGGGGAGAAGCAGGCTCCCGGCCGAGCAGGGAGCCCTATGCGGGGCTCAATCCTGGGACTCTGGGACCATGACCTGAGCCGAAGGCAGACGCTTAACCGACTGAGCCACCCAGGCGTCCCTCTCCCAGGTCTCTTTTAATGAGAAAAGGGGCACTGATCCCATTAATGAGGGCTTTGCCCTCATGACCTCATCACCTACCAAAGGCCCCACCTCCTATTACCATCACATTGGGGATTAGGATTTAACATATGGATTTGGGCTGGAGGGGGAGACACAAACATTCAGTCTATAGCAAATAGCATAGATTGTACATCAGTAAACACGTATGTAGGAAAGTTATTTAAACATGGGAACAAGGACATATACCAAATTCCTGGTGGTCCTTCCACTTGGAGTGGGAGGAGACGGGGATTAGGTAGGTGTGTTATTTACTGCTCCATAACATCATTACCACAAACTTTGTGGCTTAAAATGATAGACGTTTATTATCTCATGGTTTCTGTGGGTCAGAAGTCTGGGCAAGGCTTAGGTGGGTCCTCTGTTCAAGGTCTTACAAGCTTCAGTCAAGGTGTTGACAAGGGTCTTAATTAGAGGCTTGACTATGGAAGCATTCCTTTCCACACTCACACGGTGTTAGAGCATTTAATTCTTTGGGATGGTAGGACTCATGGCAGCTTGCTTCTTCAAAGCCAGCAATGGGTGAGAAGGACTCCTGTGTAGAGAGTTGGCTAGCAAGATGGAGTTATATAACGTAATGTAACCACAGGAGTGGCATCCCATCATGTTTGCCATAATCTACTAGTTCAGAAGCTGATCACAGGTCCCACCCACTCTTTTTTTCTTTTTTTAAGATTTTATTTATTTATTTGAGAGAGAGAGAGAGCACAAGCAGGGGGAGTGGCAGAGAGAGGGAGAAGCAGGCTCCCCGCTGAGCAAGGGGCCTGATTCGGGGCCCGATGTGGGGCTTGATCTCAGGACCCTGGTATCCTGACCTGAGCAGACGCTTAACAGAATGAGCCACCCAAGCACCCAAAGTCCCACCCACTCTTAAGGGCAGGGGCATCCACAGGACATGGGGATCATGGAGGCCCATCCTAGAATCTATGTGCCATAAATGGGTGAGAAACAGAGGGCTTAATCTTTATATGCAAAAGTTTACTTCTTCTATTAAAAAAAAAACAACTCACACACAAGAAGGAAATTGAACAGCAACGTATACTGTACAAACAACATGAAGCAACATAATCAAATCTCATAAAAATGAAAAAGTAGGAGTGTGTCTAATAGAAAATATAAACCTTTTATGTAGGTTAATAAAAAACAGTCTTACATCATAAGCTACTGCTATGTAGGAGGTGATCTTTTACAGTGGTAGATGGTTTCGTTTAATTTTCTGACATGGTTTATTAATAACACGTGAGACAGCTCTGCTTACATTTTTCAGCCTCTAATCCCTCTAGGGCAGGGGCCCTGTCTGTTTGTTTTTCATTGCTGTATTGTTAAATTAAGCCATCTTTCAGTAGGTGAGCCCGTACAGCGACCTTTATTTTGGATGGGTTTCGATAATTCCTTCCAGACTCTTGACTCCCCAGTCTCACAACTGCTCTCTGGGTTGTGGTTCTAGCTGTGTGTACATTTATACATGCATTGGCGTAAAGTATAGAATCCATTTGATGTGAAAGTTGTCATTGTATTGGAGTTTTAATTTCCATTTTTCCTTTGGGTAGGAATGAAATTCTTTATCCTAATAAGCAAAGTGTTACTATTGCCTTCTCAGGAGCCAGATACAACATTCTTTTAATTTGTTTACAATCTTAAACTCACGGTGACAAAATGGATCTTTGGATTTTCTGTGTTTATTACATCTGTTTTATTTACATAGCTTGTCACTATGCAGTCTGCGTTTATTGAAAACACCAAACATCTTGTTGCGTTAAAAGCAAAACAGCATGATATACAACGTCAGTTCTGATTTGAAATTCCATTGTTTTTCGACTTTTCTTCATTAGTATGTTAATATAAATGTTTTGGAGAAAAGAGGAATGTTTGTCTGTGCATATTCGAAGCAATTCCCCCCCCTTTTTTTTAAAGATTTTATTTTTAAGTAATCTCTCCACCCAACGTGGGGCTTAAAATCACAACACCGAGATCAAGAGTCATCATGCTCTACCGACTGAGCCGGCCAGGTGCCCCCATATTTGAAATATTTCCTATAGAAATTGGATTAGACAGAGAAATATACAAAGCATCAAACTATAAATAGAATATGGCTCCAGGCCAGAAAGGGAAACAATTATTTAATAAGTTTCTAAGTCTCTGAGGAAGGAAGAAATCTGTGGGTTGGACATCTACTTAGCTAAGTACAGTGGACATCTACTTAGCTAAGTTTCAATGGACATCTACTTAGCTAAGTACAGTGGACATCTACTTAGCTAAGTTTCAATGGACATCTACTTAGCTAAGTATAGTGGTTTGTACTGCATTCAAGGAAGGCCAGCACCTACTGTATTCTCTCTTATAGGGAAGGTTGCTGTTAAAGATAATATTTGCTCACAGTCTAGTAGTCTCTCACCACAGAAACTGTAATGTTTTACAAACATGTAGTCACTTACATCAATGTGGAGGGCCTACACCCTGAAGAAGTTTATAATCTGGCAAGTAGAGGATGTATATAAATAATGGCAACATAATAACAGCTGCAGGAGAGATAGAAACAGGAAAGGGGGGGGCTGGCACCTGACTGGCTCAGTCGGTAGAGTACTCGACTTTTGATCTCAGGGTTGTGAGTTTAAGCCCCACGTCGGGCATGGAGCCTACTTAAAAATAAGATTATAAAAGAAAGAAAGAAAAAAAGAAGGTACCACAAAAGTTCAGAAGACAAGTTATGATAGCCACCACGTATTTATCGAGTACTATTTGTGTGCCATGTACCTTCCAGGGGTGATTACCAATACAAATACTCTAATACTAAGACTCACAGATATGAATCGGATACTTACTAGGTGCCAGGCACTGTTCTAAGCATGGTACATGTATAGGGGACCAGAATATGCCTGAAAATATACCACGTTGGCATAAGGATTATTTTGAGTGGAAGACAAATGAGAAATAGCAGGTGCCAAAAACAGGCTCTCTGCCCTCCCCCCCCCACCTTTTGCCTAAAAGCAGGCTCCGACTCTTAATCACCTGCAAAGGAGACTCTTATCAGTCCAGAGACTGCACTGAGAGGAATTTGCCTAACAAACCCGCGAGAAAAAACCACTATGTTTCATTAGTTTCTCCTATTTATTTATCTTCCCACGGTTTGCTGCCCTCCAAAGTTGACAACTCTTTTCCTTTGTCTCATCACTTCTCTACAAATTTATTGTTCTTTGTTAAGATGCTATATAAGCCCATGTTTTAACTACCCCTTTGAGTTATTCATCTCTGAGGTGTTTTTTTCCTCCTGTACACATGGGAGCTGGCGAACTCTTTTGATGCTCAAGACAAAGCCATGTAATAGCTATAATTAATCCCATTTTATGGAAGAAAACACTGAGGCTCAGAAAATTTCAGGACCTTACCCAAGGTCTTATAGCTAAGTAAGCTAAAAGAAATTACAGTTTGTCTGAATTCGAAGTTGATGTTCTCTGCAGTGGCTTTGGGTCTTGTCTTTGCGATGCCGGTGACTCATCGTATCAGTTACCTATTGGCGGGAGGCAAATCACCCAAAATTTAGTGGATTAAGACAACAATAATTTATTATTTCTCCTGATTCAGTGGGTTGGCTGACCAGTTCTTCTACTGGTGTGGCCTGAGTTACTCATGCTGCTGGAGGCGCAACTGGGGTTGTGATATCCAAGATGGCCTCATTTACATGTTGGGCCCTTGATGCAAGCTGTGAGCCCTGAACTCACCTCCATGTGGCCTTTCTTCTGGGCTTCTCCACAGCTTGATGAGTTGTGGGCTGCTCCAATTGGAATGTGGGGGGTGCACCGAATGTGGAGTGTCCCAATTGGGTGGGGGCTGGTGGTGCAGACGGTGAAAGAATTCACCCCAGGGCGCCTGGGTGGCTCAGTCGGTTAAGCGACTGCCTTCGGCTCAGGTCATGATCCTGGAGTCCCGGGATCGAGTCCCACATCGGGCTCCCTGCTCAGTGGGGAGTCTGCTTCTTCCTCTGATGCTCCCCCATCTTGTACACTCTCTCTCACTCTCTCTCTCTCAAATAAATAAAATCTTTAAAAAAAAAAAAAAAAGAATTCACCCCAGGTAGAACAAAAGAGATAGAAGTTTATTGAATGCACTGCAAGGGAGTGGCAGGCAGGACAACAAAGGAGAGACTGCCACGAGGGGGTGGTGAGGGACTACAGTCATAGGGCAGAGTGAGGGAGTGTGGGGACTTATGGAATTTTCCCTTTCTTGGTAATTGTTGGAACTGTGCCTGGTTGTAATTGGCCAGTTAAGGCCTATGGCTATTTCAAGGTGGGTCACTTAATGAGCCTGTTTGCTTTCAGCTAGATGGCCGCTGTGGGCCCTTTTGCCTTGTTTCTATTGCTGAAGCTCGTTGCCTAAAAGCGGCCTCTAGATGATTCGGCACAGGAGTATCAAGGTTCCGAGAGAGGAAGCCCCAGTGCACAAGGGCTTATTAAGCTTCTGCTTGCGTCACATTTACTGACATCCACTTGGTCAAAGCAAGTCACACAGTCAAACCTAGAGTCAATGTGAGAAGAGATACTAGGGCCCGGATACCAGGAGGTGTGATTCATCGGGGGCCATTCATGTAATAATCCACCATATTTATCATAAGACTTTAAAAAATCCACTGAAACTCGGGTTCTTCATCTGTAAAAGGAGGAGATGGAACTGAGTTAACTCTGAGGTCCTGCTATCACTTGTGGCTGGGAAATGGAGGGTATGGGGGGCATGCTACCAGCTTGCTTTCTGCAACTCAGCTCCATAATCCCTTTGATGCAAGCAGGCCAGGTCTGAGGACCCAGGGGGACGCCCGCAGGACCAGCCAAGAGGATCCTTGGCTTCTCGCAGGATGGAAATCAAGCACGAGCCAGCAGGAAGTGAGAGCAGAGTTTATTGAAGATATAGAAAGAGCAGATACAGATGGAGTGTCTGGGAGACTCAGACAGGAAAAGGAGAACGAGTCTTATCTTTGCTTGAGGGCCTGGAGTTTTTATTGAGGATGGTGGTCTGGTGGATGTGTCTTCTCAGGCATCGTGGTCTGGTGGACATGTCTTCTCAGGCATCGTGGTCTGGTGGAGGTGTCCTCTCAGGCATCGAGAACTGGTTGAACAAGGACCAGTGCTCAAGTGTCCTCCATAAATCACTTATGCCCTGGAGCCAGGGGTCTTGACGTCAAGGTGTTTGGAGTCAGTGTTGATGCCTGGTCATTCCTTACATGTTATCTATGGTTCCAGACGGCTCCAAAGAAATCATTAGATCCTCAACCTTTATAAGGAGGACATACATTAAGACATGTGTAAAGCAAGCGTGCAGGTCCTAGCAAGAACAGAAGCAGGAAAAGGAGCAAAGGGGAAAAAGCCAGCTTTTTTTTCATGGGATCCCTTCAGTTCCCTGTCTCACCTTGACATGCTGCCCACTAATTTCCTCCTTTCCCTCAAAGAGGACCTTCCTAAACATTCTCAACAGTCTCCCCAAACATTTTTTTATGATCTGTATTGTCTACCTTAACTTAGGTGGAAAAAAAAGAAAAGGAAAATGAGAAAAGTACAAATTAAAACACTGTAGTACAATGCTTCTCCAGTGTGCATTGTAGACCACTGAAGATCCCTGGAGAACAAGAGGATGGCAGGACTGCAGTGTGTCTGTGGATGGTGTGTAGGCTTCAGAAGAAAAAGTAACAAGGCGCGCCTGGGTGACTCAGTCAGTTAAGCGTCTGACTCTTGATTTTGGCTCAGGTCAGGATCTCAGGGTTGTGAGATTGGGCTTTGCGCTGGGCAATGGAGCCTACTTAAGATTTTCTCTCTCACTCTCCTTCTACCCCTCCCCCCATGTGCATGTGCTTTCTCTCTCTCTCCCTTTCTCTCTAAAAAAAAAAAGAAAAAGCAATGAAGCAATTTCATTCATCCATTTTTGTCATATTGGAAATATAAGATTATCATTTTTACAGAGGTCTTTTTTTTTTTTTTTAATGAGTATTGCCTTTTTATTGTGGCTGGGGGATGGAGGCATGGTGAGCAGGGAAGATCCGTGAGCAGATCTTGCAAAAAGTTAACTTGCCAGCAGTGGTCCGGGTACCACGTTGACTTGACAATTGTTAACACTGCGAGAGGCTGTTAGATGAAGCAATGGAAAACTCCAAACCTTAACACAAGGAGCAGGTAGCCAAAGGGTCCAAGTCCTTTTAATGTGCTCATAATGTGCTCATTCTCTCACCAACCAGTGGTGTGGGCCCAGCCCCCCTTTTACCCCTCAGCCTTGGCTGCAAGCATGCTTCCCCTCAGTTTCTTAAGTTGTGTACCTTTGGCTAAACATATTCCGCAAGCACCATTTTAGTGGCTTTGCGGATGCTAACATTAAGTTAGCCATGTTCTTGACCTTGGCTAATATTATCTCACATTGTTTCCAGGCTACTGAGCACATGGGTTAAATTTGCATTTTTTCATGGTTACCGTCATGTGGTTATGTCAGATGCACAATTCACATAAATGGGTCAATGACTCACAAGTGGTTCACTGAAAAGCAATGATGAAAATGGTCATAATCAACAGGCTCCAGTTTAATTTTGCCCGTGAATCTAGAAATGCTTGGAAAGTGAATCTGTTAGTCATGATTTCTGACAAATAGTTGAAAAAGAATAGTTTGAATTAAAAGTAGAATGAAAAATATCTGAAGATTGGATTTTATCGGACCTGTGATCTGTTTAAAAGCCCCCAGGGTGTAGTCTATTACGTATAATTTTGTTAAATAGTGGGATGAAGACATTGAGAATGCTGTCATTTTCAAATCAAACAGAGTGACCTCCGTGGTAAATGTATTGTATGTATTCAAAACAAGCATGAAATAATGCTTCCCATTATGTGAGTTAGTTATTTTATACCTAAAGACCGAGAAGAGAAAAATCTAGAGTCACGATTCAAAGTTGGCCTCATGGCCAACACACACATAAATCACATCACTTCTGGAAGCTTGTAAAAGCAAACTCAACATTGATGCTATATATTACGCTCGGAGGAAAAGCAGCTCTGCTACTGGCAAAAATAATATCATGCACTAGGTTGATATTTTGCTTTACAGTGAGGTGGAATCATTGAATTGCCAAGTATGACTCAGCACTTAGCAAATTATGTCGCACATATCTGAAAAGGAAGGGCTATATGGCAGATTGTTTGGATTATAACTGAGAAGTCATGCTATAGGAGGAGAGCTGTTTTGTTCACTCAAGGTTATTTGATGAGCCACGATGCAGCCTGGCAAAGCGAGAGGTGTACCTGGAGCAGGTTCAACTTGACTCCAATGCACACCCTGCCGTATTTCCAGAAAATAATCCACGGGGGAAAGAAGCGAACCACCTGATTTTGTGTGTTGCCAGAAAAGTGGAAGCTCTGCATGTAATTACATCTTGGTTTGTTTTTGTTTTTGTTTTTGTCTTTGTCTTTGTTTTTGTTTTTGTTTTCAGCATCGTGTGTGAAGAAATGAGCAGTAATAGAAAATTCGAAGCCTGCTTTTTTATATGGAAGTATGTTCCCCGGTGAGAGGGAAAGGTGCCCACATGAGTTTGAGAAACAATGAATGTGATTACCAAGAAAAGGTCTTTGATACACTGATAATGTCAGCAAAGACTATTTCGATGACTTCCAATGGCTTGTTCACATAGTGTACCTCAGTCAAATAATCAAGGTCTTGAACAGACTGAACTTGTCACTTGAGGGTCTGTGTTTAATCATTCTACAGCTGCTTACTGAGTGCCAGCAATGTGCTGGTTGGATGGTCAGCCAAAAATCTCCCTTGAATTCCCAGCCTTTGAGTAACACAGTGTGGATGAGGTACCTACATTTCCAAAGTGGCCAGTGTAAATTTTTTTTTCCTTCAAATTGTAAAACAAAGAGTATCCTTTTTCTGTATCCCAATAACACGTAAAACATGGCTCAGTGGTCAGCAGGATTTACAAAGCCATAATAATGTAAATACCTAATCGATGTAGGCAAAATGACGTAACTATATTTCGATAATGGCCATCCTGGGAAGGGAGGCATGCCTGTATGAAAGAGGTAAATCCTCTTTGATTTTTTTTTTAAGATTATTTATTTATTTATTTATTTGACAGAGAGAGACACAGCGAGAGAGGGAACACAAGCAGGGGGAGTGGGAGGGGGAGATGCAGGTTCCCCGCCGAGCAGGACCTGAAGGCAGACGCTTAACGACTGAGCCACCCAGGTGCCCCGAGGTAAATCCTCTTTTAGAGAGAGAAATTGATAGTTTGGCCCTGAAACTACAAAATTAAAAAATTGGGGCGCCTGAGTGGCTCAGTCAGTTAAGCATCTGCCTTCAGCTCAGGTCATGATCCTAAAGTCCTGGGATCGAGCCCCGCATCGGGCTCCCTGCTCAGTGAGGAGTCTGCTTCTTTCTCTGCCCCTTACTCTGCTCTCATGCTCTCTCTCACTCTCTCTCTCTCTCTCTCTCCCCCTCTCAAATAACTAAAATCTTTTAAAAAAATTAAATTAAATTTTTTAAAAAAGAAAGTGTTCGCCTCTGAGGATACAGGCTTGTGGACTTGGGAGACTGCGGTTCTTTGCAGCAATCACTATTAAATTATAGGCACATCTAAATTTGCTTAAAAAAATTTTTTTAAGTTATGTCATAGAAAATTTGGGAAATAGAGAAAAATCATAAATAAGATAAAAATCCCATATAATCACTTCACCTAGTCATTTAAATGCCATACATTTGCTTCAGAATGGCTTTAAAACAACTTTAAAATTGCTTTAAAATGGCTTTTTAAAATCAGTGGATTAGTATGTTTATCTTTTTCATTTTTCAATAATAAAAAGAACGCCACCTTACAGGGCTCTTTCACGACCCTGAGGTCAAGAGTCACACTCTGCTGACTGAGCCAGCCAGGTGCCCCACCTTACGTGTATCTTTATGCAAAAAAGAATTATAAAGCTGCCCCTCCACAAAAGTAGAATATCTGTTAAAAACAAGCTGCTTGGGGCACCTGACTGGCATGTGACTCTTGATCTCGGGGTCATGAGTTCAAGCCCCCCACACTGAGCATAGAGCTTACTCTAAAAAAAAAAAAGAAAAGAAAACCAAGCTGCTAACTACCCTCTTAAATGAAAGTAAAACATAATTGCACTGTCAGATTTTTTTAATGCTTGCAATGATTTTTAAAATTCATCCAATGCTAGAATAATTGAATAGGGGATGATGGAAATGAACTCTACTAATTGCACCTTGTAGAATTAAGGAATCAGCGTTTTCTCCAAAATGACTTCTTCTACTGTGAGAATAAACCCGCAAAGCTCACCCCCCTCCTCCCACCTACCCTCTCCCCCCACCTCCATTTGTGAAATGTCTGGACTCATTTATAAGTGAATAAAGACCCTGAGGTGATATCAGTCTTTAGGGAAACTTCCTTCTTAATATTTGTCCTCCCAAGTGCAGGTGACAATGGCCGAAACACACATACACACACACCCAATTTGGAAAATGGTTCGAATCCAGAGAAAGTGAATTGGCTGCCTGCCCTGAGTGGGGCAACATCTCATTTAGTTCCTGGCCCTGGAGACACCTTCAGGTGCTTATGGCACAGCAGATTGCTCGAAAGACTGGTCTTTTTTATTTGTTCTTGTTTATTTGGTCTTATTTGTTTTTAATGGTCTGATGTTCTGGAATTTCCTCCACTGAAGGCAGGGTCTCAGAAGTTTTGCAAGAAATATACTCTCAAAGCACCCTCCAAGAACAGATCCAATTGCACCATTTCATGAACTGTCAGAATGTCCTAGATAGTCTGGAGTGAGAAATGTTATTTTGAAATCTGCTTATGGGCAGGAAGATATACATTGGGGAATGGGGCTGTTGGCAGCCTTCCCATCTCCTGACATACTCAGGGCTGACTGCAGTGACCACGTGTTTTCTTTTAGTCCCCGGAGGAAGTGTGTTGAGTTATAGAAAAACTAGCCAGAAAAGATAAAGCCACAGAAGGAGTTTTCCTGGGCACCACCAACAAACTTTGGATTACCTCTGATTAGCCAGATGCTGCAATGAATTTTATCTATGATTTAAGCATTTGTATCTGATTGAGGGTTATTTCCTTCACCATCTCTGACTCACTTGAACAATTGTTTCTTCTGTATACTTTTATTTTTAAAGATTTTATTTATTTGTTTGTCAGAGAGAGGGAGAGAGAGCACAAGCAGGGAGAGCGGCAGAGGCAGAGGGAGAAGCAGGCTCCACTGAGCAGGGAGCCCGATGCGGGACTCGATCCCAGCATCCCGGGATCACGACCAGAGCCGAAGACAGACGCTTAACCGAGTGAGCCACCCAAGCATCCCTCTTCTGTATACTTTTTAATACTAGCGTGTTTACTGATCTGAGCTCTGCCTTTTCTCTTTTTTCAAATTATTGGGTGATATTACTAACTTTGTGTTATTCCTTCTGTGCCTTTCTTTGAAAAATGAATGATTTCTCTCTGGTTACAATAAAAGACAATGGCTTCTGAATCTCCTTTTTCTGGTCCTGGGCCATTAGAACACTACTTTTTGGAAGAAGGCATGAAGCAGTGCAAATTTATTTTCTCCAGCAATGCTATCTACTTCTGACAGAACCAGGGAAACTCAGCTTTATTTTGTATTTCATTTGTTTCCCTGAGCAATCGACTTTCTTCAACCACTGTTCTCCTCCTATGGAGATTATTTTATTTTCTATCCCAGAATATTGTAACTTGAAAAAGAGTGCGATAATATTATTAACAAAGCTGTGTGCTGTTTATAAGAATCATTATTTTAATATATTCATCAGAGATAAAAACAATCAGTATCATTTGATATTCCTGTCCGTTGCATAAAAGAAAAACTTAATACACATTGTTGAATGAATAAATTAAGTAGCTAAATTATTCTTTTTTTTTTTTTTTTTGCTAAATTATTCTTTACTCAATTTGAACTTGTAGAAATAGCTCATTGACTGGAGACTGGGTAACTTGCTACTCATGTCTACTTTGTCCCTTCACCCTCTCCATATGTAGGTTTCTACCTTAGGTACTGGGTCCCTTGCTGTTAGTAATTTAAGAATATCACAAGGGCACCTGGGTGGCTCAGTCGGTTGAGTGGTTGAGCGTCTGCCTTCGGCTCAGGTCATGATCTCAGGGTCCTGGGATCGAGTCCCATGTCAGGCTCCTTGCTCAGCGGGGAGTCTGCTTCTCCCTCTCCCTCTATCCCTAACCGCCCCCCCACCCCAGCTCATGCTCTGTCTCTCTCTCAAATAAATAAATAAATAAAATCTTTAAAAATAATTAATTAATTAAAAAAAAAGAATGTCACAAGGTTTGGATGTTTTGCTTAGGTAATACATTTAAGATGGTCAAAATTAAAAACAATATAAAAAGGTGTGCCGAATAAGAAGTCTTAATCAACATATCTACTACCTACTCGGTTCCTTCCTCACCCTCAGCCACTTTTATTAGTGTTGAAGGCAACAAAATATGCCACCCCAAAATATGTCTCTTTTGCATAAGGATTATTTTGAGCTGATTATTTTTGAGAAGCTGCGCACACAGGAGAATCTCTGAAAACAGAGTAGAATTTACCCTTTCATAAGGGAAATTTACATTTATAAAGGAAATCACCATTTGTAAGAATGTCTTCCCCCCTCTCTGGACCAGCAAGAGAAAGATGAATCTTAAATCACAAGAAACTCCGAGGGGGGAGGGGAACCTAACTTAAATCTACATAACAAACTTACCCTTGTTTACTGTGTTTTTCCTGATAATCCTCCATAACTGGCCTCCCCAGCCCACAACATCTTTCTTTTGTCTTTAGCTGAGGACGGTAAAGTGATGGTTTGGGCCATTTGAGGGAGTCTTTATTGCTTTCCTGGGTCTCATCCTGTATACATGTTATTAAACTTCTGCTTGTTTTTTCTCTTTTTAACTTGTCTTTTTGAAACAGGGAAACTAGAGGGACCCCATGAAAAACTGCCTTATTTTTTCCTTTTCCTGCTTCTATTCTTGCTATGACCCACACTCCTGCCTTACACACGCCTAATAGAACAGATAATCTATGTCCTCCTTGTAAAGGTCGAGGATCTAATGATTTCTTTGGAGTTTTCCAGCACAATAGATAACATCTAAGGAATGACTGGGCGGGGTTGTTATGAACCTTTTCCAAGACCACTGACTCATCAAGACCCCTGGTTCTAGGGCATAAATGACTTATGGGAGACACCTAAACACTCATCTTTGTTCCTGGATTACTGAGAAGACACATTTGCCAGACCATCATCCTCAAGAAAAACCCCAGACCCCTAGCAAAGATAAGACTCCTCCTCTTCTCTCCTCCTTTCCTCTCCTCTTCTCTCTCCTCTCCTGTCCTCTCTATACTATATCTCTCTATACTATATCTATACTCTCTCTCTATGTCTTCAATAAACCCTGTTCTCACTTCCTCTCAGTTCATGTTTGATTTCCATCCTGCATGAAGCCAAGGACCCTCTTGACTGGTCCTGTGAGAAGCCCTCTGGGTCCTTGGCCCAGTCAGCCTGCATCATTTTATTATAGGGGGTCTCACTCAAGAACCTAGAAGGCTTGAGAAAAATTATTCCTCCCCGACTACAGTTTTGGCGATCCAGAGGGTCCTGCTGAGATACCCTACCTGCTTTAGAGCCTACAGAATGGGATCCTGGAAAACTGGCAGAAGCCAGTGAAGGTTAAGAATTCTTACCAAAGTCAGCTCTCTGTCTGTAGTGCTCAATCCAAAGAGGAAGAGAAAATTTTCACATTGTCCCTCCCTTTCCAAATTCAGATTCATAAGTGAAAAACATTTCTAAGACTTAGTTCTTAGGATCGTGACTCTCATCAAAGTTTGGCTTGGAGGTACCCAGTGGTTATTGATCCTTTCCCTCCCAAGGATAGTTATTGCTTTCCTGTTTATCTTGTCATCTGTTCTGAGAACTTAACTTGGCTTTCTGCCTGCCCAGGACATGGATGCTTTGTGTGCAGGTGGCTCAACTGTGAGGTTGGGGACACCAAAAATACGGCCAGACAAGAAATGTGGGTTGTGCCCTATTTGCAGCTAGCATCTTACCAACTGTTGCCAGCTCTCAGGGGAGTTATCTGAACATTTATTTTGGTTAGCTTTGCGAGTGGCCCTAGATCTTGAGAGGGTAGTATCTTTTGCACCCTCTTTGAAGACCCCTCTTGTATCCATGGGTAAACCATAAAAGGCTTATTGGTTTTGGTTTTGAGTCATTTGATAGGTATGCCTTTGGTTTAAAAGAAAAAAAAAAAAAGTTGTTTAATACCTCCAAAGATATCTACTGTTTGTGAAATCTGATAAAATATTTGAGAGGATTCAGGGCACCTGGGTGGCTCAGTCGTTAAGCGTCTGCCTTCGGCTCGGGTCATGGTCCCAGGGTCTTGGGATCGAGCCCCACAACGGGCTCCCTGCCCAGCGGGGAGCCTGCTTCTCCCTCTCCCACTCCCCCTGCTTGTGTTCCCTCTCTCGCTGTCTCTCTCTGTCAAATATGTAAATTAAATCTTAAAAAGAAATAAAAAATAAAATATTTGAGAGGATTCTTTAAAAAGTAGCTCTGGTCGTAAGTTGGCCATATTGGAAGCTGATATTCAGGGTTCGATAGGAATTCCTTTTCAGGACTTCTACCCTACGATAGTAATCTTTTGATTCCCATCTTAGTTGGAAATCTTCTCATTAATGTAAAGAAGCAAATTGAAGATAATATACTTGGATAAGCCCCTTCATGCCATTCAGGTTGCAACCCAATTCTTTGAGGAATTAAAAACAATATCCTTTTCTTACAAACTGAGTCTTGTTTACAAGAACAGGAAGGCAACTCTAGAAGCTGTTCGAAACTCATCTATCTTTTTACCAATCCCCAAGCCTCCCCTATTCATTTTAGAAGGCTTGTAGATATTCTAAAAAATCTGGATTTAGTAAGAAAAAGTCCTTCTTGGAGAAACTTGCATCCTTTCTCTGTGCCTTGGAGATACAAGGGTTCTATCTGGTCTTCTCTAGGAACCCAGAGTCATCTCTTTGAAATGCAAACTTCAGGGAAGTAATTCTTACCAGAAGGACAAAAAAAAAAAAAAGTCTACTTGGAAACTAGGGAATGAAAATCCTTAAAATCTTCTTTTACTAATAAATATTAGTAAAAAACTTAAGTCACCTAAGCAGGTAACCTTAACTTATTCCATCCGCCAGCAACACAATTTGGATCCAAATATTCTTTTTTTTTTTCCCCATCTGTTCTTTTATAAACGAGTGAGTGTTGCATTATCATACCTGTCTCATGGCTAACATTTTAAAATGAAACTATAAGATCTCTGTTTGCATCCATCTGTATATTTATGTATGATATAAATGTGTGATTTTTCTCCCTCTGGATGGTATTGCCAAAATTAATTGTAAAGAGCTCTATTAAATTGGCTTAAAGAAAAAGAACCACTTATACAAATTAAGTACTCCTAAAACTCTCAAAAATATAGAAACTAACTCAAATATTTTTCAAATTCATGTGATCAAGGTTAGTCTTCAGTAAGTAAAAGCTAGTTTAAGCTTATTGGTTTAATTAAAATAGGTGTGTCTTCAGAGTTATCAGCATTTAATATAATGTAGACATACAACTTATATTCTACCTGGATTTACTAATCAAGTAGGTTATGTTCAAGTTCTCCCTGTTAGAGAATTTGTTAGCAAGAAAAAAAAAAACACTTGAGGTAATGTTAGCTGTTCAATGTCTCATGAAATTTTCCTGAGTAACCTAAATATAATTGTTAAGAACAAGTAAATTAAATAGATATAACTAGGATAAAAGTTTATAGATCAACTTTTCAACAATAATTATGTCTTATGGTATGTCTACTTAAAAATAGCTTCTAAAATCTTTTTGGTAACTTGAAACCTTAAGGTTATATAAGCTAAGTGAAATGATTCACTGGATATCTAGATCATTTTCAAATAAGGTAAAATATTTTTTTCTTCAAAGATTTTATTTATTTATTTATTTATTTATTTATTTATTTGAGAGAGAACAAGAGAGTGTATGAGCAGGGGGAGGGGCAGAGGGAGAAAGAGAGGTTGGGGGGAGAGGGACAAGCAGACTCTGTGCTGAGTGCAGAGCCCAACCCAGGGCTCAATCCCATGACCCTGAGATCATGACCTGAGCTGAAACCAAAAGTAGGATGCTTAACCAACTAAACCACCCAGGCGCCCCTCAAATAAGATAAAATATTGAAGCCTTAATTATTGAACACAGGTTTAGCTACGTTTGGTTTCTTATTACAGAGGAACTGAAGATATTTGGGTCCATCGGTAAACATGTCTTGTGACGCATTGAAAAATTCACTGAGGAAGGATATGCTTCTAGAAATTATGAAAACTATTTGTAAATTTGCCAATCTACAGAATGCTGGTGTAACAGATGGTTCACAAGCACTTACTTCTCAGTTTTCACTAAAAATTACAGTTTCAAAGGGTTAAGAATTCTAATTAATATATGTAATTAAACCTACTAGAAATAATAAAGGAAACAACTGTGCGGGGCGCCTGGGTGGCTCAGCCGTTAAGCATCTGCCTTCGGCTCAGGTCATGATCCCAGGGTCCTGGGATCGAGCCCCACTTCGGGCTTCCCTGCTCTGCGGGAAGCCTGCTTCTCCCTCTCCCACTCCCCCTGCTTGTGTTCCCTCTCTCGCTGTGTCTCTCTGTCAAATAAATAAAATCTTTAAAAAATAAATAAATAAATAAATAAATAAATAAAGGAAACAACTGTGTATGTAAGGAAAGTAGATGTGTTTTGGTAAGAAAGGTATAAGGAATGGAGATGCGGTTTTGTTAAGAGAAAAGAAAATAATTTTGTCCTAAAGTAGAACAACTGGCTGTTATGGAATGGGAAAGGGAAGAATAAAGGACAAAGTAAATGGATATAGAAATTTGGGAATTGGGAGAGAGAGAGAACCTTGTGTAGTCAAGTTTTCTTGGACTATGGGTCTGCTCTCAATAAGAGATTGTGAAAGGTTTTTCTTTACCTTTTAGGTAATCTGCCTAGAAAGCAAAGATTTTTCTCTTACCAAAATAATTTCCTGTACTTCATGTTGCCTTTATCTTCGGGTCTTTGATTATTTAAGAAAACTGAGTCTTCTGACTATTAAAAGAACTAAGTTTTGTTCAAACTATGTAACCTGTTTTTGTTTTTTATTGGCACTTTGGTTAAGTAGGTAATTAAATATTGTTTCATAATGATCTGTGATTCTATTCAGTCAAATGGCCAAACCTTTTGATGGTTTTGACAAACTTCCCTAAATCAAATTCTAAGAGAAGTCTTTTGACCTTGACTTCGGGATTTTCCAGAGGGTTCCTGGAATATGTCAAAAGGGTTTGTGCTCTGCCTTATAAAAAGAGAGATATTAAACTAATTAAGCTGATCTGTTATGTTAAATTATATAAGCATTGTCAAATAATGTAATGTTATTAATGCAAGTTTTCCAGAAATTGTATGAAAGACCTAAAAATCTAATGTGTCCTTGTATAATATCATGTTGCAATTCTAGTTATTATTTTAATATGTTGTATGTCAGAGAAATGGCCAGATTTCCTTGTCAATTGCATTATAATGAACTCTCATCAGCTCTTTCACCATAGCCATTTTTAAGTCTCTTTGTCATTTACAGATAGTTATTGTTTAACTCTGATGCTTTTGTAAAAGTACTTCATCTTCAAAGAGATTCCTTGGAAAGAACTCTGACAAGTATAGGTTTCTGATAACTTTCAGATCATACTGTTGACCTGGGTGAGAATTCACAGAACTCTAATGGAGAAACTGATGAATTCATAAAATTGCTAAGAAAATGTCAAGATCAACAAGATTCAATTACATGGAGCTGAATGACTGATGAGGATGATTATAATTTTTTTGACTTTTTGTTGGAAACATGAGTGATTATTTGAGGTTTGGTTTTTTTCAGATTTAAGGAGATCTCTCCTAAGCTATCTATAACTTACAGCAATTTGGTAAGTTATAACTTTGCCAACAGAATTGAAATATTTATCTTTTTCTCCCTACCTTATTCTTCCAGAATTATGAAATTCTTATTGAGTATTCTTATTTGCATAAGTTCAATAAGAACATGTTCTCCTTGTAACAGGACACAATTGGAAACATCAGTTACATTACCAAGGCTCTGATTGGAAATTGAGAATGATATGCATAGACTCAAATATGACCAGATAGCTTTAAGGCACCAAGGTTCACTTTTTTTTTCCCCACAGATTTTATTTATTTTTTTAATTAAAAAAAAAATTTTTAAAGATTTATTTATTTGAGGGGCACCTGGGTGGCTCAGTCGTTAAGCGTCTGCCTTTGGCTCAGGTCATGATCTCAGGGTCCTGAGATCGAGCCCCGCATCGGGCTCCCTGCTCAGCGGGAAGCCTGCTTCTCCCTCTCCCACTCCCCCTGCTTGTGTTCCCTCTCTTGCTGTGTCTCTCTCTGTCAAATAAATAAATATGTCTTTACTTATTTATTTATTATATATTATATATATAATATGTATATTTATTATATATTATAAATATATAATATATTATAAATATATTTATTTATTAAATTATATTATTAAAATATTAAATATAAATATTATAAATATATAATATATATCATAAATATATAATATATAATAATATATTATAAATATATAATATATATTAATATATAATAATATATTATATATATTAATATATATATTATATAATATATATATTAATATATATAATAATATATATTATAATAAATAAGTTTTTATTTATTTATTTATTTGACAGAGAGAGAGAGAACATGGGGGGAGGGCAGAGGGAAGAGGGAGAAGGAGAGTCTGATGTGTGGCTCTATCCCACTGCCCTGAGGTCATGATCTGAGCTGAAATCAAGAGTCAGACGCTCATCTGACTGAGCCACCCAGGTGCCCCTCACAGATTTTATTTTATTTTTAAAGATTTTATTTTTTTGTTTTTGAGAGAGAGAGCAGGAGAGGGGTGAGGGGCAGAGAGAGAAGCAGGTTCCCTGCTGAGCAGGGCACCCCACACGGGGCTCGATCCAGGACCCTGGGATCATGACTTGAGCCGAAGGCAGATGCTTAACAGACTGAACCACCAAGGCGCCCCCACAGATTTTATTTTTAAGTAATCTCCACATCCAACATGGGACTCAAACTCCCGACCCCGAGATCAAGTCACATGCTCGACCGACCGAACCCGCCAGGTGCCCCTAAGGTTGATTTTATAGAGCCAATAAAGTTTCTTGAAAAAACAGCCTGGTGCCTTGCTTCCCGGGTTGCCGGTAGTCTTACCAGGTGAGTAAGGAAGCTTACTTCCTAGAAGGCCCAGGAACCTCAGGATATCTGGGGGACCTTGAGAAATGAGAATATAAATTTTAGAGAAAGCACCACAATAGCTCATGTTTAGACAATCTTCGTGCCTGTTACTATGTAGGCTACTCAGAAAATTCACCAGAACCCATAATGACATCCCCAGACACATTCAAACTGGAAATCAGGAAAATTTGTCGGGATGCTACCACCTGCCTTCACTCCATCTGAAGACGCCGCGAGTCCAACATCTAGTAATCTTGACTGACTGCCCTCTGGACTCAAAAACTGAGTTTATAGCTGGTTCTAACCATTAATCTTTGTTTTTCTTTTGTTTTCACAAAAATGCTTCTTATTAAATACCCGATTGCTTGCAGCATACAGGCCTAACTTTGGGAGCCCACCTGCATCATTGCCTCTCCTGAAACGAGACACAACTCTTTGACTTATTCTTAGGACTAGGAAGGAGACTGGTTCACTGAGCTATGGAATGATGTGTCAACTCAAATTCTGGACTGTGAAACTTCGTGGGGAAGTTTCAGAGGTGGGAATGAAGGGGGGCAGAATATGCTACCCCAAGATACACTCTTAGCATAAGGATTATTTTGAGCTGATTATTTTTGAGAGGGTGTAAACACAGGAGAATCTCTGAAAACAGAGTGGATTTTACCCTTTCGTCAGGGGAATTTACACGTACAAGGGAAATATCCATTTGTAAGGGTGACTTCCTGTCTGTACCAGGGAGAAAACGATGACTAAATCACAAGAAACCCAATGGAAAAGGCACTAACTTAAATCTGCTTAACAACCTTACCCTTGTTCGCTGTGTTTTTCCTGGTCACCTCCTTTACCTGAGCTCCCTACTCCCCAACATCTTTATTTTGTTTTTAACTGAAGATGTATTTAAGGTGATGGTTTGGGTCATTTTGGGGAGTATTACTATTTTCCTGGGTCTCTCTCATGTATACAGGAGGTATATATCTTATTAAGCTTCTGTTTGTTTTTCTCCTGTTAATCTGTTTTTTATTACTGGGACTCTTAGCCAGGTTATTCTTAACCTGGAAGAATAGAGAGAAAATGACTTTTTCCTCCCCTACAGTTTCATATGTATTGTCCCAGTGTCTCTGTATACAGATAACAAGCTACAAGCGGACATACATATGTATGTAACTGAAGGTTGTTACACAAAAGGTGGCATTCTGAGCAGGGACTTGAACAGAACTTGTACACCAATGTTCACAACAGCATAGTTCATAGTAGCCAAAAGGTGGAAACAACCCAAGTATCCATCCACCGATGAATGGATGAACAAAACATATATCCACGCAATGAAATATTATTTAGCTACACAAAGAAATGGAGTTTTGATACATGCTACCACGGGGATAAACCTTGAAAACATTATGCTGCACTTAGCAGTAAGTGCACAAAAGGTCAAATATTCTCTGACTCCACTTACGAAGTACCGGGAATAGACAAATTCATAGAGAGTAGAAAAGAGGTTATTCAGGGACTGGGCAGAGGAAGAATGAGGCGTTATTTCTTGACGATTACAGATTTTCTGTTTGGGGTGATGAAAGTTTTGGGAATACGTGGTGATGGTGGCACAACCTTGTGAATGCAATTAATGTCACTGAATTGTAATCTTGAAGTGTTTAAGATGGCAAATTTTATGTTGATATATTTACCACAATTTCTAAAAATTAATAATGTAATATACTAAACATGATTGAATTGTACACTTTAAATGGGCAAATTGTATGGTATGCAAATTATATTTCAATAAGGCTCTTTAGAAAAAGGTACCACGTTGTGTTGCATCTTGCTTTTTTCCTTTTAACAACATATTCTTGGGATGCCTGGGTGGCTCAGTCAGTTAAGTGTCTGCTTTCAGCTCAGGTCATGATCCCGGGGTCCTGGGATTGACCAATTTATTTATTTGAGAGAGAGAGAAAGCGGGGGGAGGAGCAGAGGGAGAGGGACAAGCAGAGCACGGAGCCCGACGCCAGGCTTCATCCAACCTGGGGCTCCATCTTACAATCCTGAATCATGACCTGAGCCAAAATCAGGAGTCCGTCGCTTAACCGACTGAGCCCCCCAGCTGCCCCCTTTTAACAACATATTCTAAGGCACTTTCCAAATCAGGACATAGAGAACTTCCTCATTCTTATTTTTGTATTTACTTAGTCAGTACAGCTGTGATTGTATGGATATACTATAGTTTATTAAACGTCCCCGAACACTGGACACTTGGGTTGTTTCCAATATTTTGCTATTCCAGACAGTGCTACAGTGAATAACCTTGTACATTCACATGAAGGTATCACGTGAACATATCAAGTGTTTTGTCACACTTAATTGATTTTAGTTAATCTATGAAGTGAGAATTACTATGTTCAATTATAAGGATCGAGGTTGAGGGGTGTTCATGTGTTTAAGGGCCATTTGTATTTCTTTTTTCTGTGAATCACCTATATGTCTATTGCTGTTTTATCAGGGTGGTTGGTCTTCTTTATTTTTTTTATTTATTTTTTTTTTAAAGATTTTATTTATTTGACAGAGAGACAGCAAGAGAGGGAACACAAGCAGGGGGAGTGGGAGAGGGAGAAGCAGGCTTCCCGCTGAGCAAGGAGCCCGATGTGGGGCTCGATCCCAGGACCCTGGGATCATGACCCGAGCTGAAGGCAGACACTTAACGGCTGAGCCACCTAGCCGCCCCCCCCTTTTTTTTTAAAGATTTTATTTATTTGGTCTTCTTTAATCTATCTTTTTAAGGAGATTTTATATATTAGGGAGATTAGTCCTTCCCCTTCAACAAGAACTGCAAATGTTACCCTCAGTTTTTCGTTTGACTTTGCTTATTTTTTTATATTTAAGTTTTCATTTTTATGCAATCATATTTATCAATCTTTTGAGTCATTCATAAAAGCCCATCACTGCTGCTAAGTTAAAAATGAATTTTCTCATGTTTTCTACAATTGTTTTTATTATTTCAATTTCTACATCTAGGTATTAGAGCCATTTGGAGTTCATCTCAGTACGTGTTCTAAGGGACGCATCCAGCCTTATCTTTTTTCAGATGTCAGATATCAACCTTAGTTGTTCCAACAACAGTTGTTTGTGTGTGTTTTTTTTTAAGATTTTGTTTATTTATTTGACAGAGAGAGAGAGCGCACAAGTAGGCAGAGCAGTAGGCAGAGGGAGAGGGAGAAGCCGGCTCCCCGCTGAGCAGGGAAACCAATGTGCTCGATCCCAGGACCCTGGGATCATGACCTGAGTCGAAGGCGGATGCTTAACCGACTGAGCCACGCAGGCTCCCCCCCAACAACAGTTCTTTAATAAAGTTCATATTTAGCTGATTTGAGAAGCCACCTTTATCATATCTCAATCTGATATGTATTGTTTTTATTTCTGGAGTTTGTATTCTGGTCCATTTGTCTGTCTGTTCATACTCCAGTATCACACTGTTTTAATCAGTACCTTTTTAAAAAATTATATTTGCATACGTGGTCAGGCTAGTTTCTCATTGCTCTTCTGCTTTAGAGCTTTCCTGGCTATCTGCTTCTTCTTCCACCTAGTACTCTTCTACCAATGCCTTATAAACTAGTTCAGCCTAACATGGGGAGAAATGCCAAAGGGCCAGAATCAATTCTGCAGTGTAATCCATTCCAGTTTATGCATTTTTAGCAGAAATTGAATAAATCACTTGCAATAAAACCATAAATACAAATTGGCATACAATTTTTTTTTCACTTAAGCACGTTCCTGTTATTAGTCTTTTTAAACATAACATTCCTTAATTTCCATAATTATTCATTTACTGTTGGACACTTTCCATTTTCCCCTATTGTTTCTATTCCTTTCCATTATGAAAAACAAAACAACAACCATGTAATGAATATCTTGAAGCATATGAGCTCTTTATGCAATCTTTGGCACTGATTTTTAGGTGGGTTTATTGAGGCAAAGTACATGGGCATCTTTAAGACCGTGAACACACATTACTAAAATTTGTACCTGTTTATATTCTGACAAGCTTATGTGTGTGGTATCAACTTCACCACACTTTGCTCATCAGCAACTGGTTATCTCAGGCCTCTGAAAGGTCATGTCAGAGCATTTTAAGTCACGCAAATGTGGGGAGGATGGGTTCCATTAAGGTGTTGGGATTAAGGTGAAAAAAATACCATTTACAAAATAAATTTTGCACAAGGTTTCTCCCTCTTGGAATGCTGATATAATCTTCTGAGGGTTAGGTTTATTTGCATAATGGCCCAGGTGTCTTCTGGGTGTTAATGGCTACAAGTCTCCCACCCACCCTGCAAAAAACCCTTCTGGAGCTTCAAGGTATGGACATCTATGAAGGTGGATAAGGGTGAGGGTGGCACTGATCAGGTCCTAGTGGCTTAAACCACCAGTAATAGTTTGGAAGTAAAATGATCAGAAAGGTTAAGAGACATGGAACTACAGTTGACCTTTGAACAACATGGGGGTTTGGGATACCAACCCCCAACACAGTCGAAAATCTGTGTATAACTTGACTCTCCCAAAACTAATAGCCTACTCTTGACCGGAAGCCTTACCGATAACATAAATACTTGATTAACACGTATTTTATATATTATTTGTACTATATACTGTATTCTTAATATAAAGGAAGCTAGAGAAAAGACAATATTATTAAGAAAACCATAAGGAAGAGAAAATACATTTACACTATTGCACTGTATTTATCAGAAAAAATAACTGTGTATAAGCGGACCCATGTGGCTCAAAGCTGTGATGTTCAAGGGTCATCTGTAATGGGTTAGCGTTGCCACTGAACGGGAAGAAGAGGTAAAGGTGCTCAATTCCAGATGCTGAGAAAGCTTGAGTAAAGAGAGTTGCAAAGTTCTTCAATTGAGTCCCACACAGGAAGGCTGCTGTACCTACAAATACCATCTGTTGAGCTTTCAAGGTTAAACCTTAAAAGCCAGGGGCTGAAGTTCTTGCTTCTGTGTTTGTGACCCTCCCTCCCCCAACCCCAGACCCTTGTTGATAGCAGAGTCCTCTCCATTTGGGTGTAGATTTCAAGGCCAAACCAGTCTGAATGGGACTTCTGTCACTCAAACTTCTGGTAACTTCTTTGGAATCCCAAGACACATGGAGGAGGTAGTGGCTGAGGAACGGCATTAGTCTGCTTGGGCTGCCATAACAAAATACCACAGACTGGGTGGAATCTTACGAGGGCAGCTCGTAGCTCTAAAGTTCTCACTAATATTGATAGTTTGGGTAGGAATGTGGAGAAAACCAGAATTGCCTGTGGGATATTACATACAGAATTGGGAGTTGGAAGAAAGTTTAGAAACCTAATACTTATTTTGTAGTTAAGGAAGGCCCAAAAAGCTTAGAAGACATGTCTAAGTTAAATTTGGGATTTAATCCATTATACTTGCAGTAGATTATTGATTATACATGTCAGACCTTATGCCCTTTACATTTCTTTCCTTGCACTAATTACAATCTGTGTTTAGCTGTTTTACTTTCTTGCTATAAGTCCATGAAGACCAAAATCTGACCCATCTTGTTGACTGATCCATCCCTGACAGTGCCTAGCACATTGCCTAGCCCTTTGTAAGAGATGAATAAATATTCAGTGAACGAATAAATACTCAGTGAACGAATAAATGGCTGAACAATAAAAGCTAACCTTTAACGAATATTCATGATGGGCCACGCATCAAGCTCTCTACACGCTTGATTTCATTATCTTATTTTCATAATAAGTTCACAATAAATAATTTTTCTAATTTTTTTAGAGGAGGAACCTGAAGCTCAGGAAGGCCGAAACATTTTCCAAAGACGAAGCTAGGAAGGACAGAGCTGGAACTTGAACCCAGATCTGGCTGACCCCGAAGTTCATCCAAATGTTTAATCAAAATGCTAAACTATGTGCTTCAAATTCAACACAAGGATCATAAGGCAGGAACGACATGGAGAAAAAACTGTGTGTAAGTTACTTTTTAGACGTATCTTTTTTTTTTTTTTAAGATTTTATGTACTTGAGATACAGAAAGCATGAATAGGGGGAGGGGCAGAGGGAGAGGGAGAAGGCAGACACCACCCCCCCACACCCCCCTCACCCCCGCTGAGCAGGGAGCCCGACCTGGGGACCTGGGGCTCAATTCCAGGATTCTGGGATCATGACCTGAGCCAAAAGCAAAGCCTTCATGAACTGAACTGCCCAGGCATCCTGCTTTTTAGATGTATCTTAATATATGTCTGTATGTGCCTGGCAGAAAAGGGAGACATTGCTTTTGGAGAGAAAGAGTATGGATCAAGTCAGGAAGGTCGGAAAAAGCAACGTGTATTCAGAAAACAAGGTCAGTGGACTTCGAAGAGGAGGAAAGTTGGAGCAAGCAGCAGCTAGAGGCCAGAGAGCGAACTTGGGTCCAAAATGTGAAGGGTCCTGTAGGCCAGAGGTCAGCAAACTATGACCTCAGATCAAATTTATCCCAAGTTCTGTTTTTGTGGAGGCTATGAGCTGAGAAAGACTTTTACATTTTAATTTTACTTCAATATTTTTTTTAAGGAAGCTCTGGGCCTGACGTGGGGTTCTGACTCACGACCCTGACATCAAGAGTCACATGCTCCACTGACTGAGCCAGCCAGGCGCCCCTGATTTTTCCATTTTTAAAGGATTGCTTAAAAAGTTAAAAAGAATATGTGACAAAGATGATGCATGACTAGCAAAGCCTAAAATATTTACTGTCCGGCCCTTTGCTGAAAAAGTTTGCCCACACCTGCAGTATGCCTTGAGAAGTTTAGACTTTATCTTATTATGGGCAACTGTTGTGAGTATAGAAGTAGAGAACACACAGAGTCAGCTGCAGGTTTTAGAAGGACAGATTGGATTGGAGTGGGATTGGGAGAAGCGAGAAAACACAGGAAGAAACCAGTTGAGAGGCCTTTGCAGTGATCCAAAGAATGGCTTTGGAGAACATCAAGGAGAGAATGGATGCCACAGCGTGGGTGATATAAGTATAGGATAAATGACAGTTTACCAGTGGGAGAAAAGAGAAGGGAAAAGGAGAGTGATTCTGAATTTGTTGTAGATGTTCCTTTTGGGTAGCTTCAAAAATAGTGTGTTTTAGACTAGCCAAATTTGTAGATCATTCAAAATGCAGATATCTAGTAGGGAGTGACAGTTGGGGCCAATGGGGGAGATTAGCTTGCCCAGGGAATGTGAAGTGTTCTTCTGTTTGTTGTTTTGTCAGCTTTTTTTGTTTTTCTCGATTCTGACTACATTGTTTTTGATAAGTGAGGTTTCCAAAGATAATGAGGAAAGGTGGAGATCAGGAAGGAACAAGTTTCCTTACAGCTTCATTATGGATTAAATAGAAAATGTTCTCGATTTCACATCAATTACTAATAAACTTTTGGAACATTACCCATTGAAAAGTTGGGGACTACCCGAATAATGTTTTGGTATAGTTGTAGATAGGATATCAGTGTTTACAATGAAAATGTTTATTAGTGCCACCTAAAAATTAATACACTCTTTAAAATGGGAATTTAAAAAAAAAATCACCCCCTTGAACCCATCAGGAGGATCATAGTGCTTTTTAAAGTCTGTGTATACAACTCACACATTAGACCATTTGTCACTGAGCCAACAAAATGACAGCTTTTTCACTGGTGGGAAGAAAAAACTCACACTAGAAAAAGATATTCTGCAAGCAACTTTCTTAAGGTAATGGCAAGGGGATATGTCACTGCAAGAAGGAAGGGAAGAGCATTCAAAAGCTCCTTCTCAGCCCCCAAGGCCTTTGGAGAAATGATTGGCTTTTAATTTACTCTTGGACATATTTTGGACACATTTTGAATACAAAAGTCTACTCTTTGGCATCTTAAGGGCAGTGTTCCATTTTCTCCCTAATTTCTCCATAACTATTTCTTTCTTTCTTTTTTTTTTTTTAAAGATTTATTTTGAGGGGTGGGAGGGGCAAAGAGAGAGAGAGAGGGAATCCCAAGCAGACTCCACGTTCAGCGCTAGGGCCCAACTCGGGGCTCGATCTCACCACCCTGAGATCACAACTTGAGCAGAAACCAAGAGTCGGATGCCTAACCGACTGTGCCACCCAGGTGCCCCCATAACCATTTGATTCTAAATACCACATTGCCTTAACCGGAAAGTGGCTTCTTTCTGTAGTTGGCAGATATTTCTAGAACTATGTGAAAGTGTCACTGGGGCGTCACTGGCCCAGTCAATGCTCCATTTTGCTCTTCCAATTTGTAATTCTCCTTTCTCTTTTCTCCATTCTCTTCTTTCAGTGGCCCCTCATTTGCTATGTCTCTATTTGTTAGCACCTCATTAAGAGAGGGGTGGGCAACGGAGAGAGAGAGCATACGAACTCAGATCTTTTAACTTTTGGAAAAATATTTCAGAGAGGACATCTGAAGAGAGGAAGAAAGAAAGTCTTCAAGTTGTTTTGTTTCTGAAAAGTGGCATCTTACACAAAGTAACTGTCTTTAAGGGCATCTGGGTGGCTCAGTAGGTTAAGTATCTGCCATCGGCTCAGGTCATGATCCCAGAGTCCTGGGATCAAGTCCCGCATCCGGCTCCCTGCTCAGTGGGGAGTCGGCTTCTCCCTCTCCCTCTGATCCTGCTCCCAGCTTGTGCTCTCTATCTCAAATAAATAAATAAAATCTTTAAAAAAAAAAAAAAAAGTAACTGTCTTTGAAGGCTAACATCTCCAGCCAGTCTTGCAATTGAATTTTGGGAGCCAAGGGCTGAGGAACTTTAGAGAATGAACCCTTGCATTTAAAGCACCAGGATTTGAAAAGCTAAGTGCAATTATGCAAGCCAATATTTTAAGTAATGCAACTGTTCCGGAGGGAGAAATTTCCTTCTTTCCCCCTAGGCTGCTTCTGGCTGGTTTAGGAATTAAATTCATATGAGGCAGGTGAATAGGAGAAAGAAGAAAAAAAACAGTTTTATTACATGTGCATGGAGGTCCAGTAATGAAATTGAGACACTAAAGAAATGACCAAGGCAGGCAGTTTTGATACATTTTAGATAGAGACAATAATTTGTGAGGAATTGACAGGCTAAAGCTTTAGTTAGTAAGGGAGCTTTAGTTAATAAGGAATTCTAAGCAGAATTTGGGCTGAGGTAGTAGATTAGGAAAAAAAAATAACAAGTTTTGTTTCTCCAGCTTTCTTGGTTTTAAAGTTCCTATCTCTGCTGATAAGGATGTCTTTTTACTTCTTAGTACAGGGAGGGTATTTTTCACACGGGAAATTTATTTCCTGCTTTCAGGGAGACAGAGGAAGGTCTGGGTGTCCTTGCACCCCTTGTTTCCCCGGTAGCTTCAATTCAAAATAATCAATATGCCATTGCAGTACATTTTGGGGCAGCCTGCCCGGGGCCCCTACACATCCTATACCAGAATTCCTTGCTTTCCATTAAAACGAGTACAGAGAGGGCTTTTTAAATTGTATAGCACATACAGGTGTAATGCAAGTTCAAAACAGGTTTAGGGACTGGTTTATGTGAACCTGAGTTAGCTGCTTGGTAACCAACACAGTTTTCATTCTACAGAATCCGGTGGGGCTTCTGGGCGAAGAGCTTGACCTCGTTCCTCTGTGAGATTTAAATAAAAATGAAGCTGAAAAATTATGTCCTCTTGAATATCGTGTCAGGTCAGTCCCTAGGCCTTCCTCTACTTCCCTTGGGTTCCTGGCAGGAAACATGTGGAGAGGGAGCGGATAAACAGGTTCCAGTTCCCAGCAGCAGCACGTTGGAAAAATTTTCCATCTGTTGGCGTGCCCTTGCCTCCTTACAAAAGTGCGGTTTGAAACAGGGTTTCTCTTATCTCGTTTTTAAAAGCCTTTTTTCTCAGGCGCTTGCATCCTGGTATAGTGTTGAGAATGCCAAGCTGGTTTTCGCTTTATACCATCACGTGACGCCGCCTCTCCTCCAGCCTTGAGGCTCTTTAAAACAAAATTACAAAATTTAGTTGCTGGAATTCTAGGGGGGTGGGGGAAGGGTGGGAAGCAAGGGTTGCGCAGGGCAACGGACTACAACTCCCACAAGCCCTCGCGCGGCGGCTACCCTCCCTCCCCCACACCCCCCCAGCCCTGAGCCTTGCGCTTGCGCGGAAGACCCTGCGCTGAGAGGAGGGGCGGGGACGGGACAACGCGCCTGGAAGGGGAGGAGGAAAAAAGAGACCATAGACTTTCACCTGGGCCTAGAAGGTCTCTTAAAGTAGTGGGGAGAGGCGGGCGGGCGGGGACCACCTTCAGAGCTGGCCGCCGGCGGTATCATGGCGACCCGGAACCCCCCTCCCCAAGGTGAGCGGCCGGGGCCCGAAGTAGTATCCAAGACGCGGCTCACAGCTCTCGACCTTGCTCCCGGGGGCGCCTCTTCTTCCCCCGGCCCCAGGGGTCCTGGAGCTCTGTGTTTTGGAGGCACCCCTTTGGAACTAGACTCCCTCCCCTCCGGGCTGAACTCTGGCGGAGAGCGACCCCCGTCCCCAACACAGCCCCGCCTCCTGCCTTACTTTCACCTCTGGCTCGTCATTTCCATCTTCAAACGTGCTTTTTAGCCTTTTAGGTGAATTAGTGAAGTAATTTCATCTTGCCAGGCCCCTAACCGGTTCTGTCAGGGGAGGACCCCACCTTCCCCCGCTTTCTCCCACTGATGAAAATGGTCTAGCTCTGGCCCGGACCCTACTGAGATTTGGGGGGTGACCCTTCCTGCTGTGAAACTCTGATCTGGCCTTCCTGCCATTTGGGGAGGCGACCCCTCACCTCTGTGTAATTCTGACGTGGCTCTGGCTCCGGCCCCAGGCCGGTCCCTGGGCCTTTGGAAGGGAGATGCCAGGCCCCTTTACTCTTGAGGCCCTAGTCTCAGGGATTGGGTTTAACCAACTAATGTTTCCATCTGGGCATTTTTAGCTGTGGGCCAAAGCTAGCAGTGAGTTAATAACAGATGAGAAATGTACAGGACGTTTCTGGCTTTTGGTTGACTCTAAATGTATTTTTTCCATTTTGTATTTTGAAGAGTATGAAAGCGATGACGAGTCTTATGAAGTGTTGGATTTAACTGAGTATGCAAGAAGACACCATTGGTGGAATCGAGTGTTTGGCCACAGTTCCGGACCTATGGTTGAAAAATACTCGGTAGCCACCCAGATTGTAATGGGTGGAGTGACTGGCTGGTGAGAACAACATCTTTTTCATTAAATTTCATTGGCATCCTGACTGCTGCCCTTTTGTAAACAGGCCAGTTACTGTGCACATTCAGTGGCTTTACACTGTTAATCCCCGAAGAGCTCTACCTTGAGGCTTTTCTCTGTGGTATGATGGGTGTGATCCACACTCTCTGGGGACTCAGTGGTTTTGGTGATCTGCTTCCCCGTGCCCACCCCTTGTTCCACTGTTCCTCCTCTCCCTTCCTTTGATACTTTCTATATTTTACACCTTCTCACATTGAGCAAATGTAGTGTATCTGATTCAGTGATAGTGGGTAAAAAGGAAGAAACATAAAAGGGTTAATTATATGTAAATAATCTTTACTTGTTCAAAGCTAACAACTGGAAAAGCCTTTGAGGCTTTGAGTAGACCTGGTCTCCAGGATTGTCAGCCCTGTAGAGAGCTGTGTAAAATTCTCAGTGAAAATTATGAATCCGATGGTTCTGTTGATTTTTGTGGACTAATTTGGATTATTATACTTCGAAGAAGAGTTGGAATTAAACTGGGTCTTCGTTGGAATTCAAGGACTGATTGCTTACTCTGTAATAATATTGTGGAATGCATTAAGGAGGAACAGTTAATAAGCATTAACCTAACTAACCAGTTAATGTTTTAGGCTACATGATTACATAATTGCTGCTATAGATTAAGTTGTTATTCTTGGAATAAAAGATTAGCCAAATAACAAGGGTCAAACAAGTGTGACCCTTTATTTTGAAAATGTTCACAGCCGTAGAGAATTTTTGACTTTAGTGGGGGTGCTGAGCTTGTGAGTAATCATTTTTTTCTTAGATTCTAGGTTAAACTTATCTTACGTTATTTACATAAACTTGGTAAGTGTTAAATTTTTTGATTTGTGTTTTACATGTACCTTGGAACAATGGCTCACTCCTTTATGCCTTTTTGTAAATGCCATTTTATGGTAGAAACCTGCATTGTGAAGATTCTGTGATGCAGAGGTGCAGTATTTCTTCATGATGTGTAACTTGTTAATGCTGCTTATGAAAAGCCCTGCAATTAGAAGTGAGATGCCTGGTCAGGGCCCTGGTTATTCAGTTGATCCTCCACAGATAGCTTGTACCTTGACCCTCCGTAATAGAGAGTCTGGTGCTCTGCTCAGATAAGCTCACAATTTGGTGCCATGGGTGATTGGTTAATGTGAGCCTGGGCCTAAAGCCCCATCTTAAAAGAGACCAAAAAAATGATCGAACAATAGAATTATCACATCATTGGGTGCTTTCCCCTTGTAGGCCAGACTCGGTGAGAAGCCCCATAATTGGCGGAAGTTTGCTTGGGAAGCCTAGAGACAGAGCGGGGGGAGTTAGTAGCTTTATTTTAGTGGCTCGTGCCATCAAGCAAAGGATAGACATGCTTGTGAGACACGGTCCCTGGGATATACTTGTGACTTGGCTGCTGCTGGCCTCCTCTGCTCCCTTATCAGAGCCTTTGTTGCCGACTCCCCTGCTGAGGGACACGGTCTTTACAGTAATACGTGTTTGGATTATAGCCAGGTGTCGGCCCAGGAGCTGAGTAATAGGACTCTAATGTTAGGTGGTTTGTTGCAATGACATTAGATTCAGTGTAGTAAACTTTTGCAATTTTCTTAAGGTATAAAACTGATGTACTATTGTGGCATGTGTTAAGGCGGAATGGGCATTAACCTAACCAGTTAACATTTCAGACCAATTCAGGCCATGCATGGGAGGCTAAGGAGGTTATATGCGACTGTAGGTAGTTATAGGTTTTTGATGATAATAAGAAATATCAGGATGGATGATTGCGAGGAGAGATGGGAGTTGTGAAGACTAGCTAGAGGGCCCTTAGTGTGGTTTGGAAGCAAGGTAGTAATGATGCCCTTGAGAGTGGAAAGAAGACCGAGTCAAATAATGTTCCGGAAATAGAGTATGTAGAATCAGGCAACCAGTTGGACCCCGAAGGTGATGAAGGAGGTGGAGTCTGAGATAAACATGAGAGGGCAAACCTAGAGAATGGTGCTCTCACTTACAGATTGGGACCTTAGCAACAGTTGATTTGGTTGGAAAGATGATTTTTGCTTTGTGACATTTTGAATATGTCATTCTGTGTGCTAGAGAAGCCCATGGAAATGTAAATTTTCCATTTATGAAGGTGTACTAGTTGCCTAGGGCTATTGTAACAAAGTACCACAACTAGGTGGCTTAAAACAAAAGGAATTTATTCTCATAGGTCTGGAGGCCAGCAGTCTGAAAGGTGTCCGCTGGGTTTGTTCCTTCTCGGAGGCTCAGAGGGAATATCTGCTCCTTGCTTCTGGTACTGGTCAGCAATCCCTGGCATTCCTTGGCTTGTAGACCTATCACTCCAAGCTCTGCCTGTGCCGTCACATGGCTGTCTTCCCTCTGAGTGTCTCTGTGACATGTTGGATTAAGTCATATTGGATTTAAGGCCCACCCTATTACAGTGTGGCCTCATTCTAACTAATTACATCCTCAGTGACCCTTATTCCAAATAAGGTCACACTCTGAGATTCTGGGAAGGACATGAATTGGGGGTGGGTGGGTGGGCACTGTTCAATCCAGCACAGAAGGCTAGAGTTAGAAATCCGGGATTCTTTTGCACAGTATGGATCTGGAATACTGAAGGGAATATGAGCTCACCGAAGGAGAGAATCCCAAAAGAAGTATGGACTGACATTCTTACAGAATAGGTGAAACAAAATGGGTTTAATATAGAGACAGATAGATAGAGATGTAGGTAAGGAAGCCATGAGAAATGTGGGCTTAAGTGTAGTCGTGAAGGTGGAACTTCAGCTGGACCTCAAAGGATAAAAAGCTTCAGATGGGCAAAAGTAGGTAGAAACCCCTAGAAGCAAGGAGATTAATAGCTTGAGCAGTGGTGATGACCTATTTGGAAACTAATAGGATTGGAGCAGAAGGTTTGGGTAGAGTGGGGGTTGGCCAGGTGTATGGAATATCTTGACTGCGTTAAAAAAAAAAAACAAAACGGGCGCCTGGGTGGCTCAGTCAGTTAACCATCTGCCTTCTGCTCAGGTCATGGTCTCAGGGTCCTGGGATTGAGCCCCATGTTGGGCTCCCTGCTCAGGAGGGAGTCTTCTTCTCCCTCTGCTCTTCCCCCCATCCCCCGCCCAGCTCATGCTCTCTCTCTCAAATAAAATCTTTAAAACAAAACAAAAAAAATCACTGTTGTTATGGGGAAATTCAACTTAGACAAATATAGAAGGAAGAGTATAATGAGGCCCTGAGTACTCAACATTGTTTCAGTAGCCAATCTTTTTTTCCTATAAATTCCCTTCCTCTGTCCATCCCTCATTTTGAAGCATATCACAATTTAGATTTTGCACTTTTTTTTTTTTTTAAGTAAGCTCTAGGCCCAGTGTGGGGCTTGAATTTACAACGCTGGTAAGATCAAGAGTCGCATGCTCTACCGACTGAGCCAGTCAGGCACGCTAGATTGTGCACTTTTTTTTTTTTTAAGATTTTATTTATTTATTTGATAGAGTGAGAACCAGAGAGCACAAGCGGGGGGAAACTGCAGAGGGAGAGGGAGAAGCAGGCTCCCCGCTGAGCAGGGAGCCCGACGGGCTCGATCCTAGGGCCCTGGGATCATGACCTGAACCAAAGGCAGACACTTAACCGACTGAGCCACCCAGGCGCCCTTAGATTGTGCACTTTTGACTTGTCTGTAGAACAAGGGAAACACTGAGGGTTTCTGAATGGATAAAGGATATGATCGAAAGAAATGGGCAGATACTAAGATTTTATTAGGAAAGCAATGAAAAGGAGAAGAGGGAGAGAGTTTAGTACATCATTGGTTGTTCTCATCTTTTGTCATTCCTTTCATTAAAGGTGTGCGGGATTTTTGTTCCAGAAAGTTGGAAAGCTTGCAGCAACTGCAGTAGGTGGTGGCTTTCTTCTTCTTCAGGTATGTTGGAGCCTTAGGTCCTTGCCTCTGCTTACATATGTAGCCCCTGGGAACTGAGAAAGTCAAGTTTAGCCATTTCAGTCCTGTCCATTTTAATAGAAGATGGAATTTTTCTTTTAGGTATCAGTTTATGGAAAAACTAAGGTGAGTTTTGAAAGCTGATATCTGTCATGAAAGACAACAATTTTAAATACTTCTGTATTCTATAAGCATAGTTTGATCCCAGCTAAGAAGATCCCAGTTAAAAAGACAACTATTAAAGTTTGAGGTGCCTCATTTTTTTTATTACATACCCAAATTTCCCTTAAAACATCTCTTCAGCAAAATAAACATGTCATCCATAATACAACCTTCTCATCCTGACCATTTTAAACATATATTTAAAATTCACACAGAGTACATAAAATTCAAAAGGTCTCTTTCTTTTCCCCATTTCCTAGCCATGCAGTTTTCCTTCTCAGAGGAAATTGCTGTTAGTAATTTCTAACGTGATTTTAAAAACTAGGGAACCATAATAACATAGAAAGTGGAAAATTGGGTTTAAAAAAAATCATCCATAATCCTATTTCTGAGGCAGGGGGATTTGAAATTTTAGTTTTCTTCATGTTCCTCTAAGTATAAGGTTTAAAAATGCTTCACGGTTAGAGGATGTTTATCAAGATATTGTCTGGCATTCATGTCTGTTTGGCATATATTTTTCCAAAAATATCATTCCCTGAAGATCAAATATAGTAAATCCCCAAATTGAAAATCTCTGGGAATGAATGTTAGCAATAATTTTAAAGATACAGAGAACTGTCAGTCCTACCAGATTTTTAAAATGATTGATGTTCATAGCAACCAAAATCTGACTTCAACACCAAAGCCATTGATCATATAATAACCCGTGTCATTGCCTGAAGTACAAAGGGACTGGATTCTTATGCGTTAAGCACAGATTTTGAGTTGTTTACTAAACAGGTTTTTAAAAATATATATTTTCTTTTTATCGGTGGCATTATTAGGAGTAATTGCCTATTCCTTGTGCCAAGAGGTAAAAAGGTAAAATGGTTAATATCTAAATTTAGGCCTTTGGATGAACATGCCAGCTTTTGTACAGAAGACAATTTTATTTAAGTGGATTTTGACTTGTGTTTATATAGAATCAAGAACATACTTAATTCTGTAGCTATTCTGAAAACTCAGTTGTCATTTCTCTTTAGTGGGAAAGGGTACTGGATTGAAGCAGAGTTTCTGAAAATGTTCATAGAATAAAGAGAATTCATTTCAGTCCACTCTGTCAGTTTTGCAGAAGTCTGTTTCGGTCCACTCGATACACACCAATCAAATCCACGTTTTGCCGTTGCCACCTTTTACTTCTCTATGCCTAGTCTACATATTCTTTGAAGTCACTAAGCAGAAGAATATGGGACCTGTCTGCATCACACCAGCCTTTCCCCCAAATATGACACACCTTGAAAACTTAGAAGGAAACTGAAAGAGGAGATAAGAGTAACACGTGGTTTTCAGGCTGATTGCCCATTGTTCTTTAGGCCCACTTCCATATTTGTGTCACCTTTACTTACATTTAAAGATACAAATTTATTTATTTAGAACTTAAAGGTTTTCTAGTAACTCGGTGTTAAGTGTTTTCCAGTAGATATTTAGCACACTGCCATCTTAAAATAGACAGTGGTATGTAAGTCTTTTTTTTTTCTTACTTTTTTTTTTTTAAGTGTTCTTTTTTAAATTTTATTATGTTATGTTAGTCACCATACAATACATCATTAGTTTTTGATGTGGTGATTCACGATCCATTGTTTTCGTATAACACCCAGTGCTCCATGCAGTATGTGACCACCTTAATACCCATCACCGGGCTAACCAATCCCCCCTCCCCACTCCCCTCTAAAACCCTGTTTGTTTCTCAGAGTCCATAGTCTCTCATGGTTCATCTCTCCCTCCAATTCCCCCCCCATTTTTCCCTTCCCTCTCCTAATGTCCTCCATGCTATTCCTTATGTTCCACAAATAAGTGAAACCATATGATAATTGACTTTCTCTGCTTGACTTATTTCATTTAGCATAATCTCCTCCAGTCCCATCCATGTTGATGTAAAAGTTGGGTATTCATCCTTTCTGATGGCTGAGTAATATTCCATTGTATATATGGACCACATCTTCTTTATCCATTCATCTGTTGAAGGGCATCTCAGCTCTTTCCACAGTTTGGCTATTGTGGACATTGCTGCTATGAACATTGGGGTGCATATGGCCCTTCTTTTCACTACATCTGTGTCTTTGGGGTAAATACCCAGGAGTGCAATTGCTGGGTCATAGGGTAGCTCTATTTTTAAATTTTTGAGGAACCTCCACACTGTTTTCCAAGTCTTTTAAATTTAATTTTTTTTGGAATTGTATATGCCCCTAATTCAAAGGGTCAAATACATGTACAAGGCTTATTACAGATTAGAGGAATCCTCTGCCTCCCTCACTACCCACCTTCCCCATTTTTCCCTCCCTTGAGGCAACTACATGAACTCTTAGCTGATTCTTAAGGTACTTCTTTCCTTTTTCCTAAACAAGTTAATTGAATATTTCTTATTCAGTTTGAGGTATTAACTATTGGCTTCCTGTTATGGAATGTGAGACTTGAACTCATTTATTGAACTTTCCTTGCCTGCCCCCCTCCCCCATCTCACGTACTTGCATGCTTTTTGTTCCTCTGTGCCTCCCCCTCCCCTCAACCCCCCCCCCCCCCCGCCGTGTCATCTGAGTATTGTTATTTCATAATCATGTTAGGTCATTACCTGGAGTTTACTGAGCCTGAATCTGTAAATTTGTGTGTTTAACCATGTTTAGGAAGGTTTTGACCATTATTTCTTTAAAGATTTGTTTCCTCTTATTCTTTCTCTCTTCTCTTTCTGAACATGACTCTGATTACATGCGTGTTAGGCTTTTTGATAATGTCCTGAGGTTTTGTTCATTTATCTTTTCAATCTTTTTTTCAAATTGTAGAATTTCTAGCATCTAGCTTCAAGTTCACAGACTCTTTTTTCTGTCATCTACCTTCTGCCATTAAGCCTTTCTAAGAATTTTCTTTTAGATACTGTATTTTCTAATGCTAGAATTTTCATTTGGTTCTTTTTTAATTTTCTGTATCTCGGGTGAGGTTACTTACCTTTTCATTGATTACAAGCATAGTTTCCTTTACCTTATTGAGCATAGTTTTAATAGCAGGTTTAAAGTCCTGATGATTCCAATAACCGGGTCCTCTTAAGGTTGGCATCTATTGATTTTCTTTTGAGACTAGGCCACATTTTCCTGTTTTATCCTATATCAAATAAGTTTGGATTTTATCCTGGGCATTGGGAAATGTTGTGGAAACTCTGGATTCTATTTTATTCCTCTGAAGAGTGTTGATACGTTGATTTTAGCAGGCAGTTAACTTGGTTAGACTCAAATTGTAAGCTCTGTTTCACCTGTGGTGGGTAGCAGCTCAAATCTCAGTTCAGTTCTTTTAGCCTTGGCCAGAATGTGTGGCTCTGCCCCATGAATGTGTGCTTCAGGACTTGGGTAGAGTTTACACATAGAATTTGGGGCTCCCCTTATCTAGCTCTCTCATTTCTGGTAGCTGTTATTGTCGTAGACTCTGTCATCTGGTTCTTTGGGCCAGAAAGATAGCATGTTTTCTATTTAAGTTTTAGCCACCCTGCAAGTGCATCCTGCCCTCAGGATAAAACCAGAAAAATGGGCAGCTCACCTTACATTGTTCCTTTCCTGCAAGTTTCAACTCCCCTTGAAATCTGCTTGCTTTTGTTAAATCTGGAGCCCTTGTATTTTAACTGCGATGTACGGGAGGGTCCCTAAGTTTCACCATCCCCTCCATGCCTGTGACCCAAATTACTGTGTCAGGGACTGCCAGGAAAAGCTTTCACTTGCCATTTGATTTGATCACCACTCTGTTTTGCTAAGGCTGGAGTTTGAAGTGATAATAGGTGAATAAATGAAGGAATGCAGATAAATCCATTCCTCTGTGGAGTCTGTATTCACAGTGAAAATGGAACTTCAGTCGACCTACTTCTGTAAAATCAGATACTTTTATTATTTGAAGTGTTTTATTTGTGGTTCAAAGTCAAGGGGTGCCTTACAAAATTACAAAGAAAGCATAAGTGTATTAGAAGTGATTTATAATGGTGTACATGGCTTAATTGTTTACTACTAATGTGATTCTTTACTTTTTTATTTTATTATTTGGAGAGACTAATTTATGGTACTGGCTTACACATCATGCTGTTGTTCCTGTTCAGAATTTGTAGCGTCTCAATAATACCATATGAGGGGTTTTCTTGTAGTTAATCAGCATTTAGCTATAGTTTTATTGAAAGGACTTATGGCATGAACCTTGTGTAGAGCATATTTCTTTCGTATTCCACTTTCAAAAGCGATTGCCAGAATGTATTCTTAATTTAAGTAAAGAGCCGGAGTTAGTATAAGAGCCTTTGTCAGGCTACTTTAGATTTCTTTAGTGACCTAATAACTGATTGGCTTCTGATCCCTTGTAATTAAACATCTGTTTAATTAAAGGGTACTTTTTAATTAGCTGTATAACTTGGATCATCTCTGTCTTTTTAGCTAATCCCCAAATTCCGAAAGCTCTGATAGAATTATGGTACAGTTATAGTACAGTTTTTGGAATCTTTTCTCATCATGTACTATATGTTTCTTAACATAGTGTTCATCACATCTAAGTAAGTAATTATGCTTACTATCTTTTTTCCCTTATGGATACAGAGCTCTCTGAGGGTGGGGACTGATGTCTCCCTTGTCATTGGCTATAGTTTGGGGGCCTAGAATAATGCCTGGCACAGAGTAGGCACTCGGTATTTTTTAAATGAAGAAATTGTGATATCTTACCTATAAGCTTCATAGATTTCTTGAAATCTAAATGTCCATATATTCCTCGGTAATAGATTTGTCAACAACCTAGTTGGTTTAGAATTAACTATTTTTATTATATGTTTGCAGATTGCCAGTCACAGTGGCTATGTGCAGATTGACTGGAAGAGAGTTGAAAAAGATGTAAACAAAGCCAAAAGACAGATTAAGAAACGAGCAAATAAGGCAGCACCTGAAATCAACAATATAATTGAAGAAGTAAGACAGTGTACATTTTTGGCTCCTTCTTTTTCTTTTTTCTTTTCTTTCTTTCTTCTTCTTTTTTTTTTTTAGTGAGTAATCTGTGTCCATTGTGGGGCTCGAACTCATGACCCTGAGATCAAGAGTCACATGCTGTACCAACTGAGCCAGGCGCCCCTGGCTCATTTTTTTTTCCTTATGGGTTTCGCTTTACAGAAAATGTGACTAGTGATTATCTTCTTCTAAAAAGTGAGTGTTTTTGGTCATGTTTAGAGTGTTAAATAAAATTTGGGATCAAGCCACTAAATCAATCATTATTGGAGTGGAAGAGCGAGCTCAATCAGAAGAGCATGCAACTCTTGATCTTGGGGCTGTGAGTTTGAGCTCCACATTGGGTGTAGAGATTACTTTAAAAAAAAAAAAATCAATCTTTTTTTTTTTTTTTTTTAGTAGTTAACATAGTTTCCCCTGCCAGTCTCCCACCTACTTTGATCTGCATGTAAAAGCTGATAACATTATTCTTCCAGAAGGTTTCCTCTGCATTTTATAAATGTGTACATGTGTAGACAAGGTGTGGTAAAACTAAAACTACCTATTTTTTTCATGAGGTGGGATATTTTGAAAATGTGTATATTTTATTAATATATTAGTTTTATTAATGTTTTTATGTATATTTTTCTTCTTATCCTCTGTTTAGAATTGAACTGAAAACTCCTTGCCTTTGTTTTATTATGTTCTTTTAATACCCCAAACTTAATTTTGAAAAATTTCAGACCAGTTAAAAAGTTGAAGGACAAATACAGTGAATACCCAAATACCCTTCACCTATTTACCTACTCATTTTACATTTGCCTTACCTCTGTGTGTGTACAGGTGATTATACTTTTTTTTCCCTAATCGTTTAAGACATCCTTACTTTTCACTCTTAAATACTTCAGCATATATCTTCTAAGAGTACAGATATTCTCCAGTACAACTACAGTTACCCTTATGAATCCCCCCAATTAACATGATGCAATAATATGTCCTAATATACAGTCCATATTAAAATTTTTCCACAAAATATCTTTTATACATTTTTTCCCCCAATCAGGAATTATATATTGGGGTGTCTGACCGGCTCAGTCAGTAGAGCATGTGACTCTTGACCTTGGGGGTTGTGAGTTCAAGCCCCACATTGGATGTAGAGCATACTTAAAAATCTTTTAAAAAATGCTTAAAAATAAAATCTTTAAAAAAAAAAAGAATTATATATTGCAATTGGTTATCATCATGTCTCTGAAGGCTCCTTTAATCTTTAGCAGTCCCGTCAACTGTTTTGTTTTTGTTTTTGTCCCCCACCCCCACCCCCGGTCTTTCATGATACTGACATTTTTGAAGCATGTAGGCAGAATATCCCACAGTTTGGCTTTGTCTGATTGCTTTTTCATGGTTTTATTTGGGATAAGCATTTTATCGACGTGATATTTATTTGATCCTGTACATTTTTTCTTGCTGGCCAAGTAGACTGTGAACAAATATCATTGTGCCTGCTGTGGAATCTGTGCTAATAACTTGCTAAATGGACCATTTATGTCTGCCCTACAGCTTCTTGTTACCTGTGAGATTTTTTGCCATTGATATACCCATTATCTCAGTAGCTAAGAAGCTTACTGGATCTGGCTGGGGCCCTGCGGTCCTTCAGAGTATAATGGACAGCCTTGGCATCTTGTGTGGTGGTTGGCACCTGCAGTAGTAGGGGTACGAGAATCTTTGCCAAATAGTTATTGAATTGGAGAAAACAGCTGTGAAAATGTTACTTAGCACCAGATTCACCAGATTCAATAAGTAAGAGTGTTTTTCTTTAATTTGCATCATTTTTTTCTTTTTCTTACTGTGGCAAAATACACATAACATAAAATTAACCATTTTAATTATTTTAAAATGCACAATTTAGTAGCATTAAGTACTGAATTCACACTTTCATGCAACCATTACCACTATCCACATTTAGAACTTTTTCATCATCCCAAACAGAAACTCTAACCATTAAGCACACATTCCCACAATTGACCCCTCTCCCCAGCCCTTGGTAGCCTCTGTCCTACTTTCTGTCTCGATGAATTTCACTCTTCACGTCAGTGGAATCCTACAATGTTTTCCCTTTTCTGTCTGTCTTATTTCACTTCGTGTAGCATTTTCAAGGTTTGTCCATGTTGTAGCACAATTAAGAGTATTTTTGTTTAAACTTATATTTCAGGCAACAGAATTTATCAAACAGAACATTGTGATATCCAGTGGATTTGTGGGAGGCTTTTTGCTAGGCCTTGCATCTTAAGGATATGAATGTTCTATCACAGTGGAGTCACCTATAAGAAGAGAAATGGTGGCAACAAGGTTTCTCGACAATACTCACCGCCAGATTCTCCAGGGCAGCAAGAGACAACTAGATGGACAGTACCAAACTCACAGCTTAGTGTTTTGCCATTGAAGTTTGGCAAACTAGTATTTGCTGTAAAAACAACCTATATGGTATGTGTACAATAGTATTCCTGAGCAAAACATGCCTTTCATTTATTTTTTTAAAATATGCATTTGTTTTGAAATTAGCCTATAAAATACCACCATTGGATGTAGATATATAGAGAAAAAAAATGTGTTGGATATATTCCCCAGTGAAATATTATCCTTGTTTTATTTAAATAAGATGTTCTTCATTTTGCTTTATAGTGTAGTGCTGGTAATTAAAAATTTGTATTACAGCTTCAACATTGCGGTTGGCTTTTTTTTTTTTTAAGATATGTTTGCAGTAAACTGAAGAACTGTAATGCCCTTTTGTGGAAGGATTTAGAAGTAATAGAATTATTAAAGATATTAAACAGATTTAATATCAGTTTTTAGGTGGTGGGTTTTCTGCAATTCTTACTTTGCTTCTATGATAAGTATAGTAAACAGTTTCAAGGAAGGCTCTTCTAAGGAAATACTCATGTCTAAAGCTCTCTTTCTCTCTCTTTTTTTTTTTTTTTTGATATTTGTAGTTGCAAAAATTTCTTGTATATAAGCTTCTTTAATTAATGTATTTATCCTGGCAGCCTGGGCAGAGCTAATTGTTTTGAGGGTACATGTAGTTGGGTCACTGATTCATTTTATTAACCTTGAGTGAACCTCCTTTCTCATTTCTAAAAATCCTATTTATTATTTTGGCCCCTTCTTCACAAAGAGGTAAAAATTACTTTGAAATACTTAGTAGTATGGTATGAATTTACTATCTGAAAGACAGTGATTTTTTGTCATTATGAAATTGTACCTTAAACAGAATTGTCTCTCTGATCTAATCTGAGATGTAAGTGCTAAGGCTTTCAGGTTTTGGTAGCATTGTGTTGAAGGCTAGGCCAGTTGACTTGTTTCTCCGGGCCACATCACGCTCTCTCAGAGGCCCTTTGCCCTGAAAAGCTCTCTGTGTGATTCATTTTGTTCATAGAATTCTATGTTGGAATTGGAAAAACGGCAGAACAACACTTACTGGGGTCTTCAGATTGGAAAGACTGCAGGGATTCAGGCCATCTCCTTTCAATAGGAAGCCCCCATAGTATATTTTGTGTATTGTAAACAATGAGGCATTTCATACTTCAAGATTGGTTACAGTCTGTGTGCTTTCATTATCACGACTCCTTAGAATTGAGCGTGGGGATTGATTGATCTTCCCGTTTCTTCCTTTACTGTCATCGGTGCCTCAGGTACAATGCTAAATAAAACTCCAACTTTCTTAATACGAAGTGATTTTGCTTATAAGTACTTGTTTTATCTTTTTTGAGCTTTTTTCTGTTTTGGCCTTGCCAAGCCTTCCATTGCTGTGGAATTAGAGGGAAAAATATGCGACATGAGGTGGAACCTTGGTCACACTTCTGTGTGCCGTGTCCTCATGATGCTTTCACCTGCTACAGTGAGGCAGGCTACTGTGGGGAGCTCTAGTAGCCAGCTCAGTTTGTTCATTTTGGAAATATTTACAGTGTCTGCTCTATGTTTGATGCACTAGGAAAGTGGGGGCACAAAAAGTCTGCCCTCAAATAGGGACTAAAATCGTCCTCTATAAAAGTTCTATACTAATATAGGAGAACCCAGGGGGCACCTGGGTGGCTCAGTCGTTAGGCGTCTGCCTTCGGCTCAGGTCATGATCCCAGGGTCCTGGGATCGAGCCCCGCATCGGGCTCCCTGCACCGCGGGAAGCCTGCTTCTCCCTCTCCCATTCCCCCTGCTTGTGTTCCCTCTCTCGCTGTGTCTCTCTCTGTCAAATAAAATCTTAAAAAAAAAAAAATCATATAGGAGAACCTGACATATGATTCGTGGCAAATAAGTATTAGGGATAACTTCTTTTTAGAGTCCACACATGAATGAGAAGTGCAAGATACAGTCCTTCATTTTTACCTATACATTTCCAAGTATCTGTTGATCTGTTTGAAAATATTTATATACAAATGCGAAATAATACCCATGCTCTCCATACTGTCGTTTCTATGTTAGTGACCCTTATTCTGCCTCACGTCTGTGCCATTTCCCCACAAGGTTATACGCTACATGAGGCAGTCATTTGTGTTAATCAATCTCTAACTCGTGACGCACGCTGTGTAATGCTTTGCTCAAGACGGGTATTCAGTTAATGTGAATGGGTGAGTGAGTATGAGATTACTGTGGCAGAGTTGGTGGCAGCCTATGGGAAACTTTTTCTGGGTAGTAGTCCCGTAAATCAGAGGCTCCATCAGAAATGACTTGGTGGGGCTTAGTTGGAATGAAAAACCTATATAGCCTGCCTTTGTCTAAAATGGGGATTTTAAATAAATAAAAATAAATAAAATGGGGATTTTTATGTTCGAGGGCATAACGACTGTTTGCAAGATTTATTTAAACTTGAGTGTATGGAATATAGGTATTTTGTGGCCTGGGCTTTAGAAGATATTTAAGGACATTTGGACTGATCTTTATTTTTTATTCTTATAGAGCTCCCCATCCTTCCCCCTCACAAAAAAAGATGATTTTTAATGTGTTTTCTTATTTCCAATAAATATAAATGAAATATGCTCATTATAGAAAAATGTCTGCATAAAAAATATATAGTGTCTATAATATGTACTTAGAGTTAACTGTTGTCAATATCTTGGTACATAGCCTTTGGAGTCTTCTCTACCTGTGCATGAACACATTATATGTATTTTGTATAAAAATTGAGCATAGTTTATGTACTGCTTTCTAAATAGCTATTTTCAGTTACATATTATGAAAATGAATATCTTTTTGTAATAGTAGGTACATTTATGATGACAGAAAAGATATAAGTGCCCACCCTTATCCCCTTTTATGAGACAACCATTATTAAAAGATCTTATTTACATTTTAATGTATTTATACATATATTATCTTTATTGTCCAAGTTTGGTTAGTATATATTGGATTGTCCACTCTGAAACTTAAGGAATTCTGTGCACATCCACTTTCCTTTTTTAATGGCTAATATATTTTGTGTTTCTAGTAAATGCCTTTATTACTTTAAATATCATACTTTTTTCCTATCCTTATTTCCCACCTTAGATAATATTTGCTAACTCCCTGTAATTAAAGATGAGGAAAATGAACTTATTTCTTCCCTGCTACCCTCAGGTCTCCTGAGTTTTGTCAAGTTATTATTACTTTTAATGGTACATTCAAATGACAGAATTCTGTGCAATTATTAAGAGGACTTGCAGAGCTGTATAAATTGATCTGGACAGATCCACACGTTAGTGACATAATCAGGTTGCAAACAGTGTGATCCCACTTTTTTGGAAAAACTCTACCTGTGAGCATAAGTATGCACATGGATGCTCATAGAAGCCATCTTTGAGAGTTTGGTGTATGCATAGGATTTTCACGTATTTTCAACATTTTTATGTCATCTTAAGTCTTTACGGTAAGTACGTGTTAATTTGTAGTTAGTAAAAGGTTTGTTTTAGATCTAGGAATAGGAATTCAATAGGTTATTGCTTTTTTTTTTTTTTTTTTAGGTTCTTGCTATTTTAAGGGGCTCTTTCTTTTGAACTTTTTTTGCTTCATTCACTGAATTTTTTAAGTTGTTTTTGTCAAAATAATGTACATAGTTCGAGACGTCATATAGTATTTGGCTACAAATCAGGCTTCTAAAAAAGGGAGCACTTCTCTGCTCTACCTTTTGCCAACTTCGTGGCTCTTTCCCCAGAGAAGTTTCAATTACATTGGTTGTTTCTCTTGGTATTTACTACAACCACATTTCTTAGACTTTGTATTAATGATAAATGACTTGACTCGGACTTCCTATTATGGTAGATGTGGATTTAGTTCTAGAACACCTTCCTTTTTGCATCCTTGTAGGAACAATTTATTACATGTCTATAAAGTTTTACACATTGTTATGATGAATATTGTTTACTGTTGAATGAGGACACAACCTCCTATAGGTCCCTTTGTATGGGTTCGGCTGGAAACTACCTTAGCCTGAACCTGCCAAGGGCTCTGGAGCTTGAAGGGCACCGTGACTGGCAGAATAATGGCCTCCCAAAAATATTCACGTCCAAATCCCCCTGAACCTGTGAGTACATTAGGTTTCGTGGCAAAGGAGGATGAAGGTTGCAGATGTGATCAAAGTTGCATATCAACCTATCTCAAAGAGATTATTCCGGAGTATCCTGGGCCCAGTGTAATCACAAGTCCTTAAGATAGGAAGAGGGAGGCAAAAGAAAGAGTCTGAGAAAGAGATGTGCCTATGAAAGAATGTTCACATAGGTGCTGTGTTGTGGCTTTGAAGATGGAGGAAGGGGGCCACGAGCCATGGAATACTGGTGGCCTCCTGAAACTGGGAAAGGCAAGAACACACATTCTCCCCTATTGTCTCCACCAAGGAACACAGCCCTGCCGACACCTTGATTTTAGTTCAGTGAGACCCATGTTGGACTTCTTACTTCCACACCTGTAGGATAATAAATTTGTGTTGTTTCAAGCCACTGTGTTCATGATCATTTGTTACAGCAGCAGTAGAAAACTAATACTGGTCCACTGAGTTGTCCTCCACTGTAACAAGGGAGCTGGCTTTTTGTATCCCCGTTATCAGTCAGGTCACTGGTTGCAGTCTGCCCTTAGGGGTTGGGATGGGTAACTTCCCAGCTGCACTGTCTTACTGAGAGCAGTTCTCAGGAGAATGGTGCAACCGTCAAGCCATCAGCAGCTAATACTAATGCTGGGTAAATCTAAGCCAACGTTGCACGTGTAAACCAACAGTCATGCCTACTTGGGGGTGGAAGGGCAATAAAACGAATGTAGAACTAAAATACTTGGATTTGTAATGTCAAGTTCTTGTATTGTTCCAAAACCTATTGATGAAGCTCACACTTTGTGCATGTATATTACAATTTTAAGAGCAATCCCTAGGGGCTCCTGGGTGGCTCAGTCAGTTAAGCGTCTGCCTTTGGCTCAGGTCATGATCCCGGGGTCCTGGGATCAAATCCCACATCAGGCTCCATGCTCAGTGGGGAGTCTACTTCTCTCTCTCTCTTCCTCAGCCCCTCCCCACTGCTTGTTCTCTCTCTCTCTCAAATAAATAAATAAAATATTTAAAAAAATCATTTATGTCTCTTTATCCTGAATTCTGATCATACTGCAGAGGTGAACTTGCCTGCGGAATCTAAATATGTGGGACCTTATAAATTTTGTGAATATGAGTGTCGGACTCTTGGTTTTGGCTCAGGTCATGATCCCAGGGTCCTGGGATCGAGCCCTGCGTAGAGCGGGGAGCCTGCTTCTTCCTCTCCCCCCGCCACCCCCCCAACTCGTGCTTGCTCTCTTGCACTGTCTCTCTCAAATAAATAAATAAAATCTTAAAAAAGAGCCATCCCTAAATGAATTATTAGTTGTGAACAAATCACATTCCCAACATACCAATAAGCAATCCAGTCTAAAGGCAGGAAAAGAAGAAGCATGGAGAAAACAAAGTAAATAGGAAGCATAAAATAAGATGGTAAAAGTAAATCCGAGTATATCAGTAATCATACTTCAAACGGAAAAAGGAACAGAATTCACCATGTGATTTTATATAAATATTCTATATAGAGTCAAGCAGTGCGATCAGAGCCACAGAAAAGGAAACGTTTATAAAACGTCACCGTTCAGTAGAGAAGTCTCCCCAAGCCTCGAGCTGTAATCAAGCCTCTTTTCACTTTTCTTCAAATCCTCCTGCCCACACCCCAATCTGGAACAGGCTCCGCACCTACTGTCTCTTACATCTCATGTGTTCTTTCTTGGATTACTTATATTTTTGGCTGAACTATTTTCTTGAGTAATTGTTACAGGTGTGGGAGGTAAACTTTCCGAGTTCTTGGGTGCTTAAAATATCTTCTGTTCTCATACACTTTAAGATTGATGATATTTTTCCCTTTGAATTCTGAAGACACTGCTCCACTGTATTCTACTATCTGATATTGTATGATGTCAGCTGGCTTTGGAACCTTTCTGAGTAACCTTTTTCGTATGTTTTTTCTTTGAAAGCTTTGTGGATTTTTTTCTTGGAGTTCTGAAGTTTCATAAATTTGTCTCTAAATGTGAGTTTTAAAAAACTGAATTAGAGAGCCTTAAAAATCCGCATTAGGGTCCTTTTGCTGTGTGCTGCCCTTGCAGAGAAGATACACATAGCTAACATTTAAAAACCAAGGCCAGTAGGAGGGGTCTAAACCCCTCCCTAGATTGTGAGATTGAGAGCCCCAAAATAAGGGCTCAGTAAATGTGAGATAGAGGGAATCAGAATCATGGAAATGAAACACAATGTTTATCTCTCATTATATTCAGCATTCTTTAGGTTCTTTCATTCTGAAGATTCCTGTCTTTTGCTTAAGCAGATTGTACTTTTTATTTTATTTTTATTCTTAAAATTTTTATTTATTTTTTATAGATTTTATTTATTCATTTGAGACAGAGAGAGAGAGAGCATGAGCAGGGGAAGAGGCAGAGGGAGAGGGAGAAGCAGGCTCCCTGCTGAGCCGGGAGCCCGATGCAGGGCTCGATCCCAGGACGCTGGGATCATGACCTGAGCCGAAGGCAGACGCTTAACCATCTGAGCCACCCAGGCGCCCCACAAATTGTACGTTTTAAATAGACTTTATTTTTTAGAATAATTTTAGGTTTACAGAAAAATTGAGCAGATAGTACAGAGTTCCCATATGTCTCCCCCAGACCTCTACGGTTTTCCCTATTATTAACATCTTACGTTATTGTGGTACGTTTGTTGCAATTAATGAACCAATGCTGATACATTATTACTAGCTAATGTCTATCTTTATTCAGATTTAGTTTTTACCTAATATCCCCTTCCTCCCCCCGCCCCCCGGACCCTCTTCACGTGACATTTAGTTGTCATGTTTTCCTTAAGCTTCTCTTGGCGTGACAGCTTTTCAGACTTACCTTATTTTTGATGGTCAGGTATACTGTAGAATGCTTCGGTATTGAACTTCTTCCGATGTGTTTTCATGATTGGACTGGAGTTAGGGTTTTGAGGAAGAAGGTCACAGAGGTGGAGTGCCATTTTCATCATGTCACATCAAGGGTTCATACTATCAACATGACCTAACCACTGCTGATGGTGGCCCCGGATCACCTGGCTGTTGGTCAGGTTTCTCCACTGTCAAGTTAACTCTTTCCATTCCTGCACTGTTGGAAAGGCAGTCTCTCTGTTCAGCCCCACACTTAAAAAGAGAGGAATTATACTACCCTTCCTTTAGAGTGGTGTATCTACATAAATTATTTTAAATTCTGCATAGGAGGTTAAGTGTTTTCTCCCCTGTTTATTAATTGACTCAATCATTAATTGACTCAATCATCAGTAAGGACTCATGGAGGTTTATTTTATGCTTTTTGCCCCTCCCCCACTTGCTCTCTCTCTGTCTCTGTCAAATAAATAAAATATTAAAAAAAAAAAGACGGGTTGTAGTTGTAGGAAGCTTTTCTTATAGGTAGGCGGGGCGCAGGGAGTACTTGGCAAGTGCAGTTCCATGGAGAACTTATTGGACAGCTAGAGGGATGGAGCCTGATCTCTGTTTTCTGGTCCCTGCCCTTGGCACAGTGCCAATTGTACTTTCTCAGGTTTTCACCTCATTAGGGCCAGTTTCTTTAGAGAACATTCTTGGACTTTCCCAATCAGCAGTTCTATTCAGGTGAGGGGAAAAAAAGGGCCAGGTGGAGAGAAAGGACCCTAATTGTTCCAACTCTTGCCAATAAGTTTTGAAAATATATAACTGTGGGAGGGCATACTTCCCCACCCCCTTTTCTCGAGGCTGCTTTGGCAAGAACCCTTCTGATGACTTAATCTGCGGTTTCCTGTCTTCTGACTTCTCTTCTGATCCCATCTGCTTTCAGATGTTTCAAATTTCATATTTTTGGTCTGTGAATGGCATCTTTGTTTTCCAGCACTGTTGGGTTCTTAAAAACTTTATTGTGGAAATGACTAAATATATATAAGAGTAGAGGGAACAATATAACAAAATTCCATGTATCCATCACTCAGCTTCCACAATTATCAACACGTTGCCAATCTTATTTCAGCTACACTCTCCCACTACCTATAACCACCCCCTCCCCCGCAATTATTTTGAAATATACCCCAGATATATCATTTCACCAGTAAATACTTCTTACGTATCTCTGAAAGATAAAGACCTTTTAAAGAAAACTATGACTGTTATCACACCAAAAAAATTAACAATAATCCCATAATAGTATGAAATATCCTCTCAGTATTCAAATTTCCCCAATGATCTTAAGTTTTTTTTCTTTTTATTACAATTGGTTTTTTCAAATCAGTAAACAGGGTCCATACGTTGTATCCGGTTGCTGTTAAATTTGTTATTTCTCTTAATTTATAGTCCCCCGTTCCTTCCTTTTTTTTTTTAATAATTTATTTGTTGGGCACCTGGGTGGCTCAGTTGGTTAAGCAACTGCCTTCGGCTCAGGTCATGATCCTGGAGTCCCGGGATTGAGTCCCACATCGGGCTCCCTGCTCGGCAGGGAGTCTGCTTCTCCCTCTGACCCTCCCCCCTCTCATGTGCTCGCTCTCTCTCATTCTCTCTCTCTCAAATAAATAAATAAAATCTTTAAAAAAAAAAAAATAATAATTTATTTGTTAAAGAAACCATGTCATTTTCCTAGAACTTCCTATATTTTGATTGTTGCTGATTGCCTTCTTGCCGTGTCATTTAACATGTTCTTTTGGCCCCCGTGTTACCTGTCAACTGATAGTTATGTAAGCAGACGTAATTAGATTCAGGTTTGATTTGGTTGTGGGGAGGGCCAACAACATTTCATAGGTGGTGGTGTGTACTTTGTGTTGTATCACAAGAGGTGACACATAATTTCTGGTTATTTCTCTTTGGGGAGCATTAAAATTGATCAGTGGGTTCAGGTAGTGTCAGCCTAAATCAACCATTATAAAACTTCCCATCAGCTTATCGCTTAATATTTTGAGCAGCCATTAATAATGACTGCCTAGACCCATGATTTCATTTGGGGTTACAAAATAGTAAGGTTCTAAATTGATAATTTATTTTTGAACAAATAATTTATAAACTTGAATTCTTTTAGGAAAAAAGAGCATTTCCTCATCAGCTCTTTGGTTACTTTTAGATACAGTTAGTTACATGAAAAGCAGTATGTGAAAATGGACATGAAATGGATGAAGTTTTCAAAAAACACAATTTACCAAATTTATTCAAGAAGATAAAGAGAATCTGAATAAAACCTGAAGATTTTTATATCTATTAAAGAAATTGAAACTGCAGTTTAAAGCCTCCCATAATGAAAACTTCAGGCCCAGATGGCTTCGATGGTGAATTCTTTCAACATTTAAAGAAATAACACCGTTTAATAAATTAAAAAAAAAAAAAAGGGAGGGTGCCCCTGGCTGGCTCAGTCAGTAGAGCATGCGACTGTTGATCTCAGGATTTTGAGTTTGAGCTCCACGTTGGGTGTAGGGATTACTTAAAAAAAATATATTAAAAATTAAAAAAACAATAACGCCTTTTTACTCAAACTTTTCCAAGTAATAGGAAAAGCAGAAACGCTGCCAAACTTATTTTATGAGGGCATCATAACTTTAATACCAAAACGTGACAAGGACATTAGCAAGAGGAAAATTAAAAGCTGCTATCTCCCACGATCATAGACTCCAAAATCCTAGAAAAAATATTGCAAATCAAATCCAGCAATATGTAAAAAAGGACAGTATATCATGACCAAGTGAGATTCATTTCAGAAATGCAAGATCAGTTTAACATCTGAAAATCAATGTATCTCACCTCATTAACAGAATAAAGGGGGAAAAAAAACCCCACATTTCACCAGATGCAGAAAAAGTATCTAATGAAATTAAACAATTATTTATCATAAAAAATACAGACTCTCAACAAACTGAGAGGGGAACTTCCTCAATCTGATAAAGGGTATCTACAAAAAGTAAACATGGATGAAATACTGAGATCAGGAATGAGACTGGAGGTTGATTTTAACCGCTTCTGTTGAACTTCCTGCTTGAGGTTCTAGCCAGTGTGTATATTGTCCTGCTGGATGAGAAATGGCATCTTTGTGAAACTTAATTTGCATATATTTTTTTAAAGATTTTATTTATTTGAGAGAGAGAGAGCACTAGAGAGAGAGAGAGAGAGCAAGCAGGAGTGGGGGGCAGAGGCAGAGGGAGAAGCAGGCTCTCCACTAAGCAGGGAGCCTGATGCGGGGCTCAATCCCGGGATCATGACCTGAGCTGAAGGCAGGCGCTTAACTGACTGAGCCACCCAGGCACCCCAATTTGCATCTTTTTATTACCAAACAGGTTGAACATTTTTTCATGTAAGGACCATTTGCATTTCTTCTTGAAATGTGTGTTCATTTCTCTTTCCCATTTTCCTATGGGGCAGATGGCCTGTTATTTCTCTATTTTTAAACAAATACTTAAAGGAAAGTAAATCCTTATCTGTGATACAAGTTGCAAATATTTTTTCCCAATTTGCCATTTGTCTTTTTCCATGGTTTATGGTGTTTTTTGGCATGGAGGTTTTATTTTTGTTTTTGTTTTTGTTTTTTTTCTGTTTTTAAAATTTTATGGTTAGACTTAGCGATATTTTTTCCCTAGTTTCTGGATTTTGATCCCTAGTTAGGAAAGTGTTTTGCACTCCCTAATACAGAAGAATTTACATATGATTTCTTCTGGGCATGTACGGTTTAATTTTTTTACCTTTAAATCTCAGCTGTATTTGGAATTTATCAGATCCTGGTTTATTTTTTCTGTGTAGCTAAGAAGTTACCCCAATACTATTTATTAAAGGTCCATCTTTCCTTCATTGTACTGAGATGCTACCTTTATCACATACCAAATTTCCATATGCAGGTGGACCCACTTCTGGATATTCTGCTCATGTGCCAATGCCCCCCTTTAAGTTTCTAAGGCTTTATAATAAGTTTTTTTGAAAGAAGAGGCACTATTGGGGCACCTGGCTGGCTCAGTTGGTAGAGCGAGCAACTCTTGATCTTGGGGTTGTGAGTTTGAGCCCCATGTTGGGTGTAGAGATTACTTAAAAAATGAAGTCTTAATTATTTAGAAATAAAATATTTGAAAAAACAACAGCAAGCATTATTTTTTTTTAGATGGAAATAGAGGAGAATGCTTTGTTATTTCAATAGGACGGATTTTTCAAAGCAGCAATGGAATGTATATACATAAAGGAAAAAATGATAAATTTGACAACATTTAAAAGTAGTGTCAGGGCACCTGGGTGGCTCAGTTGGTAAGGCGACTGCCTTCGGCTGAGGTCATGATCTCGGGGTCCTGGGATCGAGTTCTGCATCAGGTTCCCTGCTCGGCGGGGGGCCTGCTTCTCCCTCTCCCTCTGCTGCTTCCCCTGTTTGTGCTCTCCTGCTCTCTTGTTCTGTCAAATAAATAAATAAAACCTTAAAAAAAAAAAGTGGTGTCATTAAAAAGTCTGGTGGTATAAAAGACATCATTAAAAATGTTTAAAATCAAGGGTGTGAAAACACATTTGACAGTAACATAACATACAAATATTCTAAAATATATAAAGAAGTACAAATACATAAAGAACTACAAACTACTAAAGAACTACAAAATATATAAAGAACTACAGGGCGCCTGGGTGGCTCAGTCGTTAAGCATCTGCCTTCGGCTCAGGTCATGATCCCAGGGTCCTGGGATGGAGCTGCACAGCGGACTCCCTGCTCCGCGGGAAGCCTGCTTCTCCCTCTCCCACTCCCCCTGCTTGTGTTCCCTCTCTCGCTGTGTCTCTCTCTGTCAAATAAATAAATAAAATCTTTAAAAAAAAAATTAAAAATTAAAAAAATAAAAAAACCCTACAAATTAAAATGTAAAAGACAACAGGCAACTCAGTACATAGGAACCTGGTTGAAGTAAAAGAACACGAATCACAGAAATGCAAGTTAAAACAACTATCCACATCATTTCTACCCAGCAGTTTTGCAAAAATTTAAGAAAGTCTGAAAATAATAAAAATCGATGAGGATGCACTGGGAAAGGAGGATGGAATTCGATTTTTCATACACTGATAGTGGACATGAAAACTGTTACAAGGATTTTAAGATCAATTTGACAATATCTAGCAAAGCTGTGTTCTATGACCCAGCAATTCTACTCCTAGGCGTGTTCTCCAGTTAACCTATAGCAAAGGCCACAGGGTGACATCTACAAAAATGTTTCATGCATAATAGACTATTTTTTTAGGAGAGTTTTAGATCTACAAAAATAATTTGAGAAGATTGTATGGAGAACTGCAATATACCCTACACCATTTCCCCTGTTATAAACAACCTACATTAGTATGGCACATACTATCATTAGTATGACACATTCATTATCAAAATGAATGAACCAATGCCGATACATTATTACTAACTAAAGTGCATACTTCATTCAGCTCTTCTTAGTTTTGACCTAACGTCGTCGTTTTTCCATGCCAGGATAACACATTAGATTTAGTCATCGTGTCTCCTTAGGCTCCTCTTGGTGTGACAGTTTCTCAGACTTTGCTTTTTTTGGTGATCTTGACAGTTTTGAGGAGCACCACTCAGGTTTCTTGCAGAATGCTCCTCTACTGGAAGGCATTTGATGTTTTTCTCAAGATTCGACTGGCGTTATGAGCCTTTGGGAGGAAGACCACAGAGGTAAAGTGCCATTTTCATCACATCACATCGTGCCGAGGGTACGTATTATCAACATGACTTATCACTGTTGATGTTGACCTTGATCACTTGGCTGAGGTAGTGTTTGTCAGATTGTTTCACTGTGAAGGTACTCTTTTTCCTCCTTGTTTTCCATATTGCCCTCTTTGGAAGGAAGTCACTATGTGCAGCCCACATTTAAGGAGTGGGGAGTTAGGCTCTACTCCTTTGAAGTCAAGTATAGACATTAGATGAACTAATGCTCAAGACATCTGTCTTTTCCCCATTTACCTATTCAATCACTTATCTATATCAGTATGAACTCTTAAGATACTTACCTCCTGCTTTGGGTTATATAATTTTTAAATATCTGACAGGGCAAGCGCCCATCATTGTTTATCTTTTTCAGGTGTTTCTTGGCTATCCTTGCTTGCTTGTCCTCCCTGAAGTGCTTTATAATCAACTCCAGGGAACAAAAATCTGATGATGTTTTTATTGTGATTGTATTAAATATATATACTAACTTAGAATTAATCAATATCCTTTATGATGTTAGGTCTGCCTATCCCAAAATAAGGTATTTTCTGTTGTGTCAAGTCTACCTTTGGTCTTTTAGAAGAGTTTTGTAATTTTCTTCATGTAAGTTTTAAACCTTTCTTGTCAAGTTTATGCCTAGCATTGGTATTGTTTTAAAAAAGTATAATTTCTGGGGCGCCTGGGTGACTCAGTCAGTTAGGCATCTGACTCTTGATTTCAGCTCAGATCATGATCTCAGAGTCATGAGATTGAGCCCTGCATCAGGCTCCGAGCTCAGCGGGGAATCTGCTTCTCTCTCCCTCTCCCTCTGCCCCTCCCCCTACTCATGCTCTCTCTTTCTCTCTCTCTAAAATAAATAAATAAAAATCTTTTTTTAAAAAAAGTATAATTTCTGTCATATCAATTGAATTTGGGTGATATGGGATGGAGTGTTACATGCATGTTCAGTCTTTCCCATTGGACCAGAAGTCTGCCATTTTTTTCCTTGCCCCCTTTTTTAAAATTGATTGTTTTATTCTGGCAACATAAGTATAACATAGTATTTATCATCTTAATCATTTGTAAGTGTAGTTTGGAGGCATTAAATATATTCACAATGTTGTGTATGCACCACCACTATCTATGCCCAAAACCTGTTCATCATCCCCAACATAAATTCTGTACCCATTGGATAAAAACTTCCCCTTCTCCACTTCTCCAGCCCCTGGTAACCTGTGTTCTCCTTTCCGTCTCTATGAATTTGCTTATTCTAGGTACCTCATATAACTGGAATCACACAATATTTGTCCTTCTATTTCTGGCTTATTTTGTGAAGCAAAATGTTTTCAAAATCTATCCATGTTGTAGCATATATCAAAATTTCATTCCTTTTTATGGCCGAATAGTATTCTCTGATCCAGTTTTCATTCCTTTTTATAGCTGAATAGTATTCTCTCATCCATTTTTATCATAAAATAAGTGTATCATTCTTTTTGTTTGTTGTTTTGCTAAAGATTTTATTTATTTATTTGAGAGAGAGAGAAAGCAAACATGAGCAGGGGGAGGGGCAGAGGGAGAAGCAGGCTCCCCGCTGAGCAGGGAGACCGACATGGGGCTGGATCCCAGGACTCCGGGATCATGACCTGAGCTGAAGGCAGACAACCGACTGAGCCACCCAGGTGCCCCTTGTTTATCATTCTTTTACTTGGTGAATAGTAGTTCTAGTTTCACCGAAATCCTTACCTGAACTTTTCTCTTTTTTAAGAACCTCCTCGAACATTGTTGGTTTGCAGTACATATAGAGTGGGTCGGTATTTCAGTGTAATTAAAGAATTTTCGTAACAGAAAACAAGTGAAAGGTTAAGGATGTGGAAGCATCCAAGAAAAAGCCTTCTCGAATTAGGAATTTTTGAATATTTATAATGTATCAGATAATTCAGAAATAAAACAACGTCCTTTCTGTTTCTTTTGGTTGTTAAGCCCAAGGAATCTTACTATGTTTTTTGTAAGTGAAACCTGAATGTAGGAAAATGAAGTCTATTACTGGTCACAATCCATTAAAATCTATACATTGTAAAACAAAGGGTAGTTATTAAGTATAAAGTAATATTTAAAAACAGAACAAAAAGAAATGATTTAGCAATGTCAAGGCCGGCTTTGGGGTGACATGTGTGTTTCAGTTTCCTTCGTCCCCAGCACAGCTTTCAGTTTGTTTAGCAAACGTCCAAAAACAATTAAAAAAAAAAGGAGCAAGTGATGAGCCTAAATAAACTGTTTCTGGGGTTCGGAGGAGGAGGGTGTTAATTAGTTTAAGGATGATTTTGTGTCACGGGCAATCAGAAGGTATACTAAGGTGAGGGGAGCTAATAAGCACACAAAATGTCATAAAGTGGCACGAGAGAAAGGCAAACCATTTTGGAGTTTCCTTTGTCCTTCATTGTAGAGAGTGGTCTTTTCATTGTGCTTAGTGGTGATAGTTATTTTTGGTTTTTACGGGGAAAGTTATGGGCATAGGGATGTGCTGTTTGAGACTTAGTGAACTCCCATAACACCACTCTTAGCTGACTGGATCCACTGTTTTAAATTTGCTCTACACACCAGGATATGGAATAGGCTGCCAACTTTCAGCATCTCTAAGAAGTCTAACTACAAACTCTTGTTTGCAGAAAGAGTTAGATGCTTCAAAAGTATGTCTGATGAAAATAGTAACATTTCTTTTTTTCCTTATAAAAATAACATATGTTTATTGTGAATTTAGAAATGGAGAAGAGAATAATGAAAACAAATTCATATATTATTTCCCAGAGATAAGATAATCACAGTGAAATTTTCTTGACATATGTATAAGGTTATTTATTACACCAGTCAGCCATGTGATCATGAGGGAGAATAGCCTACACACTGACAACCATTCTGTTTTTCACTTTCAGTACACGATTCAGTAAATTATATGAGATATTCAACACTTTGTGACAAAATGGGCTTTGCATTAGACAACTATATCCAGTTGAAGGCTAATGTAAGTGTTTTGAGCATGTCAAAGGTAGGCCAGCCGAAGCTATGATGCTTAGTAGGTTAGGTGTATTAAATGCATTTTTTTACTTACAGTATTTTCAACTTATGTTTATTGGGATGTAACTCCACTGTAAGTTGAGGAAGATCTGCATACTCACACAGTAGAATACTATTTAGCCAAAAAAATGCTTTAGGTACTGAGGTTAAAAATCGGAAGTCTTTATTATTAAATGAGAAAAGGAAGGTAAAGAATAGTGAATGCTACCTTTACTGAAAGAAAGAAGTAGGGCTATATGAAATATACTCATATTGGTTTGGGTGTATTTACTTAGGAAAAGGAGAAGATAGATATGAAATAAGTCAAAGTGGTTATCTACTTGGGGTGGGGGGAGGAAATGGGATTAAAGGAATCACACTGGGAGTACGACTTCTCAATATCCACACTTTTATTTTGGTTTTTGATTCATATGAATGTCTACTCTATTTTTACAAAATTAAACTAATGTAAGCTGTAGAGCTGAAATATAGCCTCACATTTGCCATTCAAATTGAGGAAGTAAAATAATGTATTATAGCCAACATTGGGAAAACTTTATTCATCTTTTTGAATGAATGCCTTTGCTTTTATTATTTTTTTAAAAGATTTATTTATTTATCTGAGAGACAGAGAGCACAAGTGGGAGGGGCAGAGAGAGAGGAATAAAGACTCTCAAGCAGAGTCTGCACCAAGCGCAAACCCCGACATGGGGCTCAATCTCACGACCCTGAGATCATGACCTGAGCTGAAACCAAGAGTCGGACGCCCAACAGACTGCACCACCCGGGAGCCGCTGAATGCCTTTATTTTTAATGAAGACTGGTGATTTGGTTCAGGACATGCTATCCTAAAATGTGACACTTTAGTGTATTGAATATTTTAAGTTGAAGGAGTTTGAGAACACAGCAGAAGCAGGAAGATCACTCTGAACCTCCCCCCACCCCCGGCAGGTGAGAAGACCCTCGTGCAAGAGGTACCCACCCCATACCTAGAGGAAAGGGGCATCCTTATCTCCAAAAACAAAGGTAACTGAGAAGAAGCCTGACAAATAGGCTTAACAAACTTAGCAAGTTTCCAGTTTACTATGCTTATGTCATACCCTTTGACCTATCATATATCTCCATGACTCTCTACTCTTTGTCAAACCTAACATAAAAATATTCAGGTCTAACTTTTTCTTTGAGTCTTCATTTCCTCCTTGTCATGTAAAATTTAGGTTAAACAAATCTGTATGCTTTTCTCCTGTTAATCTATCTTTGTCAGTTTAATTTTCAGACCTAGCCAGGGACCCTGAGTGGGGGTCAAGGAAAACTTTTTTCCTCTCCTACACAGAGAGTTTCTGGTTGATGGTAATCAGAGAAACAGATTGTTACCTGCTTGTTTTTGTGTGTGTGTGTGTGTGTTTTAAATTTTTTATTTATTTATTTGTCAGAGAGAAAGAGAAGGCTGGCCGAGGGAGAGGGAGAAGCAGACTCCCCGCTGAGCAGGGAGCCCGATGTGGGACTCCATCCCAGGACCCTGGGATCATGACCTGAGCTGAAGGCAGACACTTAACCAACTGAGCCACCCAGGCACCCCACCTGCTTGTTTTTTGATTGAGAGGAGTAAAGATAATTTTGTTTTCTATAAAGCAAGAACTGATTGGGAGTTTGGGTGAAGCTGAGACAGACTCACTCTGGTAGTAGATTCTTTTTTTAAGAGAAACTGACCGAACAAGAATGAATGGGATCAGCTGGCTAGTAAAGTCAGTGCTTAGCTGCCTGGGGGTAGTAATTTAATTTGCAGACTCTCATCCTGAGTTAAGGTTGCTTGAAAACATATTTTGTGTGAGAATATTGAATGAATATTCAGTAAAATATCAGGAGAATGGCACATGAGTAGCAAGTTTCCTGGAGAGTCTGAAGAGATTTAGAAGAATCAAGGCATGTAAAACTGTAGAAACAGAATTTTTATAGCTAGAGACACATATTAAACAAAACTGAAAACAACCAAATAAGCAAAAACCCTGTAGTATCGTTCATTTGTTGATTGAGAAGTGGCAAAAAAAAAAAAAAAATCGAAGAAAGAAGAGCTCTTAATTTGAGGATAAACTGACCAAATGGTGGGAAGTGGGGGGGGGGGGAGGGGAACCAGATCTTAAAGAACTGTTAGAGATGGGAAACTGCAGGAGTAGAAATAAAAAGCAACCACAAAATATTCGGATAAATCGGTAAATCTGCTGTCTACATGGGCCATGTTATAAAATAAAAAATGGTATTTTTGGATAAAGAACTGGAAGAACTACAAGATCCTAAATCAATGAAAATTCTGTTTTTCAGGATTTTCTGGGTTTAACAGGGAAGAAAGCAGAACTCTGGTGCACTTTAGGGAAATTTCTGAAAAGGGTTGGGAAGTTGCAGCAGCTGACCTCAAAGCTCCCTTACATTTCTAAAACTGATTCCACAGTTGTAGTGCTTATAGAGTTACTTCTTAGACCATATGCTCATAGTAGAATGAAGTGGCACTTCTGTTGCATCAGTGAGATAGTTTATCATGAGAACCTAGTAGCTATGTGGGATTGACTAATTTATAAGTATTGGAGTAAAACAGTGGTTCTCAAAATGTGAATCTTTTCAACATCATGTTTTTGAGATGAATCAATGTTGTGTGTTTAGTAGTTTGTTCATTGTTGTTGGCCAGTAGTATTCTATTGTATGAATATACCCCCAGTTTATCTGTTTGCCTGTTGATATGGAATATTTCAGGCTTTTGGCTGATGTGTTAAATGATGCATTTCTGTACAGTTCTTTGTTTAGACATATTTTCATTTATCTTTTTTTTTTTTAAGATTTTATTTATTTGACACAGAGAGAGAACGAGAGCAGGAACACAAGCAGGGGGCTTGGAGAGGGAGAAGCTGGCTTCCTGCTGAGCAGGGAGTCCGATGCGGGGCTCGATCCCAGGACCCCAGGATCATGACCTGAGCCGAAGGCAGACGCTTAACCGACTGAGCCACCCAGGCGCCCCTAGACATATTTTCATTTATCTTGAAAAAACATCGAGGAGGAGAATTTCTGCGTCCTATAGTAGGTTACGTTTGACTCTATATGAAACTGCTGCACTGTTTTCCAAAGTCGCTACCCTACTATGCAACCCATCAGCAATGCATGAGTGTTCAGTTGTGCTGCATCCTTGTCAACACCTCAAATTATCAGGTGTTTGAATTTTAGGCATTCTAGTGGGGGTATAGTAGTACCTTACGGTGGTTTTAATTTGCATTTCTCTGATGACTTATGATTTTGAGCATCTTTCATTCTGTGTCTGCTTTTTAAAAAAGTACAATACTAAACTCAAAGACCCTAGCCCGTACCTGTGGAGTTATCTGATTCCAAAAGTCTTAGGATGATGCAATAAGTGCACATTTCATGTTGGCATACATCTCTACAAATCACAATGCTCTTAGGATCAGTATTATGCCCATGGTTCCCGACATACAATAGTTTCAATAAACATTGGCTGAGTTGTGGTCTAAGGAAATGCTTAAAGGCACCTGTTACCATAAGTAAGGGTAAGAAGCATTTTTCAGAAGGAGGTGTATCTGATTTAACTTGAATCTTTCAACATCTCCCACTTTATTGGTGGTGAAACTCCTGGGGGGAAACTAGTGTTTAAGACTTTTGAATAAATGTTCCTAATAATGACAGAATCCTTGAAACTCAAAGATTAGAAAAAAGACTCCTGTGTAAAGCAGTTCTTTAAAAATACAGGGAATACTCTCTCCTGGATGTAGATTCTTCAGTTACAAAATGGGACAATTAGTGAATCTGAGTCCTCTTTCAGCTGAGTCAATTCTCACTATTTTGAACTTCCCATGACTATTAGGTAAGTTGTTCATGTGATTAGATTACTTAGCTTTAACAACATGGTTTTGGAGGAAAAAGAATATCCCTGTTAGTACTGACAGTGAGATATGTTCCTTGTATCTCTATTGAAGAATATAATGTGAAATGAGCCTCTTGATTTTCTAACTGTGATAGTCAAATATGCACGAAATCTTTCCCCCCAATATTTTCTTATGAAAATCTTTTGTATGTACAGAAAAGTTGAGACAATGTTAGGATGGACACTCAGATACTTATTATCTAGATTCTATAATTAAGATTTTGTTATGCTTCTTTTATCACATGTCTATCCATCATATTTTGTTAACATATTTCAAAATAAATGACAGATACCAGTACACTTCCTCTTAAAAGCTTATAAAATTATTTTTTTAAGGATGGAGTCTCTGGGTATACATACGCACTGCTGCATACACATGCCTGTTTTCTGGAAATAAGAGATGCTAGTGTTATTTCCTGGAATAAGTATCTCTAGCTATCTGCCTTTAGGACGGTGGCTCTCAACCCAGGGTCATTTTGCCCTACAGGGGCTGTTTGGCAATGTCTCGAGACATTTTTGGTTGTTGTGACCAGGGTGTGTTACTGGCATCTAGTGGGTAGAGGCTAAACATCCTCACATACACGGGGTGACCCCCCACAACAAAGAATCATCCAGCCCAACATGTCAGTAGCGCTGAGGTTGAGAAACCCCGTGTTAGGAAATGGTAAACTTATCTCTATTCTGGGTAACCTGTTTCTGTTACCCAGAAACAAACCAGAATATAAAATTCTTTCAATATACTGTAAGAGAGAGCTCAGTAAAACTAAGAGTAAACGAGGTCTTGAGGTAAAGTTTTCGTTTGTTTTAGCTGTCCTTGTTCTGCTTGTGCAATTATTTTACTGAAGTATCTTGTGCTCATCATTTCATTTTTTCTGTAACTCATTTTTCTCATTTAGTTTAGAATAATCATTTTTCTCATTTAGTTTAGAATAATCATGCATTTTTCTTGCAAAGTGGTCTGAAATCTGCAGATAACAAGGGACAAAGAACTCAACGTTTTCCAGACACACAAACACCCCCTCCAGAATGAACAAGCCTCCCTGGGATTAGGGAGGAAAGGGACAAGTGGTATAGGAACAGGGGTCTAAATGAGACACATGGATTGATCTGTTTTTGTAGTTTGCATGTACGTCATTGTCTCCTTAACCCCAATGGCATCTCAATTTAGGTCATCTGAATAGAGTTTGCTCTGAATTCCTCATGTCTACTTTCTATGATAAACACATACTCGAGAAGAACAAAAATGGAAGGAAAACAAAGGGTTGAAAGACAAAAGCAAAAATGTAAAAATCCTACCCAGTAGCAATTATTCATTCATGGTAATTATCAATGCATGTTTGCCTCTGAACAAGTTAGATGTTCCTTTTCCATGTACCCACCAACCTCACCCTCATCCCCCATCATTAGCTGGACGTCATAACAACCACTGTGGAGAGAAGGAGTGCAAATCCTCATTTCTCCTGATGCTGGAATAACAGAATACTGTATTTGAAAATCTCCACCTTCAAACTGCGCTCCCTCCAAGCATTGCAAATGCAGACTGCCTCACCAGATTGATTTTGGTACATTTCTTGGAACTTGGTGGGTTTGTGTGTTTCTTTTTCCTGGAAAGTATTTATTTACTAATTTAAAAAATAGAATTTTAAATAATTTTTAATAGAATAAAAATTCTCATATAGTAAGAATTTACCGGATGCAGGAGGATCTACAGTGCAAATGGGTCTCTATCCACCCTGCATCTTCCCGCCGTGCCCCAAACAACCATTGTCACTGGATTTTTGTGCATCATTCCAGACACATTATATGCCTCTCCAAGCATCTACTTAGAGAATCTCCATACTCCATTTTATTCAAACAGAAGTTTCTTTACACACTCTCTTGTGCCAGGCTTTTTATTTCAAGTGAGGTATAACGTATATACAGTAAAGAGCACAAGTCTTAAGTATACAACTCAATGAATTTTTATATAAGTTTACATCTGTGAAACCAGTCAAGGTAGAGAATGTTAGCAGCATCCGAGATGTTCCATGATATTGAGAGAAACCAAGAATCTTCCATCTAAATGAGACCTCCTCCCTTGAAGCTGTGGAGTGGTAATAATTTTCAAGATTTTTTCAAAGTAAGAAATTTCTATGTGGCGCTTTTGCCCCTTTGCCAAGCCAGTCAGACGTGAATTCCTGGGTGTTTAACATCTACTGTAGATACGGTCTTAATTTTTTTTTTTTTTTAGGTATAAATGGTAGGACTGAAATCCCACTATTTACTCTGGATTCAAGGGAGTCTAGAAAATGCTGGCAATTTTGAGAGAGGCAGAGTTCTTTGAAAAGTACATTCTAATTTTGGCTCTACCACCTACCTAATGTCTTTGTCATTATGGACAAGTTCTCAACCTCTGTGAGACTCAGTTTCCTCCTCTGTGTAAGCAGTAATGTTTACTTGGCAAGGCAGGTGGGAGAACTGTAAATAATAAGTGCTCAGTACCTGGCACATGGTAGTCGCGATCAGAAGAGAGGGTTGTAGTGTTGATCAAGGGGTAGAACATTGGAAAGAGAATGTCTTTAGGACTATAGCAGAGAGGATTTTGCTTCAGTGATAACCAACTAGCAAACTTCCTTTCTTTTTTTTAAAGATTTTATTTATTTATTTGACAGAGAGAGAGAGAGTACAAGCAGGGAGGAGGGGCAGAGGGAGAAGCACGCTCTCCATTGAGCAGGGAGCCCGATGCGGGGCTCAATCCCATCATGACCTGAGCCGAAGGCAGACGCTTCACCAACTGAGCCACCCAGGCATCCCGAAAACTTATTTTCTTGTACAGAGTTCAAGATTCTCTTTTATCAACAAAGCAGTATGAATACATTTGGGGAACTTACTAATCTCTTTGCGGGAAATCTGCCTGGAGGTGGCATGGTTGTGGTGCTCTAATTCAAAAATCATTTAGGGTCCATCCTGTTCTCCACATATCCCCTTCCTCCTAAAGTGCCATAGTTTGAGGGTGGCGACATCAAAATGAAGAATTGTCTCTTGAGGGCTTGACTGGCTGCCCAGATCAGGCTGCCCAGGTTGGTTTCAGCCTTGAGGATCCAGAACCTGAACTTTGTTAGCGGTCGCAGTGTTGATTGTACTCTGAGGGAGCTGGCCCATGTTTGAAAAGAGACAGAATGCCAATGTCTTAATTTTTCAGCTTGGTGGGGAGACAACCTGCTTCATTTGCCGTAAGACTCATGTCTCTTAGCCAGAGTAACTATCTTCTCATTGAAGGAATTTGGGGAGATGAGGGACTTGTTATAAAAAGAGGGGGTAAGGACAGGATCAGGAGAGGTGTGGTGACTAATCCCAATGGCTTGTTTATCCCAGCTGTGTGTGTTTCTTCTTAGTCAATGTTGGAAAAAACACGGCCCGCTTCTGGGTTTCTGGGCTTCCTTTTCTAGTCTGGAACCTGACTCTTTTGGGGTCACGCTTTTTCCAAACAGGTGCAATTCAATAGATTTCATCTCCATTTAATGTATCACAATCACATTCGGTCTTTTTCCTTTCTTAGATTGTAACCAGGATACAGAGACAAGTCTTGGTGTGTGTGTGTGTGGGGGGGGGAGTGTTTGTGTGTGTGTGTGTGTGTGTGTGTGTGTGTGTGTTTGGGGGTGAACAGAGGCTCTTATTAAGAAAAAGAAAATTAAAAAAAGAAAAAGAAAATTGGATTTAAGTGAGGATATTTATTTAGAAGTAAATCCAATTTGAAGTGAATATATATTTATTAGGAACGTCCACAGCCACTCCACCACCACCCTAGAGGAGGGGAAGTGTGATGGGGAGTGCATTGGAGTGGAAAGGGACAGTGGTCTTAGTTGTTTGTAATGATACTCTCTGACTGCTATGGGTTGTTCATGTCTCCACCAAATTCATATTTTGAAATCCTAACCTCCAATGTGATGGTATTAGGAGGTGGGGCCTGTGGGATGTGAGTTGGTTATGAGGCTGGAGCTCTCATGATGGGATTAGTGCCCTTATTAAAAAAAAAAAACCAGGGGCGCCTGGGTGGCTCAGACAGTTAAGCATCTGCCTTCAGCTCAGGTCATGATACCAGGGTCCTGGGATCGAGCCCCACATTGGGCTCCCTGCTCAGTGGGGAGTCTGCTTCTCCCTCTGCCTGCCACCCCCCCACTTGTGTTCTCTCTCGCTCGCTCACTCTCTCTCTCAAATAAATAAATAAGTAAATAAAATCTTTAAAAAAACCCAAAACTCGGGGCGCCTGGGTGGCTCAGTCGTTAAGCGTCTGCCTTCGGCTCAGGTCATGATCCCAGTGTCCTGGGATCGAGCCCCTCATCGGGCTCCCTGCTCCGCGGGAAGCCTGCTTCTCCTTCTCCGACTCCCCCTGCTTGTGTTCCCTCTCTCTCTGTGTCTCTCTCTGTCAAATAAATAAAATCTTTTAAAAAAAAACAACAAAAACCCAAAACTCAAAGAGCTCCCTCTCTCTGCTCTCTGCCATGTGAGCAGAAGAGAAGACAGCTGTCTGCAAACCAGGAAGTGGGCTCCCATCAACCCGAATCTGCCAGCACCATGATCGTGGGCTTCCCAGCCTCCGGAACTGTGAGAAATAAATGTTTGTCTACGCCACCCAGTCTATGGTATTTTGCTCAGCAGCCCGAACTAAGACCCGGACTTGCAAATTTTATAGAAATATCTGACTATATGAACACGTAGCTGGGACTCCCCTCCTGGGCTGTGGAAAATGCCCCTGCAATGAGGGGCCCTGAAGCTTCCCACAAAAACTATGTCTGCCAGGTCGGAAGAGTCCCATCTGTGACAATCCTGTCACATTCCTCCCACAGGTGGCCTATCGCATTTCTGCGTGGATTTTGCCGGCTCTCTCTCAGAGGTCAATTGTATTTTCAAGGCTCCCCACATGAGTGCTCCAGAAGAAGCCAAATGTGTTGGCTAAATAATGGACTATTTTAAATCTATACTTTAACCAGTCCAATGACCGTTTAGTCTTTCTCCCTCTTTTCCGTTTTTTGGTTTTTTGTTTTTTGGGGTGTTTGTTGTTGTTGTTGTTTTTAATACTTGCTGTACCTGGTAGGAGTGTTGCAGGGAGGAAGGGAGGATGGGGATACGGGCTCTCTAAAAGAGGCATAAGAGATTACAGATGCTATGCTCTGTGAAAATGCCTGTGGCTTTAAGGAGCTGCCCGAGGGGACAGGCTACCTATGGCCAAGCAAACCTTAATTATCCCCAGCAGACTTTATGAATTATCATCCAGAGGTGGGTAACATTACAGGGAGTGACAAGCTGAATGTTCATTCTCTCTTGGCGAAGATAAGTCAAAAAGAAATGGTTTTAAGTAGCAGCAAGAAATTGGGGTTAGATAGCAAGGAAAACAATTTTAAGTTGAGAGCATGGACTATTAAGGCAATTACGGGTCTGTCTTTCTTGTAGCTCTTAGTGGATCATCACATTCTCATCTTTCTGAGGCAATTTAGACACAGGCTTATTTCATATTAGGAGACTAAGAAAATCACTGCTCAAGATTCCTTCCAGTGGAAATGACATTCAGTATGGGCTTACCTTGTCTGGAGCAAATCCAATCATCTACACTCAATTTATTTAAAAAGGAAAAAAAGTGCGTGAGGTGGGGAAAAGGGGGAAAAAGGACTTTATTTTAATTTTTTATTTTTTTAAAGATTTTATTTATTTATTTGTCAGAGAAAGAGAGAGATTGAGAGAGAGAGAGAGCACAAGTAAGGGAAACAGCAGGTAGAGGGAGAAGCAGGCTCCCCCTTGAGCAAGGAGCTCCACATGGGACCCCGGGATCATGACCTGAGCCAAAGGCAGACACTTAACCGACTGAGCCACCCAGGCGTCCCAAAAGGACTTTTTAATGTAATAAATAACTCCTTACAAATTTCGTTTATGTAATAAGGTTCCTCTAGTATGTTTAAACCAGGGGTGAGTAAACTACAGCCCATGGAACAAATCTGACCTGCTGTCTGGTTGTGTGTGTGTGTGTGTGTTTGTGTGTGTGTGTGTGTGTGTGTGTGTGTTTTACACAACAAAAATTTATTTTCTTACAGTTCTGGAGGCTAGAAATCCAAGATCAAGTGTCAGCAGGTTTGGTTCCTTCTGAGGCCTCTCTCCTTGGCTTATTGACGGCTGTCTTCTATCTGTGTTTTCACGTGGTCTTCTTTCTGTCCTGCAGTCTGGTTTTGTAAATAAAGTTTTATTGGAACAAAGCCACACCACCCATTTGTTTACATATTGTCTGTGGCCGCTTTTGTGCAACAATAGCAGAGCTGAAGAGTTGCCAGAGAGCATCTGGCCTGCAAAGCCTAAAACATTTGCTATCTGGCCCATTACAAATAGAGCTTGCTGACTCTTGGTTTATATTATGATTAGATTTTCAAAAATTCAATTATCCACAGAGTATTTGATATGGGATCCAGTTGGGTTTTATTCAGTTGCACGGTCCCCAAAGAATTTAATTGGGGTACATTTTATTGGTTGAAGATTAAATTTTCACATTAGCAAAGAGCCTAAATAAATAGTCCTTCTCCAGCAACATCTGTCCGTTTCTAGGGATGGCAGCTGAATGTAGTGCTGGCTAAATGAACTCCACATCTTATTTTATGTTGAATCAGATTATGTGGATTTACGACAATGTTCGGATTTTGTGATTGGCTCTCGGAGGTGCTCGGATGCTGTTCTCTCCATAAATGAAGTAAACGGTTCTGATTACGGCATTGCCCACATGGTGAACTGCTTTAAACCAGACAATACCACCTATTGCTTCATCTTCTATTTTGCTAATAGGCTACCTTTAATTTTTCATGTCACTCTGTCGGCTTTTTCATCTGCATGCTCCCTGCCGTCACCCTGGATGGGATATCCAGTTTGCCTTTCAATTATTTCTGTAAAAACCAGAATTTAGGAAATTGGGGATCTTACAACAGCTTACAATATTTTGAGTTTTGGTTTCTCCTTCCAGGCAGGGAAATATATCATGGATCTTATGTGTAATTCCTGACATGAATCGATGTTCTTTGATTGTGTTACAGACTGAATTCTTTCCCCTCCCCACGCTCGCGCCCCTGCCCCCCCACCCCCCCGCCCAGCACTTCCCCCTCAAAATAGGAAAAAAAAATATTTTGGAAGTCCCAGCTCTCAGTACCTCAGAATGTGACCTTATTTATATTTTTAATTTTTTAAAAAGAATTCATTTATCTATTTGAGAGAGAGAGAGCACAAATGTGGGGGGGGAGGGGCAGAGGGGGAAGCAGGCTCCCCGCTGAGCCGGGAGCCTGACTAGGAAGAGGCGAGGGAGGATTCACTATAGGTTCCACGGGGAGCAGGGCCCTACTGACACGTCGGTTTTAGGCTTCTAATCTCCAGAACTGTGAGCTGATAAATATGGGCTGTTTGAAGCCACCCAGTTTGCAGTACTTTGTTATGGCAGCCCTAGGAAACTATCATAGTAACTAAAGACCACATTTCGTGGGATTGATTCCCTACTGCCTGTGCAGTGAGGATATAAAAATGTAACAGTGAAAACCTTACATAACGCAAGCGTTTAGTGTTTGCCATTGGTTAGCAATCCACTTTCTCTGACAGCCTAATAAGTTACTTGTTGAGTTGAGTCTTCCTTTTTCTGCCCCTTCTCCTACCTTGCCCTCTCTGAGAGAGGAATCTTACCCAGAAGTGAGGAGAATGGCTAAAGCGGTGACTCTGATGATCCACTCTCACTAGTCTCTGGTATGTAGGGAATTTCTAGAACTCTCTGGGGTGGACAAGTGCAGTCTTGGAAGCCCACCTAGAGGCCTGGCTGCCATCCTGGAGAAGTAATAGGGAAAGAAGGGGCTTCATACTTCTTTCTGCTCCTGATAAGGAGCTATAGGCCTCACAGGGGCTGATGGCTGCTCTCCTCAAAATCCCAGTGCATTTCTAAAGCTGGGCTTCAGAACAGTGTCAACTGCAGCCAAACCACTGACAGATTTTTCTTCTCTGGTTCTATCAAGATGTTAACCCACAGTTAATGTAATCCACTTTAGTGGCTCCACCTGTAAGAAAATTTCTCTTCCCCTTACCCCTACCCCTGCCCCACCTAGCTAAGGTACAGAAAACTAATCTTACCTGCTTGATAAGAAATAGCTAACCCTTTGATCTGCTATTTCATACTTGGTTAACCTGATGAGTCAGGTAAAGGAATCAATGTTTAAGATCCTTGGTGACAATGTAAGACATCGTTTGAATGAGCCTCTTTATAATAGAGAATGGTAGTAATTGCAGTGATTTATGGAGCCAGCAGTTTATAGTTGACTTAGCTCAGCAAAATCAAATCACAACAATAATAATATTTAATGATGAATGACTACATTCATTTATTAAAGAGTGTTTGATGTTTCCACAGGTGAGAACATGTGAAAAAATTCACATCTCACCTTTGTATGGTGTGAGGTAGGGGGGTCAGGGTTAATTTCTTTTCATATGGATATCCAGTTGCTCTATCACAATTTATTGACAGTACTTTTTTCCCCTGTTGGATTGCTTTTGTGCCTCTGTTGAAAATCACGTGCCTATGTATGTCCTACACCTTACACTTGTCCAACACTTTATAGTTTTCAAAGCTCTTGAACATTTGTTTTGTTCATACAAATTTGTGAGGTAGGTAGGGCAGGTATCATTAACCACATTTCACATATATGGAAACAGATGCACAGAGGTTACGTGGCTTGTTTAAACTCACACAGCTATTAGGGGCAGACAGGATAAGATATAGCTTCTGAGGGGCCACCCAGTCCTCATTGCTGTATATTCTGTTTCCCATCTCATGGTTCACGGTGTAGGGCTCTTACTTCAATCTCCACTTGCTTGCTGAACATCTGAATTCTTTGCAACAGCATGAATTCTACACGTCCAGATGGAACTCACCTCTGGCTTCTTCCCCTTCCCTGTACCGAATCTGTGTCTCTTCAGTCACCAAGGCTCAAAACATTGGCTTATGTCTTTACCTTCTTTTCTCTTTTCCTCACCTTCTGTAACCAACCCAACTCGACTGCTGGCCAGTTTTCCTCTATGCTGTTCCTCCCAGCTCCCCCTTACCCTGGGACTTGTCCCACTGCCACACCCCACCGCAGCCCCTGTACTCCGGGTCTGAATCATAGTAGAAGTCTCCTTTTCTCTAGACTAATGGCTCTCCACTCTGGCTGCATGTTGGGATCTGCTGGGGAGTCTTCTTTCTCTCTTTCTCCTTCTATCTTATTCTCCGCCCCCCTCCTCTCCCCTTCCTTTCTCTCTCCCTCCCTCCCTCTGCCCCCTCTTTTTCTTTCTTCCTTTCTTTCTTTCTTGCTTGCTTGCTTTCTTGCTTTCTTCCTTGCTTTCTTGCTTGCTTGCTTTTAAGATATAATTCACATAGCATAAAATCCACCCCTTAAGGTGTACAACACAGTGGTTTTTAGTGTATTCACAAAATTACTCAACCATCACCCCTATCTAATTCCAGAATATTTCCATCACCCCCCCAAAGAAATCCCATCCCTGTTAGCAGTCCGTCATTCTCCTGGGGAGCTCTAAAAAAGTATTAGTGTCTGGGCCACACTCCCAGAGATTTAGATTTAAACAGTCTGTGGTGAGGCTGGGGCATCGGTATTTTTAAAAAGCTCCCTCGGCGATTCTCATGTGCAGTGAGGGCGGAAAAGCACGTGTCTGGGTCACATCCACTGTAGTCCATCGCCTGTATGTTTGCAGGCACGGCTGGCTTCCTGACACATTACTTTTATCAAGTCATTATCCCCAGCTCCTAAATGGTCACTAGTTGTCTGTTTGTTCAGAGCAAAATCTGTTCTGGCATGGAAGGCTTCCTGGGACTGGCTCCCCATTTCAGAGCTGTCTTCTGGGTCGCCATCTTTCCCCTTCCATGGCTGCCCCGCCTCAGCCACACTGGTTTAGTTCTTGGGTTTTAAAACCCCAAATGTGATGAGCTACATTTCAGCCTGAGCTCCTACCAGAGATTCTGTGGCTGGCTGAGGTGGAGGAGTCCCTAGAATCAGGGCATTTTTTACAGAAAGATATAGAATATGGGGATGTGTACCTCACAGCAACCCGGAATGATTACATTTACCAGAAATAAGACTATGTTGTAAGTATGCAATATTAAAAAAAAAAAAAAATACAGCCAGGAGCAAACACGTCCCTGGAAAGAGACAGTGTTTACCCTTACTATTTCATTTATTTTATTTGACTTCTAGCAGATAGGCAGTAGCAAGCACCAAAGGGAGAACAATTTCTAAGAAATTTTTTCTGTTCACTTGTTCTTGCGTGTGTGTGCTTGCCCAGGAGAGAGACAGAAAGACACAGAGACAGAGACAGAGAAGTGAGGAAAGACCCTCCCTGTTGGAGTTGGTTAGGACCCTGGGCCCCCCGCCCAGGTCCCCATGTACTTCTCAGGCACGTGGAGGGCACGTTCTGTCTCCCCGATTGTCAGTCCTTCAGAGGCAGGGTTGCGCCTTTCCCGTGTTTGTACCTTTTGTGTGTAACACAGCGAGTGCCTGACTGTTACCTGCTCTGTGTACTTAGGGATGTGGCCCAGGCTTTGGGCTCACACCCACCTTGCCTCCTAACCTCCTAGACAAATTAGCTTCAGGGCCTCACTTTTCCTCATCTGAAGAATGGGGGCAACAATGCCTATTTCAGCTTAAACCAGCTAACATTGTCGGGAGACAATACTCCATGGATCTCTTGTATGTCTGCAGGTCTTATGAGCAGAGATACTGCTCACAAAAACAGAGAGCTTTTGTTCCAGACTGTGTGTTCAAGGGTGTTTGTGTAGCAAACCACTTCAGAAGATAGAGATAGTATCTGCCTCCAAAGCGGAGGGCCGATTTGTTTGCTGTCCTGTATGATAAAGATAATGTCTCTTTCCGGAACAAAGTTCAGGCAGGCTTACTGCCCTTTAGAAGAGATTTGGGTTCCTTAAGGCTGGAGTTCCTCTCCTGGAATACAACCCACTGTGTGTGCTGGCCTTCACATGATCTTCACTGCATCACCTTTTGGGAACTGGAGCTCAGGAAACTGGGATAAATGATGATACTCTGGCTACTGCTACTGTTAGTGATAATAACGTGACTTTTGTCGGGGCGCCTGGGTGGCTCAGTCGTTAAGCGTCTGCCTTCGGCTCAGGTTATGATCCCGGGGTCCTGGGATCGAGCCCCACATAGGGCTCCCTGCTCGGCAGGGAGTTTGCTTCTCCCTCCCACCTCTGCCTCTCCCTCTTCTCCTGCACTTGCACTCTCTCTCTCTTTCTCAAATTAATAAATAAAATCTTAAAAAAAAAAAAGAAAGAAAGAAAGAAAAAGAAACTCAGCTCCTCCGGCCCCAAGCAACAGCTTCTCCCTCTGACTCTGTTTTCTGACGTCTAGGACTTGGGAAGGAAATAAGGGCATGTGTGGGACACAGGAGCCTCAGTGCAAGAGGGATTTCTCGAAGTTCAATATGTTAGGAAGGATACAAGGGAAGGATGCGCCAGAGTCCCAGGCTCCAATATCAACTCTGTCTAGATGGAGGCTACCCTGGACCAGCCAGCGTGGTCCTCCCCTGGAGAGAAATCACCTTAGCTTCCATCAAGAGAGGTGCTCAGGGCGCATCTCATTGAATAAGTCCTGCCCATAGTCCGGAGAAGATTATGGAACAGGTACAGTGTCCAGGACTCAAGGAGTTTCCTGTGAGCACATGAGGAATCAGGCAGTGCTGAGAAGGGCAAGGGACCTGCTCTCCCAGTCACCACTCAACACCTCTCCAGACTCAACTCTGTTTTTGCTAATTCCTATTCAAAAAAATGTGTGTGTGACAACATAAACAGCTTCCTCTTCAGAGCCACATCTTTCCTACTGAGGAGGGCTGCCTTTATTTCCCCTTTCAGAATCTTCTTGTCTTGTAGGCTTGCTAAATAGTCTAAGTATTTGTTTAGCATATCTTTTCCCCATTAGGATGTAAAGTCCACAAGGGCATGGGTTTTCCCTCTCTTTCTCGTTTCTTTCTTTCTTTTTTCTCCTTTTCTTTCTCTCTTTCTGTCTCCTTCCTTCCTCCCTTCCTTCCTTTCTTTCCTTTCTTTCTCTCTCCTTCCTTCTTTCCTTCCTTTTTCTTTCTTTCTTTCTTTCTTTCTTTCTTCTTTCTTTCTTTCTTTCTCTTCTTCTTCCTTTCCATAAACTGAAAATTTTAATTTTCCCCGTTTAATTGAGATATAATTGACATATAATATGTTTTAGTTTCAGGTGTACCACATAATGATTTGATCTTTGTATATATTGTGAAATGATCACCACAATAAATTCAGTTAGCATCCATCACCTCATGTAGTTATATTTTTTTGTTATGATGAGAACTTCTAAGATTTACTCTCTTAATAACTCTCAAATATACAATATCTTTAACTATAGTCACCATGCTGTATATTACATCCCTAGAACTTATTTATCTTAATTGGAAGTTTGTACCTTCTGACCACCTTCACCCATTTCCCCCACCCCTGACTCCCATGCTTCTGGCAATCCTCAATCTGTTCTCTGCATCTGTAAGTTTGGGTTTTTTTAGATTTCACGTATCAGTGAGATCAGACAGTATTTGACTTTCTCTGACTTATTGCACTTAGCATAATGCCCTCAAGTTTTATCCATGTTGTCACAAATGGAAAGACTTCCTTGTTTCTTTATGGCTGAATTCTCTCCTGTTGTATCCATATATACCACATTGTCTTTATCCATTTGTCCATCGCTGGACACTTAGGTTGTTTCTAGGTCTTGGCTATTGTAAATAATGCTGCAATGAACATTGGGGTGTGGATATCTCTTCCAATTTTATTTCCTTCAGATATATACCCAGAAGAGGAATTGCTGGATCATATAATAGCTCTACCTTTAATTTTTGAAGGAACCTCCAGACTGTTTGCCACAGAGGCTGCACTAATTTACTTTCCCACCAACAGTGCATGAGGGTTCCCTTTTCTACACAGCCTCGCCAATACTTGTTATTTCTTATCTTTCCAATGGCAGCCATTCTGACAGGTGTGAGGTGATATTTCATTGTGGTTTTGATTTGCATCTCCCTGGTGACTAATCATGTTGAGCACCTTTTCATGCACCTATTGGGTCGTCTGTATGTCTTCTTTGGAAAAATGTCTATTCAGTTCCTCTGCTCATTTTTCAATTGGATTGTTTGGGGTTTTTTGTTTTTATTTTTGTTTTTTTCGCTATTGCGTTGTATGAGTTCTTTGTATATTTTGGATATTAACCCTCTATCAGATATATGATTTGCAAATATTTTCTCCCATTCGGTAGGTTGCTTTTCATTTTGTTCATGGTTTCCCTGGTGACACAGAAACTTTTTAGTTTGATGTAGTCCCACTTATCTATTTTGGATTTTCTAAATATTTTGCGTATTGCTATATAAACAGTAAACAATGGCACTGGGAGCACTGGGTAAGGAGCCTCTACTTGCGTTCTAGCCCTCCTTCTTCCTCTCCCTGTGTGATAGCCCTCTGTTTCTTAACTTCCTCAAAGCCCCCTGGGTCAGCTCTCTCTCCTAACCTATTTCCTAGTTTTCTTCACTTCCTGTTCTGCAAAGTGATTTTGAGGCAACCCACAGAGGTCTTGAAAAACACTTCCCCTAGATTCTCAAACCTTCTCTAATTCTTTTTTTTTCCCCCACCAAGAAAGCCAGATTTAAAGGGCAGTATCCCAGTGAAAGAAGAAGGGGTTCCTGAGCTTTCCACTAGGACCTACTGACTTGACACCCTCATCTTGAATCTTTGAGTCAGGGGGGTGTTGGAGGGAGAAGACAGTAGGAGTGATGGGGAAGTGGCAGTCAGTCCTCAGGCAACCCCTCCCATAGCCGGTCCTGTCATTCAGATTAAAAGCCAGATTTTTTACTGTGGCCCATAAGGGCCTACAGAATGATATTCCTGTCATTCTTCCGCTACTCTGCCCTACTCTGCTGATCTTCCCCTGGCTCATTCTGTTCTCATCACTCTGGCTCCTCGCTGCTCCTTGAATGGGCCAGGCTGGCTTCTCATTTTTTACTGGCTGGTTTTTCTGCCAGGAATACTCTTCTCCCAGTAGTCATTTGACACTTCATCTCTTTTAGGTCTTTGCTCAAATGTCATCTCCTCCGGGAAGACTTTTCTGATCATTCTATTTATTTATTTCTTTATTTAAAAGATTTTATTTATTTATTAGAGAGAGAGAGAGCGAGCGCACAAGTGGGGGGGAGGAGGGGCAGAGGGAGAAGGAGAAGCAGACTCCCTGCTGAGCAAGGAGCCCGATGTGGGACTTCATCCCAGGACCCTGAGATCACGACCTGAGCCGAAGGCAGACCCTTAACCCACTGAGCCACCCAGGTGCCCCTCTGATCATTCTATTTCAAATTTCAACTTTCTCTCTCTCCCCCATCACAATCCTTATGCCCCTTTCCTGGTTTGTTTTTCACTGTAGCATTTTCCTCTGCCTTCTGTGTTAAATATTTTATGTACTTGTTTATCCTATTTTTTTCCCACAAGAATGCAAAGTCCATGAGGGCATGGGTTTTCCATCTATTTTGTTTACTGCTATATCCTCAAAGTTTAGAATGGTGCCTGGAACCTAATAGGTAGTCAATAAATATCTGTTGCATAAATGAATTAGTAAAAGAGTAAATAGTGTCTCCCCTCCCGTTTCTTCAACCATGAGATCTGTGTGAATGATTGCATGTATGTGCATGAGTGTGGTGGAGGGCCCTAAGAAAAAGGTCACATTTAATCCCAAATTAATGGAGTGCGGGGAAACAGAACCTCCAGAAATCTGCAAATTACCTACGGCAGTTCAGATTAATGGAAGGAATGATAGGACAGTGGGCTACAGACCAGGTTCAAAGTCAATCTTTACCACTAACTGGGCAAGTTATTTAACATCTCTGGGCTTCAGTCGTATCATCTGTAAAATGAAGAGGTTGGAATAAATAATCACTAAAAAAAGTGTATAGATCTTTATGGTTAAAGAAATTTTTTTACAGGGCACCTGGGTGGCTTAGTCAGTTAAGTGTCTGACTTTTGATCCTCAGCTCAGGTCTTGATCTCAGGGTCGTGAGTTCAAGCCCTGCGCTGGGCTCCATGCTGGGTGTGGAGCCTACTTTAAAAAATTTTTTTCTTTTTTACTTGTATTATCTTTGAATCTTGTGAGGCAGCCAGTGCAGGTCAGTAGAAGCAAAAGAACACAAAACCTTTTTGCATTTGTTGTTAATTATAATCCCTGACTGGACCCTAAGGAGGAGGGTGGGTCCCATAAATGGAGAATCCTTTGTTTGCTCAACAGATGACGGGGGACAGATTTGGACTTGCCAGGGGGCTAAACTGTGTTATATAAGATAGAATCAGCTGAGACACTGAAGACAAGGTAAGTACCTGGAGCAGGGGTGGGAGAAGAAGAAGAGGTGGCAGAGCCCGGATGTGTGTGTGTGTGTGTGTGTGTGTGTGTGTGTGTGTTGGGGGGGGCGGGGTTGTCAAGAATTTTGTGGCCAGAAGAGCAAGTGGGGCATGGGAGAGAAAAATAGAGGAATTGAATTTGTTCTGCCAGGCGTGATGTAATCCCTTCCTACATCTACTTCAGAAAATCAAAGTTGCTTCTGAATGCTTTGGCCCAGCTGAATTCTCTCCGGAGAACAGAAATCCGTATAAACCCTGCATGAAGGCTGCCAAAAGGGAAGGGACTGCCAACATCGTGGCCACATGATGGGGAAAAGGAGGGCTCAGATTCATTGGGACAAGGCTCTGGCCCAGAAAGTGGGGCTATGACGGGCAGCCCCACCCATTCTTGTACTGACATATGAGGCTATGCTGTTACCCATTTCCCCCCGAATATTGTGTAAAGGGTCTGCTGTAGACTGAATGTTTGTGTCCTCTCCAAATTCACATGTTGAAACCTAATCCCCAAGGTGATGGTACTAGGAGGTGCAGCTTTTAGGAAGTGGTGAGGTCATCAGAGGGGAATTGTCAAGAATGGGATTAGTGCCCTCATAAAGGAGGCCCCAGAGAGCTTCCTGGCGTTTTCTACCACGTGAAGACTGGCAAGAAGATGGCCGCCTGTGAACTGGGAAGTGGATTTTTACCACTTGATCTTGGACTTCCCAGCCTCCAGAACTATGAGAAATAAATGTCCTTTACTTATAAGCCCCACAGTCTATGGTAGTCTGTCACAGCAGCCTGAACAGACTAAGATAGGATCTTATTTATTATTTTAATCTCTCATCAGTTTATTCTAATGACACACTCTATTGCTTTGAGCTCCGTAATTGCTTTAAGCAGTGGAGTCTTCTTTAGTCTGATAAAAGAGTCATCATGTTAAGTGTCATTAGGGTTGCAGCTGAAGAAATCTAGAGCCTTAGCTTAGCACTTTGACTTCACAATTAAGTTTTTGGTTTTGCACACTTAGGTAAATGGAAAAGCACTTTGAACTCACTTTTGGATAATTAGCACAAAGAGAAAATGGCTTTGCAAGTCACAGTGAGCAAATGAGAACAAAAATCAACACTTTCATATTCATACAAACCTTCTGCCACAAAGAATTTTCATTTAACTTAAGGTGATAAATCTGGGTAATTATGTGATAAGATTATTCATAAAACTGTTAATCAAACTCACATATATTTTGTAGCGTCTCATACATAATTCTGCAATTGGAATCTTTTAGGAAAATACATTATTTGAATCTGAAAATATCACTCCATTGTAACCATTTATCAGCAAAATGGAAAAATGTCTCTTGGCTAGTTCTGTTTAGTCAGTTACCGCAGTGAAAGGTGTTAGGTAGTATTCAAGACATACAATTATAAATAATACAATGTATGCTTGTTTCTAATGCGTACTCCCTGATAGACATCCAATGTAAATAAAGAAATATACATTTGGTCCAGAATGGATATTAAAAAAAAACCCTTTAAAAGTCAGGGTTTGCCATGGACAGATAAAGACACAAAGATCCTTTCTCTATTTTATTTTGTTAAATCCATACATAAATACTTCTGGAAGGTATCTAATGCTTCTACTAGCCAGGATCTTATTCAGACATTTGCCATCTGAGACAGGAAGGTATAAATAACACCAGAATGAAGATGGCAAGTTTGAAGGTAATTTAAAAAGCTGGATGTATCCTCAATCACAGAACATGACACCCAGGGCTAGTATGTTTGGAGGGAATCCACAGATTGACTTTTAGACACTAAGCTTCGCTTACGCTTTCCTCATTAAATGAAATTAATTCTCACCTGGTCTGGGGGAGCGCCTTTCAAAAGAATATCCCCTTTGTAGTAGCTTAGAAGCATTCATTTGCCTCCCTTGGATTACCCATATTCTCTTTTGGCTCAGCAATTTCCAGCTCACTTTAGAAAGTCATTTCATCCTTGGGCGGAAGTGCATTTCCAGATATATTGGGCACCTTTGATCCCTGCTGGCTCCGAGGCCTTCTTTGAAGATCACAGTCAGGAAAAACATTTTTCTGTGGATGACAACAATCGGGAGAATTCTGGGTAACTCTTAGAACCACTGAAATAAATAGTGGGTTTTCAGTTGGTGTGGTTCCCTCATAGATTAGCAGACGGGTTGGCAGTCAAGATTAAAGCAGCATATGGAGGACTGAAAAAAAATGAGAACTTAATTAACTTCATTCTCCTGCCGATGGACATTTTAGGTTGTCTGCCACTTAGCAATATTACAAATAATGTTGCATGGTACTCACGGCTGTATAAGATTTCCTCTAGAATATATTCCCATAAGTAGAACTGCTGGGTCAAAGGGTGTACACATCTTTAATTTTACTAGATATTATCACACGGCTCTCCAAAATGCCTGTACCAACTTATACTCCCATCAGCAGGACGTGAGATTTTCTGTTATTCTACCTTTTCACCAAAACTCAGTAGTATCTGAATTTTTAATTTTTGTTGGTTGTCCAATGGTGGTAAAATTGCATTCCCTTACTGTTTTAATTTGTACTTCTCTGAGGAACAGTCATATGGGGTGTCTTTTCATATATCCTTTGGCCTTTGAGCTTCCTCTTCTGTGAGTTACCAATTTCTATTCTGTTGGCTTGTTTTTTCCTCCTATTGATTTGTAAAATCTTCTTTAAAAATACTCTTTGTAATTTTATGTTTTGCAAATAACATCCTCTAGCCCATGGATTTTCTTTTCACTTTATCTTTGGGAGTATTTTATAGGTCTGAAGTATGTAATTTTAGTGTAGTTGAATTTATTTTTTTATTTTATTTTTTATTTTTTTAAAGATTTTATTTATTTATTTGACAGAGAGAGATACAGCGAGAGAGGGAACACAGGCAGGGGGAGTGGGAGAGGGAGAAGCAGGCTTCCCGCCGAGCAGGGAGCCCGATGCGGGGCTCGATCCCAGGACCCTGGGATCATGACCTGAGCCGAAGGCAGACGCTTAACGACTGAGCCACCCAGGCGCCCCTAGTTGAATTTATTGATCTTGTCTTTTGTATGTTTAAGAAATCTTTCCCTATACCTTGGTCACAATTATATTTTCCTAAATTGGGTTCAAAGATGTGTGAGGCTTGATTTTTCACAGCCGGAATTTATTATTTTTGTTTATTGTGTGTTAGTTCTCTAGTGCTGTGTGACAAGTTACTACAGACGGCAGCTTAGAGTAGCACAGATTTATCAGCGCAAAGTTCAGTGGATCAAAAGTCTAATACAAAATAGCTCAGTTCTCTGCTGATGATCTTAGGAGGCTGAAATCTAGTTGTTGACTATTTGTGTGTTCATCTTCTAAGCTAACGTGGTTGTGGCAGGATTCAGTTCTTTGCAGCTGTAGGACTGAGCTTCTCATTTCCTTGCTGGCTGCTAGCCAGAGGCTGCTCTAACTCCCAGAGGCCATTCACGTTCCTTGCCATGTGGCCCCCCTCGATCTTCAAAGCTATCTTCAAGGAAGCTCCCTTGTGTTAAATACCTCCACATGCTTCAAATCTCTCTGACTGACAATCTCTTCTTCAGGAAGAGTCCTGTCGTTTTTAAGGGCTCACCTGATTAGGTCAGGCCCACCTAGGATAATCTCCCTATTTTAAGGTCAACTGATTTGGGATCCTAATTACATCTGCAACATTCCTTACACAGCAGCACCGAGATTAGTGCTTGATTAAATAACTAGGAGAAGCTCTGGGTATATCATGGGCTTCATAATTTGGGGGCCATCTTAGAATTCTGCCTATCACATGCTATAAAGTAAGGATCCATATTTTTTCCATTTGGATCACTACTTTCATTTTGGAAAAGTTAAGACATATACAAAAGTAGAGAAAATAATTTCGTGAACTCTTATGTTCCCAGTACCCTGCTTCTGTGATTTCACATGGCTAATCTTGTTTCATCTACATCCCCACTGCCTTCTCCCCACACCTCACGGGCAGATTATTTTTCAGCAAGTCCGAGACATAGTAGTTTGTAAATCTTTCCATATGTATTTTTAAGGACAATGATTTCTTTCTACCTGGGATTAGCCAAACTCAAGGTTTAGGGCCCCATTCTTCAGACTGCCAAGTCTGCCCAAGACTTCTTTTTTTTTTCTTTTTAAGATTTTATTTATTTATTTGAGAGAGAGAGAATGAGCTGTGAGGTGGGGCAGAGGGAAAGAGATAGAGAAGCAGACTCCCTGCTGAGCAGGAAGCACAATGTGGGGCTTGATCCCAGAACTCAGAGATCATGACCTGAGCTGAAGGCAGACGCTTAACCAACTGACCACCCAGGTGCCCCATGTCCCAGACTTCTGACACCAACGGCAAGTTCAGGGATTTCCCAAAACCACCTTCAGGTTGGATAATTTGCTAGAAAGGTGCGGAAAACTCACAGAAACCTATTATATTCACAGTCACATTTATTATAGGCAAAGGATGCAAATTAGAAGACATGCATAGGGCAGTACCTTGGACTAGGAGGGTTCCAAATGTAAAGCTTCCATGTCCTCAGGGATGCGTTACCCTCGCAGCATTGATATGTGGCAATAAGTATATGGAGTATTGCCAAGCCAGAAAGCTCACCCAAGCTTTGCCAGGCAAACTTTTCATTGGGGTCTCATTATGTAGGCATGACTGATTGAATCATCACCCATGTGGTTGAACTCAATCTCCAGGCCCCCTCTGCTCCCAGAGGTCGAGCTGATACTTGTGGCTCACTGCCCCAACCCTCTAATTACTTCGTTGGTCTTTCTGTCGGGGCCAGTCCCTACCCTGAGTCATCTCCTACCCTGAGTCATCTCATTAGCATAGACTATCAGGCAGGGGCTAAAGTACCCACCGTGAATAATAAAGACACTCCAATCACTTAGGAAAATTTTAGGGCCAGCCAAGTCTGTCCTTCCTTCCTTCCTTCCCACGATACCATTATCACACCTAAAAAATTAAAACAATTCCTTATTGTCATCAAATATCCAATAAATGTGCTAATTTCCCCCATTGTCTTTTTTTTTTTTTAAAGCAGTTGATTTCTATCAACCAGTATCTTAACAAACTTCACACATTGCACTTGGCTGACATGTATCTTAAGTTTCTTTTAGCTTATAAGTTCCTCTTCCCTCTTCCCCTGCTCCCCATCCTTGCAATATATTTGTAGAAGAAAATGAGTCATTTGTTCTATAGAGTCTACCATGTTCAGGATTTTGCATAAATTACATAACCATAAAATACCGTTTATGCGTGACATGTTTAAATTCACTGGGCTAGAACAGACAGTTCAAATCCACCTCGTGCCACACATTTCACAGGCACAAAGCAAGCATTTTAAAGACACTTGTGAAAAAGCCACTAGTTGAGTGAACAGCTGGGTGACCTGGGAACTCTGGAATATCTGTTTTGGTCTGTCCTTGATCCATCCTCCAAGCTTAACTGCAAGTTACCCTCATGTGAATGAGTAGACCAGTGCTTGGAAAGCTCCAGGACTTCAAGGCCTGTTTCTATATGACAGATACTTCATAGAGGCCTGTACCCATGGCCCTGCCTGAGGGGATTTCTAAGAAAACAAACTGCCGTGTCTGTCAGTGACTTGGAATCCCCCAAGACTTCTGCCCATCAAGAAATGAAGATTTGACCAACAAGGGCTTTGGAGCTCTGGGGTCCAGCTGTACAAACTCTGGAAAAAACAAAACTGGAACTCTGGCTGAATTGGGAATCAGGTCTTGTGGGCCCAAATGACTTTTAAGTCAGAACGACACCAATTTACAGAAGTCAACTGTAAAAAGCTTGACTAAAGAAAACTGGCTCTGTCTCAAAAACAGACATGTCTTTCAACAGAGTTCTTTGAGAAGTGCTCAGAGGTGAGAGCTGAGCCCCCAGTAAGTGCCTTTAGAGATCCCATCAGAATTGTCTTGCCGCTGGTAGATCTGCAAGTCTTCAAAAGAGCTTCATTGTCATGTTGGAGAAATCAGTCCCCCACAACGAGTATGAATTAAGTGCTCTTTTTTGTTTGTTTTTTTTGTTTTGTTTTTTTAATTTAACATTTTTTTATTTTATGTTAATCACCATACATTACATCATCAGTTTTTGATGTAGCGTTCCATGATTCATTGTTTGCGTATAACACCCAGTGCTCCATTCAGTACGTGCCCTCTTTAATACCCATCACTAGGCTAACCCATGCCCCCACCCCCCTCCCCTCTAGAACCCCCAGTTTGTTTCTCAGAGTCCATAGTCTCTCCTGGTTCATCTCCCCCTCTGCTTTCCCCCTAAGTGCTCTTAATATATTTTCTTTCCTTTTTTTTTTTTAAGATTTTATTTATTTTTGAGAGAGAGAACGAGAACATGAGCGGGGGGGAGGGGCAGAGCAGGGGGGAGGGGCCAACGGGGAGGGAGAGGGGCTGAACAGGGAGTCCAATGCGGGACTCAATCCCAGGACCCCAAGATCATGACCTGAGCCAAAGGCAGACGCTTCATCGACTGAGCCACCCAGGTGTCCTCTTAATATATTTTCAGAAAGACAAAGCTACTTCTCTTGGTTGTGGCTTCAGTCCAGGCTTTTGTCCCAGTGACTACACCATTTGAGGGTGGGATGGATAGCATGGCCATCCCATGGATCCTCTCATGGCCAGGAGTCCTCGGCTTGTGCGACTGCATGAGGTACTCTGACCAAATGCCAAAGTGTTTGGCAGACTTAAGATGTAGGTATACAAGCTGATCTGCCACAGTGCTGAAATTCAGAAACACATATGCTTCCGTATTCCAAACCCAGAACTCTCTCCCTCCCAAGATCTGCCTCTCCATTACCTGTCCAGCAACACAGATGTGAAACCCAGAGCACCAGCTAAGCTCCTTTCGGGGAGCATGGGCTGCTACCCATGGTGGGCTTCAGGGAGGAGGTCAGTACCTTTGTTCCTCCCTGGCTTCTATCACCAGGATCTCCATTTGGACCACCAAGGCCAGCTTCTGAGAAACAGAGGTTTGCTCACTGTGGGCTTGGGACATGCTCATTGGCAGACTGTCCTGTGGGGGGAGGTTGTACACATGGGAGTGCATTTTCGGGAAGAAAAGGAGCTCTCTGGATTGTTGTTCCTCCAGAGGAGAGCTGCTAGAAGAAACCCCATGTTGGGAGCCAGAGCCAGCGAGGGCAGACTTGTAGGATAGCCCTGAAGAGCTGGAACATCGTCTTGCCCTGTGGCTCAGGGAGGTAGAGGATGAAGCTGGGTTCTTAAGAGAACCGTGCTGGGGGCTGAAATGCCTTCTGAAGAGGCTGCTGTGGAGGAATGGACACTGAGACTCAGTGGAAGATTTCGGGTCTGGAAGGTTGTTGCCAAACGGAAGTAGGTGGGTGGGGTGCAGGAGTGAAACTTTCATGCCGTCCAATGCCGCATACAGGACTGACTTGGTTCCAGGCTCTGCAGTGCTGCAATTAAGACTGTTGTTCTTCTGGAAAGCTTTGCTCAGGGGAGTCTGGCAGGAGCCCTCTTTGTAGCCAGAACTCTTGGGACTTTTCTCAGACTGCGCCAGTGTCACTGTTCATTCCACCAGAAAATTGAGGGTGATTACAGAGAGCTAGAGAGGGATGGTCCAGAGGGTTGGGCTTTGGAAAATTCCTTTTTTACTTTTATACATAAAGACTGGAGACTTATATGCAAAGCAGTGGGGCTGCCGATTTTGGCTGATGGGATGAGGACCCTGTTATGAGGCTTAGTCTATGATTCCTTCACCTTGATGTTGAAGGAGCCATTACTTTCTTCTTCGTCAGGATCAATGTCAGCAGCCCATGGTGTGGTCTGCTGTCCTTACACAGAGACGTGGTCTACACCCAGCCTTGGGGCCAGAGAGTTTGGACCTCGGCATCCAGGAAAGCTTTCACCCTCCTACTCCCCAGAATGGCTCTTGTTTCTTTCCAGACCACCACCTGACAGAGCACCTCCCCGATTTCAGCATTCTCTCCCAATTTCCTCTGGGCTCTGTTCCGCTTTTCCTCTTCTTTACCAGAACAAATCTGTTCTCTCTGCTCCGTGTCTTTCTCCTCTTCCAGCATCTCTGCAATCTTTGCTTGTGTGTGTGCCTGGCATTCATCCTGGTACTTGACCATCTGCTCTGGCATTGCCTTGCCAATAGCTTCTTTCAGTTTCTGTAGAGGCTCCTTCAGATGCACCCCCCCCCCCCACACACACACCTCCCAGAGAAGTTTTTGAGCAATGAGCAGGATGTCCTTGCTGCAGATCAAGAATGAAGTCCCATGGCCATGCACTTCAGAACGGACTCGGCTGCTCAGCTCCCAGGTTTGTACTTCCATGTCTAATAGGATCCCATTAATATCCTGGGCGAAAAACTTCATTTGTACTCTCCCTCAGCGGTTCTGGCAGCCTGAGCCAGCTCCTCAGTACATCTCTCCAGGGCACCGGCAGGCCTTTGCAGAGGGAAGAGAACTCTTTGAATTCCTGGTCCAATCCCACCCCATGGGAATCTCTTTCATCACCCGTTTCACAGAGGGTTCTTCCTTCCGGAGACTCACTGAGCAACTACTTCAAGTCCAAATCAGTGAGAGAGACCATGGCAGTGACCTCCTGGACAAATTGTTGTCAGAAGCAGTGCAGAAGGGTGAGAGCAAAGGGTGGGAGATGCTCCCCCATTCTCACAGGCTTATGCTCCTCATGCCTGTTTTTTGGGGGACTATTTCTCTTTCTGAAATTTCTTCACCATCTCTTTATCATTTAGTGCCCCTTGAGCATTCCTTCTCATTCCTCCTCATTCTTCCTCCTCCTCCTCCTCCTCCTCCTCCTCCTCCTCCTCCTCCTCCTTCTTCTTCTTCTTCTTCTTCTTCTTCTTCTTCTTCTTCTTCTTCTTCTTCTTCTTCTTCCCAGCACTGAGAGCTATGAAACCAGTTTAAGAAAACCTGGGCTTTGTTCACTTCTTCTCCCTGTTGAAATTGTCATCTTTTTTTCTTTTTTCTCTTCTTCCTTCCTTCCTCCAACTTCTTTGGTAATTTTCCCTCTCGAATTAAGTCATTGTCAAATTCTGAAGCTTGTCGTAACTGCAGGTTCTCAGGTTGATGTAAAGTGCTCCATACTTCATGGTCAGAGAAGCAAGAAGAAGCTCATTACACGCTTCAAGTCCAAGTCAGCGAGCAGAAGAATCAGATGCATCATACTCATCCCCCATACCAATCAAGTCCCATATTTGGTCTTTTCTATGATTCTTTCCACCCTCGTTTCCAGGCTGAAGACCTTCTACTTTTTCCTGTGCACTCTTCACTAGTCCTGGGTAGAACTCTGGGCACACTCATCATCTGGGTCAAAGACGTGAGTGTAACCTGAAGAATTGCTGCAGCCATCTTGGAATCTCAGTGCTCTTCTGCTCTCCCAACTTCCTCTTGCCCTGATTTCTTTAAAAATGTGAGATTCAGAGGGCCTGGGAAAAAGGTGAACTGGATCCCATGGTGTTCCAACATGACTACAAACAAGTGTTGGCAGCTGTTAACTGTTTGGCTTCTTTGTCACAAGTGCAACAGCCTGGTAGGCTGCAAATGTTTCCTTGCGAGCAGGCTTGGCCAGATGCATTGGCGGCAGCTCTTGTTATCAACTGGACCCAGAAGGAAGTCTACCAGTGGTGCCCCATGCAGTTCCACAGTCCGCGTCCACAGATCAAAAAACTCTCATGAGAGGGGCGCCTGGGTGGCTCAGTTGAGCCCAAGCTGCCTTGGGCTCAGGTCATGATCCCAGGGTCCTGGGATCAAGCCCTGCGTCAGGCTCCCTGCTCAGCGGGAAGCCTGCTTCTCCCTCTCCCACTCCCCCTGCTTGTGTTCTGTCTCTTGCTCTTGCTGTCTGTCTGTCAAATAAATAAATAAAATCTTAAAAAAAACCAAAAACTCACATGAGAGTCAGAAAAGAGAGGGAAAATGCCAACTCAAGGTCCGTGAAACATTTCAGGGGACAGCGTGGTGGCTTGTAGTTAATGCCCTGGGAGAACTTGGAAATCTGGCTTTTTGAAAACTAGTTGTTAAAGAGGAGCACTCACTGAAGACTCAACAATAAGAAAACAAACAACCCAGTTAAAAAATGAACAAAAGGCCTTGGGTGCCTGGGTGGCTCAATTGGTTAAGCATCTGCCTGAGGCTCAGGTCATGATCCCAGGGTCTTGGGATTGAGCCCCGCATTGGGCTGCCTGCTTGGCGGGGAGTCTGCTTCTCCTTCTCCCTCTGTTCCTCCCCCCTGCTCTCTCTCTCTCTTTCTCAAATAAATAAAATTAAATCTTTTTAAAAAATGAGCAAAAGACCTGAATAGACACCTCACCAGAGAAGATATACAGATGGCAAATAAGCATACGAAAAGATGCTCCACATCTTATGTCGTTAGGGAAATGCAAATAAAAACAATGGAGATCCCACTGCACCCCTATTAGAATGGCCAAAATCCAGAACACTGACAACACCAAATGCTGGCAGGGAGATGGAGCAACAGGAACGCTCATTCATTGCTGGTGGGAATGTAAAACGGTACAGCTGCTTTGGAAGACAGTTTGACAGTTTCTTACAAAGTTTAAATATACTCTTATTATACCATCCAGCAATAGTGCTCCTTAGTATTTATCCAAAGGAGTTGAAAACTTGTGTCTACACCAAAGCCTGCATATGGATGCTTATAGCATATTTGTTCATAGTTTGTTCATAATTTCCAAAACTTGGAAACAATCAAAATGTCCTTCAGTAGGTGAATAGATTAAAATAGAACGTTATTTGGTGCTAAAAAGAAATGAGCTATCGTGGCACCTGGGTGGCTCCGTCAGTTGGGCATCTGCCTTCGGCTCAAGTCATGGTCTTAGGGTTCTGGGATTGAGCCCCGCGTCAGGCTCTCTGCTCAGCAGTTGGTTTGCCACTCCCTCTCCCTCTGTGATCTCTCTCGCTTTCTCTTAAAAATTAAATAAATAAAATCTTAAAAAAAAATAGGAATGAGCTATCAAGTCATGATAAGACCTAGAGGAATCTTAAATGCATGTTGCTAAGTGAAAGAAGATAGTATGAAAAGGCTACATACTGTGTGATTCCAACTATATGATCTTCTAGAAAAGGCAAAATTATGGTGACAGTAAAAAGATTGGTTGTTGCTGGGGGTTGGATAGGAGAGAGGAATTTGTAGGGGGAGCACAAAGGATTTTGGGGGGCAGTGAAACTATCCTGTCTGATACAGTAATGGTGAATACATGTTATTAAACATTTGTACTATGGACTTTAGTTAACAATAATGTACCAATACTGGTTCATCCATTGTAACAAATGTACCACATTGATGCAAGATGTAAAAAGTAGGGGAAACTGGGTTGGTGGTGGAGGGGGAGGCATTTGGGAACTCTCTGTACTTTCCAATTTCTTTTCCTATAAGTCTAAAACTGCTCTAAAAAATAGTCAATTAAAAAAAAAAAAAACACAACCATGGAAGAACCGAAAAGACCTTTGGTAAGAAGTCTCCCAGATGAGAGTGGCATGTGGCACACAGTGGAAGGTGCTCACCGAGCCCAGAACCTGAGGAGAAAAGGAGACCAGGCTTTCTGGAGCCATGGCCAAGCAGAGCCATCAGGGACAAAGGAACAGCCCTGCATAGGACTCATGGTCTTAACGGAGAGGGGAGGCAGGTCTTTGGGGGTGAGGTGGCACTGAGGGGTTAGGTGCTTGTGATCAGAAGCCCAGGGTGGGGGGAAGGATCCCAGCCCTCTTTCTTTCTTTTTTTTTTTTTAAAGTAGGCTCCAGAGATCAAGACCTGAGCTGAGATCAAGAGTGGGACACTTAACCGACTGAACCACCCTGGCGCCCCTGCAGGACCCCTGCCCTCCCTCTAATGCATGTTATGCCTTCACTGATCTAGAGCATCTCAAACATGATTATTCTGAAGTCGCTTTCAGTTCCATAACATTGACTTCACCTGTACTGAGTTGATATCAGATTATTTTGTTAGATGTTTTTTCCTTAGCATAGGACTCCCTTATGTGCTCTAGAATTTTTGTTTGCACATTCATTTGGAGTGCCTTTTCCTTGCTTTTTGTTTTCCTTTTCCTTTGTTTTATTTTCACATGCTGACTTCGTTGAAAGGTTTGGTAGTTGCTTCAACTCAGCTCTCCTTCACGGTAGGAAATTGAAGGGAAGTGGCACACACACCCTGTTTCCTGGGTTTGTTACTCTGTATACTATTGGCGAGCCATTTGTGTGTGTGTGTGTGTGTGTGTGTTCACTTCCACAGTGAACCTGGAATATGATTCTGCACCATTTCAGACTTCTCTCTTACCAGGTTCCCAGCCATGCCCTCTTTCCAGCCTGAGGCTCCAGCCTCTGTGTTCACAGACTGCATTCAAATTTTGGTGAACTTGACACCAGTAGAGATTTGGTGCAAGAGAATGGCCCTCTTCCTATTTCTACCTGCTTTTTCTATATAAACTAATCCAGAATCTTTGCTTCCATTTGCCCGGGAGACAGAGAAAACCTTTCTGCAGTGAAAGGGAAGAACAAAGCAGAAATTCAGAGAGAAGTAAAAAAATCTAAAGATGAAGAGGGAGGAATTCATGAGTTCCCCATTCTCCTCAAGCCCTGTTCTCTCCTATTCTTGAAGTTTGATTATCTAACTCTACCTTTAATTCCAGGACACACCTTAGTATCCTTATAATACCCCTCTCATATATTTCTGCTGAAGCTGGCTCCAATGGGTTTCTGATACTTAAAATCAAGAGGCACAGTGAATTTATGTCTTTTGGGCATCCCTTGGTCCAGGGTGCTCATGATTCCTGCACCCCACAATTTGGGTGCGGGAATCACGCACCCCAGTCCCAGAACCCTTGCGTTCAAGTAACAATCTTGGCTCTCACTGTGCCGCAGGAAGGTTTGGATACCTCTCAATCTAAGCAAACTTTGACAGGAAGACAGGGTTTGATCAGGAAGACAGGGCCGCTCTCTGCATTGCAGGAAACTAAGGGCTTAAGGGTTTATGTGATGTGGAGAACCTAGGGGAATGAGGATCTGGAGGTTGTGGGTGGAAGGTTGGAGTAACAGTCACCAACGCTTCCAGCATGAAGCACTGGCTGGGAGCAGGTGGTTCTCAAAAGTTCTCCAGGCGGGGCGCCTGCGTGGCTCAGTCGGTTAAGCGTCTGCCTTCAGCTCAGGTCATGATCCTGGAGTTCCAGGATCAGAGTCCCATATCGGGCTCTCTGCTCAGCAGGGAGTCTGCTTATCTCTCTGACCCTCCCCCCTCTCATGCTTTCTCTCTCTCTCTCTCACTCAAATAAATAAGTAAAATCTTTTAAAAAAAAGTTCTCCAGGAAATTAGTTTTCAAGTATCCAGAAAAGACCCAACCAGCTTTCTCTCCAGCAGCGAAGTGGGAACCTAAGACGTTTGGGAAGCGGTAGCGAAGCCACGGTGACTGCCAAGTGGGAAGTCTCGGGCAATTCCAAGAGTCTGGAGTTCACAGAGAGCTCTGAGAAAATGGAGATTGCTGAGAAGACCTTCGAAGTAGGAGGTAACCATGCAAAGATGACAACAAACAATTGAGCCCGGGGTCCTTTGAAGACAAGAAAATCGTCGTGTATTGAGAGCCAGAGGACTCCCAAAGTGAAAATGGCTGAACCAAATGATCTCTACGGTCTTTTCCAGTTTTAAGATCTGCCGAGTCTTTAACACGGTCCACATGGTGTCCCCTGTGGACTCATCAGTAGCAAGGAAAACATGGAAGGTTGTGAAGCTGGACCCCTCTTAGTGAAGTGACAAGAGCCCTTTGCACACTGGCCTGTGATTGGGAAGGTGGGTGCCCGGTATTTCACTATGGTTTGTTTTTCTTATAACTTCAGCTTTCCTGAACAAACCAGCCCTTCCTCCACTCCTTAGCTTTCTCCTATTGTTTCTGCCCCTTGGCGTTTGGTGCTGTGACCTGCCATTGAGGATGTGCTGTCCTGCCCCAGCTTACTTGCTCCATGTTGGTTCATGAATCATGTCCTTATTTCCAGCTTGGCTGGAGGGGACAGAAGCACCTTTGTTTGCCTCCTCTGGCTCCTCGGCTAATCTGCTTAACCAAAGGCACAAGGACCAAGGACAAAGACCCATGCCTCCTTCCCACTTAAAAAATTATCCCATCTTTTTTCAAACTACTTCTACAGCCAGCCTGTTTTGCTCTCCTCTCTTCACGGAATATGTAAAATCTTTCTTGTATATTAAGAGCTTGTGAAAGATTTACTTGCCTTAGCCACATGATTTCCAAAATGTGTTAATTATGCATTACTCACATGCTCTCTGAGCTTTTGCTGCTAATGTCGTTTTACTGGACTGGGGAGACGGGACTTGTAGTGGTTACATAATCCTCAGACTTGCTGACAAGGAACTTTGCCGCTATAATATGCTTAAGTGGGGGCCCTCATTTTTGATTTATTGTCCTGATGAACTAAAATCCTACCGGCATTTTCTTCCTTTAGTTAGATGGTAAAGGAAGTCAGCATTTTCTTTCATCTGGATGTTCAACTTTACTTCCATAGACAAACATCACTGAAAGACTGAAGTAATATTGATGATCCAAACCGAGGACTCAAAATTCCTATACTAAAGATTAATGGGTTTTCAGTTCTTTCTGTCAAAGTAAACCATAGAGCATCATTTCATCCCCTCAAATTTTAGTTTCAGGGGCGCCTGGGTGGCTCAGTTGGTTAAGCGTCCGACTCTTGGTTTAGGCTCAGGTCATGATCTCAGGGTTATGAGATCAAGCCCCATATTGGGCTCTGCACTGGGCATGGAGCCTGCTTGAGATTCTCTTTCTCCCTCTTTCTCTGCCTCTCCCCACCTTTCTTTCTCTCGCTCTCAAAGATAAATCAATAAAGAAATCAATAAATAAATCAATATTAAAGAACAAATTTTAGTTTCAAAAAGGATGCACAGTTCAATCCTCATAAACATGGTGAAATTGGTCAGAAATGCTATAGTTTCTCCGTAGTTGCAAATGGTATGATTATTAAATAGACTGATATAGAACACTTGACAGATCTTTCCTTCTTACACACTATAATTAATCTCGAAACCAGCTTTATCTGTCAGTTTTCAAAAATAAGTCAGTGAAACATGCAGTTAACACATGGCATGATTCCATGACAAATAGACATGATTCATAGTCCAGAGCAGGTTCATGCAGAAACCAGCTTTGCCTTTGACGAAATGTCACTGCATGTTTATATAGCATCCTCTGAGTGCTTAAGGAAACCCCGTATTTGAGGCTGAAATGCACCTACTACCACATGATCTTTTCTGCAGCATGGATTCAATTGTTTTTTTGGTGAGATATTCTTCTTGGGCCGCATCTGTACAAAATCACAGGAATGATGAACTGTGGCAGTTTTTAGACATGTCCACAAATTCTTTGACGCTCTTCCCAGGTGGGTTCTATGGCCTCTCCACCTGAATCTGGGCTGCCCTTAGTGACTCCTTTGTCACCAACAGAACTAGCAGAAGTGAGCTGCATAACTTTTGAGGCAAGTTCAGAGAAGGCCATATGGCTTCTGCTTGGTTCTTGGGATACTTGCTGTGGGGAAGTCAAGTGCATGTAAGGAATCTAACTACCCTGAGACCCACATGCTGTCAAGGCCCTATGGAAGTGCTCCAGCTCACAGCCCAACTGAACTTCCAACCGACAGCCAAACTGCCAACCATATGAATGAGCCATTTTGGACATGCAGCTCAGTCGAACTTTCAGATCACTGCAGTCATTGAGAGAGCTCAAGCAAGAACTGCCCAGCTGAGCCCTTAATTTTAGGGACAATTCTGCATCTTTAAGGAGATTCAAAATGCACATTGTAACATTAAAGGCTCTGATAAGTCCTGCAGGGCAGAAACCTATGTAGCCTAGGGGCGCCTGGGTGGCTCAGTCGGTTATGCGTCTGACTCTTGATTTCGGCTCAGGTCGTGATCTCAGGGTCGTGAGATCAAGCCCCATGTCAGGCTTCACGCTCAGCGGGGCATCTGCTTGGGATTCTCTCTTTCCCTCTCCATCTGCCCCTCCTCCCTCCACCTCTCTAAAATAAATAAATAAATCTTAAAAAAAAAAAAAGAAACCTATGTAGCCTAAATTTAATATGTTTTGGGAAATCTGGCTTTCCGTTATAGCCTGGCTCAGAATTCAAAAAGAAAGCCTGTTGCAGTTGGAAAGTAAGAGGCTATTGGTTAAAACAGAGATTACACACAAGTGCAGGGAATACATCAGCAATCATCAGGAAGGAAGTTGCTTACCCGTGAATAGGAAAACAGTTGAGTTTTAAAATGTCCCATGGTTCTGCCTCTTTGGGTTGTCAAGGGAGAGGCAGAAGCTCCTGGGTGGGTTTCAGGGCAAATCTATGTATGTATGTACGTATGTATCTATTTATCTATCTATCCATCCATCTTCACTCATTTCATTTGAATAGGTAATATATTCATATAGTATAAAATTTATAAGGTACAAAGTGATAGACACCATAAACTTTCCCTTCCACTTTGTCTTCCAGCCACAGTGTATCCAATGTCTTGTCTATCCTTCTAGGGTTAACTTAAGCATATACAAACACATATGTATATATATTCTTAAAACAGACATATATAGTGACATACTATACATATTGCATTCTGCATCTTGCTTTTTTCACGTGAAAATACATACTGAAAGTCATCCTATATCCCTACACGGAAAGTTTCCTTACTCTTATTTTTCCCACACCCACCAAATATTCCATTGTATGGATGTGCCGTAATGTAACTAACCACTAATGTGTCGTTTATTGACGGGCCTTTTCCTATTATCAACAATGCGGCAATGAATAAACTTGGACATGCATTATGTTGCACAAGTGCAAACATACGGAGGATGAATTACTAGATATGGGATTGCTGGGTCCAACGATGGCAGATGTTGTTGGTGCCTGGCCCAGAACTCTTTTATGCGACTGGCACACCCATTCCCTGGCTGCAGCAGATGGTGGTTGCTAAAAGCTCGCACCTGCTTCCTTTTCCGGGGAACTGTTGCTGACTGACAGTTGCTGCCTGGCCTGCAGATGTCTTAGAAGCCATATGCCCTTCTGGGGGCAGCCCTTGACCAATGACAAACAGGTCGTGGGTCTAGCAGCCCGGCCTCTTTGTCTCTGGGCAGAACGGCCTCGGTGGGCCACTTTTCACTCAAGAGCGCCTTGTGGGATCAGGCAGAGGCTAGATGGATCTGAAGCCACATCTTGCCCTAGTTCCTTCTCCCGACATCCCACTTCTCTTACTCCCCTGCAGGTTTCTCCGCAGAACATTCCCTCAATAAGTAACCTGCACAAGAATCCTGGTTGCAGCCTCTGTTTCTAGGGAACGTAGTCCACGACAAATGGTATGTGTGCATGTAATTCTTATAGATTTCATAAGTATTGCTCAGTTGTCCTCCAGAAAGGTTGTACCAGTGTAGACGCCTCCTAGAGAGGAGAAAGTGTTAGGGAAAATCTGATCATTTTAATTGCTCATCAAGTATTAGTGAATGAATGAATATATGCCGTATCTTATTTTGGTGATTCTACCTTTGGTGCAGTGTACCTATACTTTCTTGTTTGTTCGTTTCCAGAGGAACAGGGACACACATCTGTTTCCATCTCATCCCGTGTGACTACTGATTCCATGGCCCTTCCCCTAGCTGTGAGTGCCCGCAAGTGCTGGCAAGTAGATGGAACAGGTAGGCAAAGGGAGGGGCAAGGAAGGGTTAGTAGATTTTAGGATTTAACAAGATATAAGGACTGGCGTCTCCTTTCTTTTGAAATCTTGGCAAAGCCCAGGATGCCCAAATGAGAGGAAAATCTTTGGGACCCACAGGGAGATTCTGCTTCTGGATCTAGACTCGACCCATGTTTTTAGGTGGTATATGGTTTAAGCTGCAGTGTGGTCTGCATAAGCTAGAGGCATCCGGCTGTAGGCTTTGAGGTCAGCGGACTTGGGATCCAATCCCAGATCTTGTTGACTTGTAGCTCGATGACCTTATCTCTGTCTTGGTTTCATTTTCAGTAAAACAATAATGCCCATTTTGCCAAATTCTTACGAAGATTCAGTGAGTTCGGTCCCTGGTTGGGGTTCTATAAAGAGTAGTGGGAAGGGAGTAGGGATTGTGGCCATTATCAGAGCGCTCTCATTGATCAGGATAAAAGGTTTCAACACTGGGGAGTTGTGTTTAGTACAGAAGAAGGCTACTTCTTCACGTTGTCCTATTCCAATTCTTTTATGCTAACAAAGGCCCGTGCTTTCTTCCCATCCCCTCCATCCCCCAGTTCATTCAGGGGCCGGCCTAGACAGCCAATAAAAGAAAGCCAGAGCCTGTGGGTTGCAGGGTTTTCTCTTTGGGTAAATGTTTGGGAACGCAATGACGTGTACCCAAAAGGAAGGACTGATTCCCTGTATGGAAAGGGGTGGTAATGGTGAGAAGTTTTCCCATTTCCACTGAAGACAGCATAAAAGGCTGGAGCCCAAGGGATTAGGATGGACTTCAGCAAGATCTTCTAAGACCCTCATTGCTAGAAGATTCCATACCTCTGGGTTTATTTGAGTGTAGTCCAGCTTTTTGATTCAACATTGGCTTTGTATTGTATAAGCCACCCCAAGGAACAAAATGCACACATTAAGAACAAAAGAACAAAGCCAAGGGTTGAACTGTTTGTTTGTTTTGTTTTGTTTTGTTTTTAGCCCTCCATTATGTTTAAAATCATTTTGGGGGGAAGTTTCTAATTATCTGCTTTCATTATATTCCCCACTGATGTCCTGGTCATAAATGTCACATGATGAGTAGGGCTGTGAACAACTGTATTTGCTGATTTGTTTGGGAGGAGGAAGGAGGACTTTCTTGAGAAAAGAAAACTGGAACATATACTTAACTAAAGTTTATGCTGCAAGAGTTGTCTCTGTTTTGGAAAAATAGGAAAGCCAGATCTGTTTTGAGCCTTTCATGGTAAATAATGGTTTCAGAGTATCTCTTCACATCTTGCAGAGTAATCATTATACAAATTATTTTGTGCTCTTTTCCACAATAAAGTACTTCTCGGTACTCACACTTGAGAGAACTTACAGATTGAGGTGGAGTGTGCTCCAAGCGCTTTTTTTTCCCCCTGCAGCAGGGAAGACAGATTCAGGAAAGGCACGTAGTGTTCATGGGGATCCAGGCTGCCATGGTGCACACGTCCAGGGGACTCCATTACATTGTGTCCTATGGGAATGATGCCCCCTGGAATTCAACAGTGTAAACGGTGAGCCCCGGAATTGCGCCTCACTTAGTAATGTCACATTTTGCTTCTAAATGCCACGTTGGGGGTCTTGCCTCATCTAGTTTCCCTAGGAAGCATTGTCTACAGTCCAAGCCACTGTGGCAACAACTTGAGGTCACGTTTGCCAGAGCAGACGCTGGTCGCCAAATCCAGCTGAAGATACTCTTCTTCCTGTACGTCCCACTGGGGTGTGGAAGAGTGACTAAGGCTTGCCTCGTGGTCCTCACGGCACAGGGGGTGACGCATCAAAAACAAGAGATTTAAGAGGACGCCTGGGTGGCTCAGCGTCTGCCTTAAGCTCAGGTCATGATCCTGGGGTTCTGGGATTGAGCCCCACTTTGGCTGCCCCCACTCAGCAGGGAGTCTGCTTCTCCCTCTCTTTCTGCCCCTTCACCCCACTCATGCTGTCTCTCTCAAACAAATAAATTATTTTTTTAAGAAAGCAGGAGATTTTGCTCCTGTGGTCAATGGGCATGGTGACCATATTTTTTCAAACAAAAATCAAGACAAAGGGTCTAGCACAAGTTTATGTATGATCTGTGGATATAGGTAAAAGGACTCTTACAAATAGTGATTTTTATGTGATTTACGTGACAAATCATTGTGTTTTCTAAGAATGAAATTATGAAATTGATGTTGTCTTAGAAATTGTAATGTACACTCACTACCTACGATATGAATAAGTATCATTTGTCGAAACCTTAATTTTGAAACATCAAATTAACTGCTTTACAGAAATTATCTCATTTTCTCCTCAGGACAACCCTAGTTGGGGGGCACTATTAATCCATTTTCCAGAGGAAACGACTAAAGTTCTGGATGAGAAGGCGCTTATGAAGATCGTGTAGCTCATAAGTGATAGAGCTGATATTCCTACCCAGGCTGGCAGAACCCATTCTCTTCAATTATTGGACTCTGTACTGTCTCTCCTATTTCATGGAGGCTTTTTACTCTTTTATTGGCACATTTTACTGTTTTATTTGGGCCTGGAGTGCAGCAAAAGGCTATAGCTCCATTAGGCCTATAATTCTCTACACATCTCTGCAACAGGAGATTTACAAGTCTCTCCTATTGGTAGAGAATAAGATATTCCTTATCTCTTTGGTTTAGTTCAGGATGACACACATTTATTAAGTGTCTACTTAGTACCAGGCACAGGGCTAGTAGCAATGGAATATAAAGATTAATGAATACCAATACTGCACTCTTCCTACCCTCAAAATGTGTAGATTAGAGGGAAAAAGTAAGCCCACAAGCCCACGAAGAACTAATATAAGGCCAACTTTAATACGTGACGTATTTGAGAAGCTAATTGTTATGAGAGTTTCCGGAGGTGGAAATTAAATCTGACTAGGGAAGCTTCTTACAGAGATTGGCATCTAATTAGGGCACTGGGAGATTATAAGGCTGTCATGGTTTCTCTGGTTGTGTAATTTACCCCAAAACTTAGTGGCATTAAAGCATCATTTTAATTATCTAAAAATCTTATGTTTAGGAATTCAGGAAGGTTCTCGGCGGAGCAGTTCTTGCTGGGTTCTCTTAAGTGGTAGTGATCACATGTGACGGTGTATACTCATCTGCAGGCTCCAGGGGCTGGATGTCCAAGATGGCGCACACACAGGGCTGGCGTTGGTGCCGGCTCCCAGCCAGAAATCATTTGAGAGCTCAGCTGGGCTGCCACTGGGGTGCACGTGGCCTCCGTAGCATGGTGGTCTCAGGCAGAAACTGTGTGGACTTTTCTGACCTGGCCTTGGAAGTCACGCAACGTCACTTCTGCCGTATCCTATTGGTAAAGGAGAGAGTCACTATAGCCAGCCCAGATTCAAGGATCAAGATCACATTGTAGAAGAGAATGCACAGTCTGCCACAAGGGTGACAGGCGTAGGTGTGGGCGAATCGGCGAATCGACTTCTAGCCAGATAAATCAGCAGGAGCAGGAAAGAGGGATATTCAAAGTTGTTGAAGGAATAGCTAATTGTCTGGTAGAGCTGAGGTGTGGAGTGTGACGAGTTGGGGAAGATAAATTTGAAAAACTATTTTGGGTCCTGTCCACAGAGGGCTTTGAAAGCCAGAATCTGAATTCACTGAGAAGCAACCCAGTGATGAGATTAATAGCATGGCCTGGGAGTCAGCTAAAACACTTTCCAGATCAACCCTTGATTAGCTGTGTGACCTTGGAGGAAACTTACCCTTCCAGAGACTCACTGTTCTTACCTGCAAAGGGGGATAATTATAACTTTGTTGCAGTTTTACTTCACAGGATAAGATAATGCATGTGAATCACTTAGTATATAATAAAGGGTGGCTATTATCATTACTCTGATAGTAATAAGGCAGCCAATGAGAGTGTTTGAGGATAAAGTAACATGATCAGACTTGTCATTCACAAAGTTACCAGATAAGGTGCCCAGGTGGCTCAGTGAGTTAGGCATCTGCCTTCGGCTCAGGTCATGATCCCGGGATCCTGGGATCGAGCCTCACATCAGGCTCCCTGCTCAGCGGGGAGCCTACTTCTCCCTCTGCCTGCCGCTCCCCCCTGCTTGTGCTCTCTCTGTCTCTCTGTCAAATAAATAAATAAAATCTTAAAAAAAAAAAAAAAGAAAGAAAGAAAGAGAGAAAGTTACCAGATAGGTCCGAAGTCAGGAAGACCAGTTAGCAGGAAATGCCATTACCGTAGTTAGGAAGCCATGAGAGTCTGACCTGGGGTGGTGACTGGGGAGGGCTTAGAATAACAAGATGTTGAGGAGATAGAGGTTTTATTTGGTGGCTCATTGGCTACAAGGGTGAGGGAGAGAGAGAAGGAGAACCTGATTTGGGTCAGAGGTCAGAGTGCAGAGGGCAGGTCCTCTTGGTGAGTTGCTGCAAAGAGGCAGCATTTCCGCTGTCCAGGATGGCTCTTGCTCTCCACATCAAGGAAGTGTCTTTGACAAGGTTCTAGAAGCAGAACCTGAGACAGGGATTTCTTGGGCGAGGGATTTGTTGGGCGAGGATTCTCAGGAGAATGAGAGGGAGGGAAGACGGATGGAACAGGGGAAAATGTGAAGAAAAGTGGTGGTCTCACCTGGAGACTAGCGTCAGCTGGATCCCACAGGCAGCTTTGCAGCTTGACTGCACCACACAGTCGCACCTTGAGGCAGAGGGGGCCTGCCTTTCATGCTTCCCAGCCAGTCAGTTGTCAGCTTTGGGGTAAGGTGTCACCTTCCTTGCCAGATGGCTCCATTTGGCCAAGAGCAATTCTCTGGAGAAAAGAGAGGCTGTGAGCCTTCAGCCACCACCATTCCTAGCAGCTAGGGAACAGGGGTACTGGCCTGGGAAAGGGGATTTGGATGAGGCAGCACCAGTGTCCATTATAAGGGTCAGGGTTATGATCAGTGTGTTCAACACCTTTCACAAGTCAGGGAACCACGGCAACTGCACTTCTGCTCAGTATGCTTCTGATCATCACAGAATATTCCTTTAGGTTGCAGGCTCTGATAAAAACTGTGTTTAGAAGTTCATCTTGTCTTCTTAAAGGATCTTAGAGTATGGCATTGTGCACACGCAGACGGCTGAAATGTAGGCTGGCGGTGAGTCTGTGGAGCCTCTTGGCCTGCTGACAAGAAGAGAGAGAGAAAGAGAGGGAGGGAGAAAGCATCCATAGAACAGACAGCACACAAAGATATGCATTACGTCATATTTACTGAAGAACTTTCCTCCTCATAATTTATGTGCCTCTCAAAGGACCCAGCAAGGGCTATTTATTTCATCTCTAGCTCTGTGATCTGTTCCATGCACACTGGATTTGATTGAGATTAGACAAATCACTGTTTTCTTTGAAATGGGAAATGTCTGAAGCAATCTCTGAACATGGTGCATGATAAATTTAACTTTTCGCATAGGTACTGTTTCCTTCTTTAAAGTCAATAGAAATGATTAAAGAAGAATAACTCACATAATTCAAAATAAATACGTACACACATACCAAATCTGTAGATGAATGGTTAGGCTGCCTGCCACCAGAAATCTCCCACTTCCCTTTTATTATTAGAAGCAAACACAAAACCGAATCAACACCATCAAGGGTTTGCCCACTTGGAAAGGATATTGCATTCCAGAGAGGTCCAAAGGTTACACTACTCATGACGATTGTATATTGTTTTCTCTCAAGTTCATGGGAAAATAATAGTTGTTATTTTCTGCCTCCATGCCAGCTTTTCTGCACTCAGAGTCCTTCTAGAAGGGAGAAGCACCCTTGTTTTGTGCATTTTGTAAATGACGCTCTTTGGCCACTCTTCAGGAAGCCATCCTACTGGACTGAGCTTGTCTGTTTATCGCCATTGTTCTACTTTATTCTGTTATAGCCATCTAAGACATCCTCAGGTTCAGAAGGAGAGAAGATACTCACGAAAACCACTCACAGACAATCACCATTTCCATACTGGACAGATAGCCGTATAAGAATGAGCTGCCGGCAACCTCTTCGACCTCAGCCGTAGCAACTTCTTCCTAGACACATTGCCAAAGGCAAGGGAAGCAAGGGCAAAAATGAACTACTGGGACTTCATCAAGATAAAAAGCTTTTGCACAGCAAAGGAAACAGTCAACAAAACCAAAAGACAACCGACAGAATGGGAGAAGATATTTGCAAATGATATATCAGATAAAGGGCTAGTATCCAAAATCTATAAACTACTTATCAAACTCAACACCCAAAGAACAAAGAATCCAATCAAGAAATGGGCAGAAGACATGAACAGACATTTCTGCAAAGAAGACATCCAAATGGCCAACAGACACATGAAAAAGAGCTCAATATCGCTCGGCATCAGGGAAATCCAAATCAAAACCTCAATGAGATACCACCTCACACCAGTCAGAATGGCTAAAATTAACAAGTCAGAAAACGACAGATGTTGGTGGGGATGTGGAGAAAGGGGGACCCTCCTACACTGTTGGTGGGAATGCAAGCTGGTGCAGCCACTCTGGAAAACAGTATAGAGGTTCCTCAAAAAGTTGAAAAGAGAGCTACTGTATAACCCAGCAATTGCACTACTGGGTATTTACCCCAAAGATACAAATGTAGTGATCCGAAGGGGCACGTGCACCCCAATGTTTATAACAGCAATGTCCACAATAGCTAAACTATGGAAAGAGCCAAGATATCCATCAACAGATGAATGGATAAAGAAGATGTGGTATATATATACAATGGAATATTATGCAACCATCAAAAAACCCCCAAAATCTTGCCATTTGCAATGACATGGATGGAACTAGAGGGTATTATGCTAAGTGAAATAAGTCAATCAGAGAAAGACAAGTATCATATGATCTCACTGATATGAGGAATTCTTAATCTCAGGAAACAAACTGAGGGTTGCTGGAGTGGTGGGGGTGGGAGGGATGGGGTGGCTGAGTGATAGACACTGGGGAGGGAATGTGCTATGGTGAGTGCTGTGAATTGTGTAAGACTGATGAATCACAAACCCATACCTCTGAAACAAATAATACATTATATGTTATAAAAAAAAAAAAGAAGAAGATAGTAGGAAGGGAAAAATGAAGGGGGAGAATCGGAGGGGGAGACGAAACATGCAAGACTATGGACTCTGAGAAACAAACTGAGGGTTCTAGAGGGGAGGGGGGTGGGGGGATGGGTTAGCCTGGTGATGGGTATTAAAGAGGGCACGTACTGAATGGAGCACTGGGTGTTATATGCAAACAATGAATCATGGATCACTACATCAAAAACTAATGATGTAATGTATGGTGACTAACATAACATAATAAAATAAAATTTAAAAAGAAAAATGAGCTGCCAGAGGGCAGAGGTTATGTTTTGACCAGATGACAATAAATAAATGGTTTCCAAATATGTGTTAGATGTCTTTGCATTGAGTGAGCTAATTGAGTCCTAAAGATTAAATGCTAGTGGGGTTTCTCACTTTTGTCAAGATTAATGCTCAAGATGAACATGTTCTGTATTTATTTATTTATTTATTTATTTTAAAGATTTTATTTATTCATTTGAGAGACAGAGAATGAGAGAGAGAGAGAGACAGAGAGAGCACGACATGGGGGGAGGGTCAGAGAGAGAAGCAGACTCCCTGCCGAGCAGGGAGCCCCATGCAGGACCCAATCCTGGGACTCCAGGATCATGACCCGAGCTGAAGGCAGCCGCCCCACTGACTGAGCCACCTAGGCGCCCTGTTCTGTATATATTTAAAATGAAAAAACCTCGGGGGTGCCCGGGTGGCTCAGTCGGTTAAGCGTCTGCCTTCAGCTCAGGTCATGATTCCAGAGTCCCAGGATTGAGTTCCATGTCGTTCTCCATGCTCAGTGGGGAGTCTGCTTCTCCCTCTGCCCCTTCCCCTCTCATTCTCTCTCTCTCTCGCTCACTGTCTCTCTCTCAAAGAAATAAAATCTTTAAAAAAATGAAAAACACTCAACTTTTCTCATCTGATGTATGATGAAAAGAGGGAGATTCAAGAAACCCTGACTTGTAGTGGCAGGAGATTTTGGGCAAGTCTTTGAGACTCAGCTTCTGGATCTCTAGAGTGATAATATTTGTTAGACCTGTCACCCAGCATTGCTCCTTACATCTAAGGAGATATAAATGGAACGGAACTTTGTAAACTCCTGAGTGATGTTCACATACTGGAAACTAGGGGACATTAAAGTATTATACACTTAAAATGCCTTCTTTTATTCCATGACATAGGAAATATATACTCATAACAAAAATATAGGAAAATTTTTAAAAGGGAAAAACAGTTATAGGATTTAATAGGTTATTAGTTATCATTGGGGGTTGAATGGGAGCCCTCCAAAAGAGACATGTGAGTTTTAGCCCCCCACCCCCCGGGCCCAGTACTTGTGAACGTTACCTTCTTTGGAAAGAGGGTCTTTGCAGATATGATTAAGTTAAGGATCTTGAGATGAGAGCATCCTGGATTAACTGGGTAGGCCCTAAATCCAAAAAGAAGTGCCCTTATTAGAAGAGGAAAAACACAGAGGACAAATGTGGAGGAAGGCCATGTGAAAATAGAAACAGATTGGAGTGATGTGTCCACAGCCAAGGAATGCCAAGGAATGCTGGCGGCCAACCAGAGGCTGGAAGAGGCAAGGAAGGAGTCTTCTCCTGACACCTTCATTTCAGACTCCTGGCCTCCAGAACTGTGAAAGAACACATTTCTTTTTTCTTTTTTTGGGGTGGGGGGTCACGGAGCAGAGGGAGAGAGAGAGAATCTTTTTTGTTTGTTTGTTTGTTTGTTTGTTTGTTTGTTTGTTTTGAGAGAGAGAATCTTAAGCAGGCTCCACACCCAGCACAAAGCTTGGGGCTCGATCCCAGGACCCAGAGATCATGACCTGAGCGAAAATGAAGAGTCGGACGCTTAACTGACTGAGCCCCCCAGGTGCCCCGAGAGAGAATACATTTCTATTGTCATAAGCCACCTAGTTTGCGGTAATTTGTTATGGGCATCCTCCAAAACTAACAGAGATGCTCACCATAAAGAAAGCCCAATGAATTTCCTCAGGTCAGAGAATGGGCAGAGTTTTGAAAAGACAAGGGAAGCCTGGGGTTGGCAATCTTCAGTGCATGGCTTTTCTAATGAAAAAAGTTTATTGCTTGTCCTTTCTAAAGGAGCGCAGTCACTTTAAACAGACCAGAAGAAAACAGCATTAAAAGCTATGATAAAGGCAAGTTAGGGGAAGGTTGGGAAGGAAAGGAATCACAGCGAATAATAAGATTAAGTCAGTTGAGTGGCCTTATCTTGTATTAAGGAAAGACTTTTGGCATGGAATTAAGCAGGTGAGCAATTCCTCTTAAAGTGGAACATGGGGATAAAAGAAGAAAGGGATTAGGAATGGAAACAATTAAGGGATAGAGGGCAAAAAACACCTAATCGATCCAGAATGTAGACCTCCTTTGGCTCACACTTCGTCTGTTCTTTATTTTTTGACTCTACATTTAGTTGTGTTTAGACATTTTTAAAATTTAGATTCAATTAGCCAACATAGAGTACATCAGCAGCTGTGTTTAAACATTTTAATAAAAGATATTAACATAATAAAAAAAAAGAGATTGATTTTTATCAAGCCAAGTTGGAAAAATTTCATTGTTTAATCTGGGTGAGTCTTGGCAAAGGAAGTCTTTGGCTAACTGAGCAACTTTAATGGGGTACCTGGCACCTGAAGCTTAACCACTTGGAGCCCAAATTTATAATATGGATTTTCCATGTCCTGGGACCGACCTCTTCCCCAGAAGGTGATTTAAAAGAAGTCCTGCCCAAGGCAGAAGTCACCTTAATTTAAAGTCTGCCTGGTTCCTATCTTGTCAATCCCCAGCCCCCTTAATTTTCTTCTTTTCTACTCACTTGGTACATTTCTATAGTTGTTTGGTTGTTAAAAAGAATAACAAGCACCAGTTACCTCTAGGCATTTATGATTTCACAGATATTGTTTGATTCTTGTAATGATCTTGGGAAGTACCTATTACCATCCTTGTTTTATACACGAGGAAACCAAGGAGCTATGATAACATTGAAGGTAGTTTGGTAAGTGGGAGTCAAGTAGATTTCTGGCTCCATATTCAGAAATAAGCTGTATGACATTGTTTTATTTTGTTTGTTTTAAACTGTATCCAGCCTTACTAAAGATACTTTTCAGGGCACATTGGTGCTGCAGTCAGTTGAGCGTCTGACTCTTGGTTTTGGCTCAGGTCGTGATCTCAGGGTCATGAGATCAAGCCCCGCATCGGGCTCCCTGCTCAGTGCTGAGTCTGCTTGAGATTCTCTCTCTCCCTCTGTCAGTCCTGCTCGTGCTTTTTTTTTTTCTCTCTCTAAAATAAATAAATAAATCTTTAAAAAAATAAAGATACTTTATATAAACAATCACAGTATTTCAGGCAGGACATGGGTAGACAATCGTTAACTGTAACTATACAACAACTTTCAAACTCCCTTCTTCAATGGGCTACCAAAACCAGAAAGCCACTATAAAACCCAGTGAAGTCTTCATTTGACCCTCTGAACAGGGAAAGTTTAGAGTGAGGGTTGACAGTTGACATTTAGCATGTTGTTTAACAACTTTTCACAAGCTGACCCTGACTTTCTGGAAATGAAATGAAAATGGCAGAATTACCAACCCGAAGATCCACAAGCTACAGAAGGAACTCTTCTGAGGGATGCCATCTCCATGGTGACACTGTAAGGTCCAGATTGCCGGACGTACTGGGAACCACGTCTTGGGGTCAGGTTCCAACAGGTCTCTGGGTTTAAGGCAGTCAAGTCTATGCTGAAGGGGGAGAGGGAGAAGAGGACATAAACAATGAGTTTTAGTCTTTCCACACCACCAAGGCATTTTTGCCAAGGTGGCTCAGTGTGTCAACATCAAGGAATTCCTCCTCTTGGAAACCAAGAGGAAGTTTCTCAAAACTAGAAAGGAAAGGTGTCTTTCCCCTTGTTTGTTTGTTTGTTTTTTTTAAGATTTTATTTATTTATCTGAAAGAGAGTGATCAAGAGAGCAGAGCAGGGGTAGGGGCAGGGGCAGAGGGAGAGGAAGCAGACTCTTTGCTGAGCAGGGAGCCCGATGCGGGGCTTGATCCCAGGACCCTGGGATCATGGCCTGAGCTGAAGGCAGACGCTTCACCGACTGAGCCACCCATGTGTCCCAGTGTTTTTCCCCTTTTATCAATCTAGCTTCGGAGATACTCTTTAGTGGCAATATGCCCCTCCCCCAAAACAGCAGTGAAGCACTGTGTGTGTTAACACAGCTTAAAAAAAAAAAAGTAAGACAAAATTCTGCATTTTTATAAAACTTGATAAAAAAAATAGTGTTTCAGGGGCGCCTGGGTAGCTCAGTCGTTAAGCGTCTGCCTTCAGCTCAGGTCATGGTCTCAGGGTCCCGGGATCGAGCCCCACATCGGGCTCCCTGATCAGCGGGAAGCCTACTTCTCCCTCTCCCACTCCCCCTGCTTGTGTTCTCTCTCTCGCTGTGTCTCTCTCTGTCAAATAAAGAAATAAAATCTTTAAAAAAAAATAGTGTTTCAAACTGTGCGGTCACCAGAAGCACACAGTTATCAAAAATGCACATGCTTCACTTGGCATGTCCAGCACCTTCAGCTTCCTGTGCCTGGTCTGTTGGGGCATCTTGACGTTCTTCGGTGTTACTCCCACCCTTGCCAGCACCAGCTTTCCCCCTTTTGCCCTTTGGGTACCTTCTTTCCCTTCTTGGCTTTTTAGGCTTGGGCTCTGGCTTTGGAGGAGCAGGATTAGCAGATACCCTTGCAGATCTTCTCTGTGGCTCAGCCTTCACCTTGGCTTTTTCTCCTTTAGCATCCCCTTCAACCTTTCTCTTGGGCATGGTGGCCACGGCGGCGGGACGTAGGCGAGGGACGCTGGGATGCAGTGATGCATGGGCTTTGGCTGGTCCAGGGGTCATTCTCGCTTTTTCTTCACACTGCTTGTAAGCTGTGTGACCTGGGCCAGATAAGGCACCCTAAGCCTCAGTGCTCTCATATGTAAAATGGGATACTACTCCATTTTCTTGTGTTCTAAGGAGTGCTTTATTTTTCTTATTTTTTTAAGGATTTTATTTATTTACTTGTCAGAGAGAAAGAGAAAGCACAAGCGGGGAGAGTGGCAGGTAGAGCGAGAAGCAGACTCCCCGCTGAGCAAAGATCCCAATGCGGGACTGGATCCCAGGACCCCGGGATCATAACCTGAGATGAAGGCAGACGCTTAACTGACTGAGCCTCCCAGGCGTCCCTATGAAGTTGCTATTAAACTGATGCTGTCTTCTCATTGACAGCATTTGATAATTGAGAGATTGAGTCATTCCCTTCCAGGTTCTTATAAAGATTAAAGATTGTGTGTGTAAGTGCTTGATACAGAGTCAGAGCTCAAGAAATGTTATTACACTTCAGTAACTTGGTCATAGGCTGTATTAGTAGTGAGTAAGAAAGCCAAGATTGGAACCAAGTTTGTAACCATAGTTACGGAGCTCCTTCTCTATTAGCCTTAAATTCTAGCCCCAAATAGTGAGGGAACTAATAGCTCATTATATTTGCTGTGAGTCGGTCCCCCATGTCATGGCCCAGACTCCTTGATTCTTGTAATTCTGTCTGCTCTTCCTAATTCCTACTATGTTCATGAGGTATAAATCATGTCAAACCCATCATTTTAAAGTTGAAATTGTAATCCTTAAATCAATGCACACAGGACTTTTATAACTGTTATTTGTTACATTAAGTTGTTATGTTATCTTTTGGAGACTGAGCTTCTGGGATAATAGGAATGAGGTGAAGCATCAAATAGGCTAATAGGCAAATAGAAAGATAAATCTTAAAATTGTTGAAATGAAGTGAAGTCTTTAGCCGGCTCCAATGCTTTCTGCTTTGTGCTTCTCCTTTTTCTCCCAGAGGGAATCAACGATCCCTCACTGTATTAGTGATTGGTGTCAGTGCTCCCCTAACCACTGGAAGTGACTCTGAGCTGGGGAGGGGAGTGTGGCCAAGGGTCTCAACCGCAAAGTTGGTGTAGTGGATGATGATGATGATGATTGATGATAATGATGCTTTTCCTGCCCAGCATCCAATCTTTCTCCTTTTCCATTGCAGAAACTCTGTCCTCCCTCCATCCCTGTGATTTGTTGGAGGTAGGATTCATCCTCGGTGTGCTTGAGAAACCTGGGCCAGGACAATCAGCACATTTTATCCCTTTGGCCACAATATTTGGTTCAGGGATGAGTAAATCACTGAACATTTTTTGCTTAATCTAGCGTGAGTTTTAACTTTGTAATACTTTCAATGGAAAAAGTCCATCTTCACTAATATAATTGGAAATAAAGACCAGTTGGCAACTGAGGACACCCCTAATAGCCACAGGCTTACGCGGGAACTAAACCCTTAACGAGGAGTTGATGAGAATAGTTTTTCAGGGTCCCCTGGCACCATCAAGGAAGAGGCTTGCTCTGATGGACCAACCCAGGTGTAAAATCAGCCAGGCAGATATTTTCACTAGCCCTGAAGTTATCCTCGTACCACAAATCAATAACCTTTTTTAAATCACACAGTTCCCTCTTCTTGAATTTCGTGTTTGTCAACTAATCATTTGGACGTAATTTAGCCTTTTTTCTCTGGGAAGGGAGTACATACAGCAGGTGAACCCATACTGTGGGAAGTGTTCGGTAGGTAGTGCAAATAAATAAACTCATGGGTCTCGTTTGTAAGCAAACCTCCTGTGAATTCGATTATCATGAGTCAGTCCAATTAGCGAGCTCAACCTCGGATAATTTAACACATTTGAATTTCTGAACCTGCCAATTTGAAAATCATCACATCCCAAACAGAAATGATTAGTGGCAAGTAAAGAACCACCTTAAAGATGAGCTAAAAATACCAAATCTTTAAATTACCTCTTTGTTGTTTTCTCGTGAGGGTGGAGTGGAGTTCGTGTTCTTTGAAATGTATTTCACTCATCTAAGAGCCTGGATGCATTGCGTTGGCAGTCAGTGAGGGTTTGGGGGCTGATGGACTTGCCTGCTTTTTCCCAAGACCTCAGCCACCAGACTTCACGATCCTTTGTGTGGTTGCTTAGATGTTAGCTATGAGAAGCTATGACAGCCCTGGTCAGATGTTCTAAAATGTTACTTGACAAAGTGATTCAGTCTTTCAGAAAGTTTATATCCGTGACTTTTGTCTAGAACAGTGAAGTTCTAGAGCAAGGGGTGGAAAAATTGAATGTCCAGTTTATTTTACAATATGGCTTCCTGCAGCATCTTCAGATAAAGAATGACATTTAGAGAAGATTTCTCTTCATTAAGAAGACTTGATATTCCTATGTGAATTGCAAATATTAAACTATTAATAGACTTCCTAGGATTTTTGTTTGTTAAGTACAACAAATGCTGAATATCTGCTATGTACATGGCATGGGTTAAGTAAATGTTCTTTTTTTACACAATCTAAGTGAAAGATACTGTCAACTAATTTCCTAATCACTTCATAAGCCAGATAAAGGTACTTACCATAAAGGTTGTAATGTTTTTTAAATGTCAGAGCAGTAACTGAACAATTATAAGAGTTAGGGCACATTTTATCATTAATTTGTCACTCTTACTGTGACATTAACTTCCTTCCTCCAAATTGCTCATTTGACATTTTTCCAATCCAGACTGTGTTAGGAGCTTCACAATGGACATTGACTTATTTTTCTTCTTCCTTTTTTACAATGTATTTTTTTTAAAAAAAACAACTTCCTTGTCATGAAAAAAATTTCAAATGATATAAAAGCAAATGTTCCCTTTTATTCATACCCAATCTTACCCCCCTTTCCAGAAGTTAACTGTTTATTGTCTCTACTTCCAGCCACTTCTGTATGCATTTATGAAAAAATATGTGCATAGATCAATATATGGTTTTATTTTTGGTGTGTGTGTTTATAAATTGGATCATAGTGTATATATTGCTTTGCAACTTGCCTTTTTCACTTAATGGGGATGTTATGGATCTCTTCGTACCAGTACATGTAGATTTATTCATACAATCGTTCAACAAATATCTATTGAGCACTACTGTGGATTTTATTTTTTATGTTTTTAAAAGATTTTATTTATTTATTTGAGAGAGAGAGCAAGAGAGAGAGAGAGCACAGAGGGAGAGGAAGAAGCAGGCTCCCCGCTGAGCAGGGAGCCCGATGCGGGGCTCGATCCCAGTACCCTGAGATCATGACCTGAGCTGAAGGCAGATGCTTAACGGACTGAGCCACCCAGGCGCCCCTACTGTGGATTTCATTTTTGTTCAGCAAATATTCCCTCTCCTTTCCCCAGCTTCTCGGGGGAGGAGTATATTTCCCTATCCCATTGATGTGGAGCTTGCTCATATGACTTGCATAGGCCAATGGAATATGGTTGGTGGAAGTGACAGTGCACCAGATCCTACCAGAAGCTTTTAGAGGCATTGCAAGTTCTGTTAGCCTTTTTGGGCTCCTGCTGAAAGAACAGTATGTCCCCCATGTTCTTCAGCCTGGTCCCTGGTACAGGAAGACACATGAGCAGACCTGAACCCGACCCACAGCCTGGAATGGAGTTGTTACAGGTGACTATAGAACAGTGAGCAATAAATAAACATTTGTTGCTCTAAGTCATTGGGATATTGGGATTTTTGTGACTCAGCATGATCATAGCAAAGCTGACCGATACAAATACTTGCTATTTGCCAGGCATTGTTCTAGATGCAGGGAAAGCAACAAAAATCCCTGTCTGCGTGGATTTTACATTGAAAATCAGGATAGTACTCCATGGAACAGTTGTACCGTAGTAAAGTATTCTCTCTTTTTCAGTCTCAGAGGCCTTCTGTAGAAAATGCTTCACATGCAATGTCTGTGTGTCTTCAAATCTTCTGCCCCCTCCATCCCTTCCTTCCTATTACTATTGCCATCTGTTCACTTTTCCCCTCTTCATCTTCTACCTTGACTGTGGAAAAACCCATTGGTTCTCCTCTTAGTTCTGCCCACCCTCAGATGTCCCATGCATTATGACAGATGCAACTTCTATCCATGACCTTGCCTCATGCAAAATGCAGTGACCCATTTTCCTTCTTTACAAAATGCAAAGTCTGGCTTTCACTGTCTACCCGCTCTCAGCTTTCCAACTTCATCCTTTCCTTAGTCCTGCATTCTCATGTCTTGCCAGATCAGCCTGCTTGCTGCTTAGAGCACACTTCCTCTAGTGAACTTCACCCAGAATTTTCCTTTCAGGACCAAGTTACTCACTCCCCCAGCTGCTGGGAGTGTTGGTGGATGCTGGCTTTCATACGAGTCCCTCTCTGAGGATTGCTCTTGGATGGAGAGGACCACCTCCCACAAGATTCACATTCCCTTCCCAGGGACAGCCTACATCCAATGACTGGTTCAAAGGGGGTCTATAAAGATCTATCCCCCTTGTCTCAAGGCAACTCTGAAAAGTCATTCCAGCTTCAGAACAATTCATGAAATTGGCTAAGGCCTTTTTTGTGACTGTATAGTAGCCCAACACCCTCCTTTGCTTAATCCTATTTCCCTCACTCCCCCACAGGGGTTGATCTCAATGACTCCATAATACATTTTCTGAATGCTAAACTCTATCTCAGAGTCTGCTTCCTGGGGAAACTGACATAAAACACACCCTGTAGGTCCTTAGGCCTCCTTTCCCATACCTTGGGACCCTTGGCCATGCTGTTTCCTCCACCCAGAACACCTCCCCTATAATCTTCTGCTGGTTAAAACTCTACCCATACTTCATGGCCTCCCCCAAACATCACCCATTCCTTAAATTTATCCCTGATTCTTCAACCCAGAAGTCCTTGCTCTCCCTTCAAACCCCCCATCAGCAATATTCTTTTCATGCTTCTGTTATGATGCTATGGGGGCTGGCAGGTTGTAAGGGAAGAGCTTGGACTTTGGAGTCTAGCAGACTGGTACTCCTCCCCTTACTAGTCAGGTGACCACGGACTCCTCAGTTTTTCTCATCAATAAAATAAGAAAAAAGGGCGCCTGGGTGGCTCAGTTGGTTAAGCGACTGCCTTCGGCTCAGGTCATGATCCTGGAGTCCCTGGATCGAGTCCCGCATCGGGGTCCCTGCTCAGCAAGGAGCCTGCTTCTCCCTCTGACCCTCCCCCCTCTCATGTGCTCTCTCTCTCTCTCATTCTCTCTGTCTCAAATAAATAAATAAAATCTTAAAAAAATAAAAATAAAAAATAAAAAAATAAATAAAATAAGAAAAAAAAAGGCTACTTTGTAGGATTAATAAGAGCATTAAGTGACACAACACAGATAAAACACACAGATAGTGCATAAGAGGTGCCCAAGTTCAAGATCCTGCCAACACTCTCCTTTCTTCTTCCCTTTATTATATCTTGTATCTTTGTTGATTACGCCAGTCATTTGTGGACTTGTCTCATTTGCTGATAGGCTTGGTAAGGACTGGAATATGTCTTCTTATTTTTGTATTCATACAGTGCTTAGCACAAAGAGCTCAATAAATGTTGTTGAACTGAATGCCACTTCTGGGCAAAATCTTCTAGTTTGCTTTTGGAACCAAGAATTTCTATGTTGTAGCCCATAATTCATAAATTTATCACACAAGGGAGTCCAGAATGTCTATTTATGGGATCCCAATAGGAACTGTACCCCAGCAGTACTAAAGTGCTCCATGCCTTTGTTCATGCTGCCTCTCTTCTTAGAATGTCCTTCCCCTCCTTTGTTGGGTTAACTTCCACTCATCTCAGAACGGGATGCCTGGGTGGCTCAGCCATTTAAGCATCTGCCTTTGGCTCAGGTCATGATCCCAGGGTCCTGGGATTGAGTTCCGCATTGGGCTCAGCGGGGAGTCTGCTTCTCCCTCTGCCCTCTCCCCCTGCTTGTGCTCTCTCTCTCTCTCTCTATCAAATAAATAAATACAATTTTAAAAAATAAAATAAAATAGGGATACCTGGGTGGCTCAGTCGGTTAAGCGTCTGCCTTCAGCTCAGGTAATGATCCCGGGTCCTGGGATCAAGCCCTGCCTCGGGCTCCCTGCTCAGCAGGAAGCCTGCTTCTCCCTCTGGGCCTCATCCCACTCATGCTCTCTCTCTCACTCGCTCTCTCTCTCTCAAATAAATAAAATCTTAAAATAAAATAAAACAAAAACTAAATAAACTTGCAATAAATAGGTCACTTAAATCTTTGGAGTCCCTTTTCATCTGACTGGCTGGCTGTTTTGCAAAATGAGCAGCATATATAATGCTTTTCTGGCCTGCTATTTCCCAACTAGCAGGTTGGGACACTTTGGTGGGTCATGAAGGTGTTCTTAATGTGTCACAATATCCTTGATTTCCTCATTCTCTGTTATCAATTTCTGACTGGCAGGGTAGGATTAGTGGTATTGGGGTAGAAAGAGGAGGTGGGACAACACAGGTGAATACGCGAGCCACTAGAGGCCACATGTTTGGGGTGGGGGTGTCTAGAGAGCCAGATCAACAAAGGGCTGGACAGGATGCGGCAGGAGGATGCAGCAGAAGGCAGCCCACCCTGCCTCGTCTCTGTGTCCTGTTTTACACAAGGTTGATGAACAGAGAGATTTTAAGTGGCTGCAAATGAAAATGTGCCCCGTAGGTGCCCGTGCAAAGGGCACTCACATCTTCCAATTCTCATGATTGCAAATGATGGAGGCTCACCTGGCACCACCTTAGGCAAAATGGGGGATATACTGGTTCATGTAGAAAACTCTGGGACAGGCAGAGATGCCCCTGGCTTCTGGGAGGAACAGGGATAGGGGCTATTGCCCCACTAGGGTAGGGAGTGCTGGTTTCTCTGTGTCAGCTTTCCTCTTTCAGACAGGCTTTTCCACAAGACTGGACCACAGATGACACAGCTGCCAGCTCTCATCTTCTCCACGTTTCACTCACCCAAGTCACGAAACAAGTATCGATGGAGCACCTATTACATTGCCAGCCATTGTTCTAGATGCCGGAAGAGCAGGGAAAGAAAAACAAGAAAGAAAACCTTCTTTTTATATTCTGGGGGATGAAATTCAGGTGGTATACAAAAGTAAAAGGCAGTATTTTATAATATATGAGAAAGTAATAAATGCTATGGAAGAAAAAGATCAAGTGTAGAAGGGGGATCGGGAATGCTGGGTGGGGGTAGGAGTGAATGTTGCGATTTAAATAGTCAGGGAAGGCCTTACTAAGGAGATGACATTGGAGCAAAGATCTGAAGAAAGAGGAGGGGTGAGCCATGCAAGTAACAAGCGAGAGAGAACCGCAGGTGCAAAGAACATTAGGTAGGCGTGGGTGGGCATGTGCGAAGAACATTTGCAAGGCCACTGAGACCGAATTGTCCAAGCAAGGGGAAAGGTAGTAGGAGACGAGGCCAAGGTGGTAAGGCAGATTACATGGGGCTTTGTGGGTCATAGTAAAGACTGACAGAGTATGAGACGGGCAACCACCAGAGGGTTTTGCAAGGAGGAACGACATTATTTGATTTCCATTTGGCTCTGTCTTATATTGAGAATGAACAGTAGAGAGGCAAGGGTAGAAGGAGGGAGACCAGTTGCTCGTTACAATAATCCAGGTGAGATATGATGGGGGTTTGGACCAGGTTTGCTCTCTGAGAGGGACTGCTACTGTTTCCCAAGCTCCAATGCAAAGGGGAATGAAGGCTATGAGGTCATGGGGTCACATGGTCACAAGTATGGCTGGTTGTCCCAATGGGAGCACTTGGGTGGAATGGGAGAAGGAGCACTTTCTCTTAAACATGGAGAGCTGTTTCTAGAAGAAGGGAAAAGTGGGAGGAAAGCACTTCAAACACTGTTTACTCAAGATGGCTTTAGAAAAGAATATAGGGGAAAGGAAGGAAAAATAAAATAAGATAAAAACAGAGAAGGAGGCAAACCATAAGAGACTCAACTATAGGGAACAAACTAAGGGTTGCTGGAGGGGAAGTGGGTGCGGGTATGGGGTAACTGGGTGATGGGCATTAAGGAGGGCACTTGATGGAATGAGCACTGGGTGTTATATGCAACTGATGAATCACTAAACTCTATCCCTGAAACTAATAATACACTATATGTTAAATAATTGAATTTAAATAAAAAATTTTAAAAAATAAATAAATAAACAAACAAATAAAAATTTAGAAGCATTCTCCTGCCTTTGTCTCTGTGTTTGAATAGCCCTGGGAAAAATTCTCTGCCTATAACTCACACAATATACTCTGCTACATCCATGGGCTCGTCCGCAGAAAACAGAGCTAAGGTTTTCGTGAAGAATCGAACCATGAGATTTCATCCTGACACTGTGTCTTTTAAAGTACTTGTCTTCCTGCTCAGAGAAGTTTTCTTTGTTGAAATATAGCTTACTCGACTTCTTATTTACTGTCACAACAAATGACCTAAATGGTTTCATATGTGTGCATCTGGTTTTCTTAAAAACTACCTCTTTAGAGCACCATCCCGATTCTCTGAAAAGAGAGAATACATTACAAACATTGTATTATTTATGTAATCTTTGCTTCTGAGTGACTCTTGAAAATGCTGGGTAGAAATTTAGGAATCTAAAGAGTTATAAAATAAGCTCTTCCAATATTGCTGTTACAATTACAATGAAAGATTCTAAACACGGAAGTGGTCTCCCTTTCACTTGTCTTGAGTGGTCTTTTGTATTTAACTATGATACAAACTCATTGAGTGGTCCTTGAGCAGTGGGCTCTTCCCTCTCACTTTTTTTTTTCACGGAAATATAATATGATGAGATTTGCAGCCATTTCAGACGATATTCAGTACTGAAGTACTGAGTGCTTGCGTACTGAAGTACGCAATTTTAATGTTTGCTCTCTCATCTCAACTTTTATTATTATTATTGTTGTTATTATTATTATTTAAAGAAAGAGTGAGAGAGAGCACGAGCAGGGAAGAGGAGAAGCAGACTCCCCACTGAGCAGGGAGCCCGACATAGGACTCGATTCCAGGACTCCGGCATCATGACCCCAGCCAAAGGCCGATGCCCAACTGACTGAGCCACCCAGACGCCCCCATCTCAACTTCTATTACTATTATTATTTTTAAAGATGTATTTATTTATTTTAGAGGGAGAGAGGCAGGAAGGGACAGAGAGCATTCCAAGGAGACTTTGAGCTGAACACGGAGCCCGATGACGCATGGCTTGACCCCACAACCCCGAGACCACAACCTGAGCCAAAACCAAGAGTCGAGCACCCAAACCACTGCACCACCCAGGCACCCCTCAACTTTTATTATATTTAGTACTCTTGGTTTAGGATTTAATGTTATCTTGTAACCTGGAAGGAGAAGCTGAATATTTCTTTGTTCTTCGTTTACAAGCTTATCTATGGCCTTTCTAGAATGAGAAGTTTAGACCTTGTCTCTCTTGTATACTCTCTGAGGTACACCCAGATGGGAATAATTCTTTTTAGGGCACCATTCTGTTCACTGCTGATTCTATGGTCTGCATCTTCTGACAGCCACAAACAAAAGAAGGTATGCAATCAATTCGTAAGGTATAAAGAACAATGTGACAAGTACATGCCAATGTAACTTAATAAGTGCTACTGGATCCCCTGTATATCCTTCTCCTGACAGATCCCTTTCCATGATTCCAGAGGCCACTCCTATCCTGAATTAATCTTTATTTACTTTTTCTATTTTATTATGTTATTTGTTTACTTTCTTAATTGAGTATGGATTATTTTGTACATAAAAAAAAATGTACAAAATAAGGTAACAAACACCCATGTATCTCCATCTAGCTGAAGTAATAGACTATTACCAAGACCACTCAAGTTTCTATATTCCTCTTTGATCTTAGAAACCACATCCTCCAGCTCTTTTCTAAATTTTGTGCTTGTCATATCCTTGTTTGTCTCTATAGGCTTTCTACATTTTTATGTAGCACTAAATAATGCATTCTTCAGTTTGATATTTTAAACTTCATGCAAGTGGTGTAATATTATGTATATTGATCTGTGACTTGCTTTTTGTGATCAGCATTATATGTGTGGGAGTCTAGGGCAATGGGGACCAATTATCCTGGCTGTGTCCTGCACAACTGTGGGGGAGCTATTTGCTTTGAGGTCCAGGCAAATGGTAACTCCTGGAGTGGTACAGCACACGACTTGCTTGACTGTACATGATGGCTGTGATAAATTGTGTTTCCAAAGATGGCCACAAAAATCTTTCCCATCCCACAGGCTCTTTTGCCTGAGATGTGATCTCATCATGCCGTCATCAACAAGCGAGTCTGTTTCGCCTCCCCTTAGATCTGGGCTGGCCCTCTGAGTTATTTTGACTCATAGAATGTACCAGAAGCAATGCCGGGTGACTAACAGGGTTAGGAATTAAGAGATTGATACTTTCTGCCTTCACTATTTGGAATGCTTCCTCTTAGAAGCCAGCTACCATGTAAGAAATCTGATTACTGCAAGAGCACTGTGTTGTGAGGATGTCCCAGGTAACCAAATAGTAAGACAGAGTCCATTCAGAGGAGCATTTGGGTGCCAGGCACGTAATGAAGGAAGCCTTATTGGACCATCTAGTTCCGCCTAGTTACCAATCGAATGCAGCTGAGTGAATGACCCCAGCAGATATGATGTGGAGCAGAAATGGCCAGCTAAGCCCAAACCAAATTCCTGTCTCAGAGTATCATGAGCAAATGAAATGAAACTAGAATGGCCCTTCAGAACATTCATGGTTGTCCTGAGTTGGGCTGACCAGTCATTAGATGTGGCCATCCCAGTAAGGAAGGTGACCTTGTACCAGCCAGTTCTCTGAAGCTGAGGCAGTCCCTGAAGGGTTTGACAGCTGAAGGCCAACGACTGACAGCACCTCCGGCAGCTGGAGTCACAAGCCCTTCCTTGAAGGGAGTCTTGGAAGTGCATCACGGTGTCCACAAATACTGTATTGTATGTGATTATTTATTTAACTCTATTCCTGTTGATGGATATTCGGATTCCTAAAATCATTAGACATTCTCTTGTGTTTTCTGTTTTTTAAGATTGTATTTATTTATTTGAGAGAGAGTGAGTGAGCAAGAGAGAGAACATGAGCCGGGGGGGGGGCAGAAGGAGAGGGAGAAGCATGTGGGGCTCAATCCTGGGACTCCAGGATCATGACCTGAGCCGAAGGCAGACGCTCAACCAACTGAGCCACCCAGGCACCCCTTCTCTTGTGTTTTCTAGCTATATTAAAGTTTTGCTGCTCATAATTAATTCCTGCATGAACCTGGAAGTGATTTTTTTGTTATGAGGTAAACATCCATTTTCTTCATATAAACAATGTAGTTTGCAGTGATGCCTCTGTTATCAAGTATCTCTGTATGTTTTAGTGTGTTGCTGGCTGTTGATTGTGTTAACTGTGTTCTGTTGGCTCATTTGTCCATCTCTGAGCTAATGTCATAGTGCCTTAATTACTATAAATTTATTTAAGACTTAGAGCAATGTTCCCTCAACATTGTCATTCTTTTTCAGGAATGTCTGAGCTATTCTTGACTTGGCTCTACCATATAAATTTTAAATCAATTTCTCAAATTCCACACACACCCAAAATCTATCATAAATTATTTGTTTTGTCCTGTTTTCTTTGAAAATGGCTTTATTTTAGAAGTGGTCTGTATCCCACTGTAATTTGAGAAACACTGAATTGAGAGATATGCTAGCTACTTGTAGTGGGTTGAATGGTGTCTATCCCTACCATGCCCCCCCAAAAAAGATATGTCCGTATTTTATTTTATTTTAATTTTTTATTTTTAATTTTTATTTTATTTATTTATTTATTTATTTATTTAAAGATTTTATTTATTTATTTGACAGAGACACAGTGAGAGAGGGAACAGAAGCAGGGGGAGTGGGAGAGGGAGAAGTAGGCTCCCCACGGAGCAGGGAGCCCGATGTGGGGCTCGATCCCAGGACCCTGGGATCATGACCTGAGCCGAAGGCAGATGCTTAACGACTGAGCCACCCAGGCGCCCCAAATTTTTATTTTTTTGATATGTCCATATTTTAATCCCTGGAACCTGTGAATATGACCTTATTTGGATATGGTGTCTTTGCAGATATAATTAAGGATTTGAGATAAGGAGATATCCTAGGTTATCCAGGTGGGCCCTATTTCCAGTGTTAAGTATCCTTACAAGAGAAAGGCAAAAGAGAAGAGGAGGAAGAAAAGTGTCCACAAAGGCAGAGATTGGAGTCATGTGGCCCAAGCCAAAGGAATACCTACAGCCACCAGAAACTGGAAGAGATAAGGAATGGATTGTCCCCTGGAGCCTCCAGAGGGAGTACAGCCCTGCTGACACCTTGATTTCAGACTTCTGAATTTGAGAGAATAAATTTCTGTTGTTTGAAGTCAACCAGTTTGTGTAATTTGTTACAGTGGCCACAGAAAACTAACACACCACTCATTCTTTATTTTCCCTAAGCTCTTCTCCTGTATTGTTAGATCTCTAGAAGGCAACAAGCCAGGGGCATATTATTACCCATATAAATGTAAATAAATATAAAAAAAGCACTCGCTGAATTGAAGCCAGATAGTATGTCCCAGAATTTTCTAGAAAGTCTATAAAAGAAATGGCCACATGAAAAAAATGTCTGCATCTTCTGCAAGCCAGCTGTGGTCATTCCCAGGAGAAGGTCAAAGCAAAACATTCCTGTGGGTGAGGTGAGTGTCCTCAGTCAATCCAAGCAACAAAGCATGGAGTGGAGAGCCGGAAATTCATAACTTCTGGTCTAGACTAGCCAAACACAAAGAAAATTCTTGGTCAGGTTCACTCACAAATGCTGTTCACAGGTTAAAAAGATGGGGCAAAGGCAGTGGGCATCTTGGTAATGGCATCCCTCAACATTTCTATCATATGAGTCACCTGTTCCAATTTGGGCTGGTTGCATATGTCTGATGATGCACAGTTGTCATCCCAGATATCCCTTCACTGTCTACCTGGGGATTGTCTTTGTGTTTTCCTTCTTGGATCTCCTATTTCCCGTGTCTCATATCTTTTTTGTCTTGATTTGGCCATCTCCTTTTGGTGAGCACTTCCCCCAGCAGCTTCTTGGGAAACTGTGCTTGGAGAATAAGTATTTTGAGACCTTGCATATCTACAAATACCTTTACTTATCTACTCTAAAATGGTAGTTTAGCCAGGTACAGAATTTTAGATCGGAAATAATTTTCTTTCAGAATTTTGAAGCATCACTCCATTGTTTTCTTGATTCCATTCTGCTAAGGATAAAGCCATTCTGATATCTGATCCTTTGTACAAAGCCTATTTTTTTTTCTGTTCTAGAAGCTTCCATTAGTTCCCATTGTTCTAAAGTTACTTTGATGTAGGTCTGTTTTCTTCAATTGTGCTTTGTTTTAAGTAGGCCTTTTTATCTGACAATTCATGTCCTTGAGTTTGGAGAAATTTTCTTTAATTCTTTCAGTGATGATTTTCTCACCCCTGCTTTCAATATTCTTTTTTTCTGTAACTCATATTTTCCAGATGTCATACCTCTTGGTCTGGTCCTTTCATTTTCTTACATTTCTTTCCTGACCATTATTCTTTTTTTGTCTTTCCATGTCACTACTGAGTGTTTCATTTCTGCTACCATCTTACCATGTTTTTAATTTCCTAGAGCTTGTTCTTGTTTTCTATTTTAATAATAGAATTGTGTTCTTGTTTCATAGATGCAATATCTTTTCTGATTGCTTTTAATATATTAATGATAATTATTTTTAAAGTTTTATTTTCCTTGCAGATTATATTTCCTTCAGGTTGCTTTCATCCCTTTGTGTTTACTGGTCTGTTTGCTTTGGACTCTATCTTCCATATTAGCGCTTTTCCTACGATGTTTGTTAGACCTTTTCCTATGTTAGCGCTTTTCCTATGATGCTGTTAGGATTAAAAAGTTGATTGAAAGCTCTGACCCCATGAATGGAACTTGTTGCCTTTGAGTTTTACCGTTGAGTGATCTGAGTGCATCATCTGGGAGGTAATCCCTAAGGTCAGTATCTTTAAGTCTTTCTTCAGAGATTGGCTGAATTCCCCAGAGGGAATTAGAGGAGGATGGTCTAATTGGAGGGTAAAGGTTTAGCTGTCAGAATTTTGTGACTCAACTGGAGAGGAAGACTTGGGGGAGCAGTGGGGTTGAATCGCAGTATTAAACATTTAGGGATTTGGTCACATACTTCTTGGGTTTGTAGTAAGGTACTTCTGTCTTCCAATGTACCTACTGTCTGCGGTGCAGAGGCTTCCTGTTGACTTGTATAGAGAATAAACCTCCATGTTTCTTTCAGTTTGGGGAGGAACTGTCGTTTTAGTTTTCAGTAAAGTTTCATAACTTTCTCTATAAATGTCATGTATATCTTTATTAGATTTATTTCTATATAACTTTTTGTTATTATTAGTGGTATATTTTGAAACATGTTTTCTATCTGTTGCTGTAGTATAGAAATTAATTTAATTTAATTTAATTTTAAAGATTTATTTATTTATTTGAGAGAGAGAGAGAGATAGTGAGAGAGAGCAGGAGCTTGGGGTGGGGGGGAGGAGAGGGAGAAGCAGGCTCCCGGCTGAGCAGGGAGCCTGATGTGGCGCCCTGGGATCATGACCTGAGCCAAAGGCAGACACTTTAACTGACTGAGCCACCCAGGTGCCCCTAAATGAAATTAATTTTAGATCTCTCCATTTTAACCAACCATCCTCAACTATTCTATTAATTCTAATTATTTGTCAACTAATCCCCTTGGGTTTTCTTTGTTAGCAATCAATTACTTTTCAAATAATGATCATTTTCCCCCCTTTTCAATCTTTATAACCTACAAAGTTTATAAATTCCCTTTCTCATTTTACTTAACAGATAGGACCTCTGGTTTGGTGTTGAAATGATGTGGTTAATAGTCCTTGAGTTATGTCTGATCTGATTTTAAAGGTGAACTTCTCATGTTTCAAATTTAGGTATTAGGTGGGTTTTTAGTTTTGGGTAAATAATTTTATTAAGTTATCTTCTAATCCTAGATCATTAGGCAATTTTATTCCAAATAGGTATTGAATTACATTGAATGCTTTCCCTTCATTTATTAAGATAATTATTTTTCTCTCTTAATCAGTGAATAAAAATAATGGATTTTCTAATATTAAACTAACTTTGCCTTCCTGGGATAAGCATAGCCTAGTTGTGATGTTTATCTCTTCGGTTCATTGGTGGTTTAGTTTGCATACAATTTGTTTAGGGTTTTTAAATCTGTGTTGGTGAGTGAAATTATGCTGTCTGTAGTATGCCTTTCTTGTACTCATATCTGTGTTTGCTATCAAGGTTGTACTAGCCTCATAACATTGGAGAGCTGGAGAGTTTCTTTTCTATTTCTGTTCCCCGGAAGAATTTTCATAATTTTGGAATGAAATATTTTTTGAATTCTTGGTAGAACTTGACTACAAAACCAGCTGAGCCTGTTGTTTTTACCTATTGATTTGTCTGCCAGTATTTATAGGACTACTCAAGATTTCTGTTTTTCCCTGAGTCAGTTTAGGTTGGTCATATTTCCTAGGAGTTTTGCCATTTTGTAACAGTTATCAATTTATTGATATTAAGTGTTTCATAGTATTATCTTTTCAATTAAGCCAACTTTTGACTTTGTTGATCCTCTTTGTTGTTTGCCTTCTCTTTTATTACTTAGCTTTATTATTTCTTTTTTTTCTATTTTCTTTGAGTTTATCCTGTTTTTCTTTTTATACTCAGTGCTTCTTATATTCAATGCTTAGCTCATTACTTCTCATTTCATGTTATTTCACGATTTTAAAAAACTTCTTATTTTGAGATAATTATAGATTCACAGGAAGTTATAAAAATAGTACAGAAAGGTCCTCTGTACACTTTACCCAATTTCTCCCAGTGATCACATCTTTGGTAACCACAGTATAACATCAAAATCAGGAAACTTGCACTGCTACAGTTTTTGTGTATAGGTTTATGCCATTTGGTCACATGTATTGATTTGTGTAACCACCATCAGTCAAGATACAGAACTATTCTGTCACTCCCCAGATCCCTACCTCCTAGACTTTTTAGTTTGTTTGCTTTGTTTGTTTGTTTTGTTTTGATTTTTACTGATGTATAATTGACATACATTATATTAGTTTCAGGTGTGCAACATAATGACTCGACATTTATATATTTCAAGATGATCACTACGATAAGTCTAGTTAACATCTGTCACCATATATACAGATTTTTTTTCTTGTGGTGAGAACTTTTAAGATTTACTCTCTTAGCAATTTTTAAATATGCAATACAGTGTTATTAACTCTAGTTACCATGCTATACATTACATCCCTGTGACTTATTTATTTCATAACTGCTCCCCTTCACCCATTTCCTCTATCTCACAACATCCATGCTGCTGGTGACCACTAATCTATTGTATGTATCCATGAGCTTAGGGTTTTTCTGTTTTTGTTTTTAGATTCCACTTATAAGTGAGATCAAATGGTATTTGTCTTTCTCTGCCTGACTTATTTCACTTAGCATAATGCCCTTAAGGTCTATCCATGTTGTTGCAAATGGCAAGATTTTATTCTTTTTTATGGCTAGATAATATTCCATTGTATATATATACCACAATTTCTTTATCCATTCACCAGTCAGTAGACACTTAGGTTGTTTCCATGTCTTGGCTATTGTAAATAATGCTGCAATGAATGTGGGGGTGTATATATCTTTTTGAATTTGTGTTCTTATTTTCTTTGGATAAATACCCAGAAGTGGAATTGCCAGCTCATATGGTAGATCTATTTTTAATTTTTTGAGGAACTTCCATACTGTTTTCCACAGTGGGTGCACCAATTTACTTCCCACCAACAGCATACAAAGGTTGCATTTTCTCCACATACTCACCAACAATTGGTATTTCTTGTCTTTTTGGCAATAGCCATTCTGACAGGTGTGAGGTGAGTGTCATTGAGATTTCGGTTTACATTTCCCTGATGATTAGTGATGCTGTGTTGGCCATCTGTGTGTCTTCTTTAGAAAAATGCCTATTCAGATCCTCTTGCCCATTTTTTAATCAAATTGTTTGGTATTTTGCTATTGAGTTGTCTGAGTTCTTCATATATTTTGGATATTAGCCCCTTATCAGTTATATGATTTGCAAATATTTTGTCCCATTCAGCAGGTTACCTTTTAATTTTCTTGATGGTTTCCTTTGCTGTGCAGAAGCTTTTTAGTTTGATATAGCCCCCCCCTTGTTTATATTTCTTTGTTGTCTTTGCTTTTGGTGTCAAATAAAAAACATCATTGTCAAGACCAGTGTCAAGGAGCTTACTGCCTATGTTTTCTTCTGGTTTTATGGTTTCAGATCTTATATTCAAATATTTAATCTAGTTTAAGTTAATTTTTGTGTACAGTGTAAGATAGAGGTCCAGTTTCATTCTTTTGCATGTGAATGTCCAGTTTTCCCAATACCACTTATTGAAGAGACTGTCCTTTTGCTATTGTACATTCTTGCATCCTTTGTTGTAAATTAATTGACCATATATGCATGGGTTTGTTTCTGGGCTCTCAGTTCTGTTTCATTGATCCATATATCTGTTTTTATGTCAATACCACACTGTTTTGATTATGATAGCTTTGTACTATAGTTTGAAATCAGGGAGTGTGATGCCCCCGGGCTTGTTCTTTCTCAAGATTGCTTTGGCTATTCAGGGTTTTTTGTGGTTCTATGTAAATTTTAGGATTGTTTGTTCAATCTGTGTGAAAAATGCCGTTGGAAGTTTGGTAGAGATTGTATTGAATCTGTAGATTGCTTTGGGTAGTATGGAATTTTAACAATATTAATTCTTCCAATCCATGAGCACAGAATATCTTTCCATTTATTTGTGACTTCTATTTCTTTCATCAGTGTCTTATACTTTCCTGTGTATCTTGCCTGCCAGTCTTTTATGGTCATACTCACTTCCCTCCAATACACCATTGTTAACTCCTGGTAGCTACAAGTCTGTCCACCATTTCTATAATATTATCATTTTGAGAATATTATATAAATGGACTCATACAGTATGTCACCCTCAAAACTGACCTTTTTCACTTGGCATAATGCCCTTGAGATCCATTCAAACTGTTGTGTGTATCGATAGTTTGTTCTTTTAATGGCTAAGGGGTATTCCAAGGTATCGATGTACCACAGTTTTGTTTTTTGTTTTTTAACAATTTATCTATTAAGGGATGTTTTAGTTGGTTGCAGTTTTGACTATTACAAATAAAGCTGCTATGAACATTTGTGTACACATTCTTTAAAAAGATTTTTTATTTATTTTAGAGGTGGGGAGGGGCAGAGGGAGAGGAAGAGGGAAAATCCTCAAGCAGACTCCCTGCTGAGCACAGAGACTGACACAGGGCTCAATCCCAGGACCCCGAGATCATGACCTGAGCCGAAATCAAGAGTTGGCCGCTTAACAGACTGAGCCATCCAGGCGCTCCTTGTGTACACATTTTTGTGTAGACATAAGTTCTCATTTCTCTGAGATAGATGCCCAGGAGTGCTTTTGCTGGATGATATGGAAAGTATGTGTTTAGTTTTTTTTAAAGAAATTGCCAAACTATTTTCCAGAATGGCTGTAACATTTTACATTCTCACTAGCAATGTTTAGAGATACAGGTTCTCCACATCTTTGCCAGCATTTGATATTGTCTTTTTTGTTTGTTTATTTATGTTTTAGTTTTTCTAATAGCAGTGCTTGTCTTATGGCTAGTGATGTTGAATGTGTTTATTTGTCATCTGTACATCCTCTTTAGTGAAATGTCACTTCATTTCTTTTCCCTATTTCCTAAGTGGATTGTTTGCTTTTTACCATTAAATTATGAGAATTCTATATATATTCGAGATACAAGTCCATTGTTAGATATGTTTCATAAATATTTTCTCCAGGTATATAGCTTATTTTTCCATTCTTTTAACAGAATCTGTCACAGAGTTTTAAATTTTGATGAAGTCCAATTTAATGACTTTTTTCTTTTATTTACTTATTTTTTAATTTTTTTTTTTTTTTACTTTTTTCTTTTATGAACTGTGCTTTTGGTTTCATGTTTGCCTAGCCTTAAACCCAAAGATTCCCCCATGTTTTCTTCTAAAGTTTTATGGTTTTGTCTTTTGCATTTAAATATATCATTGATTTTGAGTGAATTTCTATATAATGTATGAGGTTTAGGTCGAGGTTCATTTTATGGGTTGATTGTCTATGGATATTCAATTGCTTTAGCACCATTTATTAAAAAGATTATCTTTCCTCCATCGAATTGTTTTTGCATCTTGTCAAAAATCAGCTGGTCTTGTTTATCAGTTCTATTTCTGGGTTCTCTATTCTGTTTCATTGATTCATGTGTATTTTCCTCTGTCCATATTATACTGTCTTCATTACTGTAGCAATATAATAATAATTGGATGGAGTGCTCCTTTCCAATTTTCTATTTCCTAATTCTATTTCAAAATTCTTTTAGCTGTTCTAGTTCCATGACCTTTCCAAATACATTTTAGAAAATTTTGTTTATATCCACAAAACGTCTTACTGGGATATTGATAAGAATTGCATGAAACCTGTGTATCAGTTTGGGGAGAAATAAAACCTTCATGATGTTGAGTTTTCCAATCCATGGATATGCTATGTCTCTCCATTTATTTAAATATTTTATTTCTTTCATCAGCGTTTTGTAGTTTTTAACATAAATGTATAGGACATATTTTGTTATATTTATACCTAAGTGTTTCTCTTTTTTTTGAGTGGTTTAATGGTATTATGTTTTTCATTTTGGTATCCATGTGTTCATTGGTAGTACATAGAAATACTATTGATTTTTATATGTTGATCTTATATTCTATGACCTTGCTAAATTCATGTATTAGTTCTAGGAGTTTTTATGTAAATTTCTTGGCATTTTCTATGTAGACCATCATGTCAACTGAAAATAGGGATGCTTTGATTTCTTCCTTCTTGATCTGAATCAGGTTTTTATTGCCTGATTGTTCTGGCTAGGATTTCAGTATTATGCTGAATAAAAGCAAAAAGAGCAGATATCTTTGCCTTGTCCTGGATCTTAAGAGGAAATCATTGTCTTTCACCATTGTGTTTCTTGTCAGCTATAGGATTTTTGAAGGCATTCTTTATCAAATTGAGGAAGCAACTCTCTATTCCTAATTTTCTAAGCATTTTTATCATGAATGTGTGTTGAACGTTTTTTCCATTACTTTTATTGAGATAAAATTCATGTAACAAAGAATTAATTATTTAAACCATTTTAAAGTGTACAATTCAGTGTTCTTTAGTATATTCACAATGCTGTGTAACTATCACCACCATCCAATTCCAGAATGCTCTTAATACCTCAAATAGAAATCCATACACATTCAGCAGTCACTCTCCATTCCGCCTTCCCCTCAGCCCCTGGCAACCACTGATCTGCTTTCTGTCTCTATAGATTTATCTATTATGGATGTTTCATAGAAATGGATTCATACAAGATGTGACCTTTGTGTCTGGCTCCTTTCACTTAGTATAATGTTTTCAATTTCATTCATGTTGTAGCATGTGTCAATCCTTCATTCCTTTTCATGACTGAATAATTTTCCATTGTATGGATATACCAAAGTTTGTGTATTCATTCACCAGTTGATGGACATTTGAGTTGTTTCCACTTTTTGGCTATTATGAATAGTACTGTTATGAACACTCATGTACAAGTTTTTATGTGAACATATGTTTTTACTTCTCTTGGGTATGTATCTAGGAATGGAACTGCTGGGTCATGCCGTAACCCTATGTTCAGAAACAGGCTGAGTTTTGAGATAGGCAAGATAAAGGTAAACCTTGTGAGCTGATCTTCCAAGGAGCTACCAGATGAGTCAAAGCAATTAATTACAATTCTTTGTAAATGAGGTCTGTTTTGCTCCCCTCCACACCAGTACCAGGAAGGTGGGGTGTTATTTTCAAGGCTACCACTGGGCTTGGGATGGGGGATGGAACCAAGATCTGTGAAAATTCCATAAAGCCACTTTTCTTACTGAGATTTGGCTTGATTTTTGTTTGTTTTCTGTTTTTGTTTTTGTTTTTGATTAAGCACTCTCCTTGTCACTATAAGCTTTTAGTTAGTTTCCAGAGTTCTGAAAATGTTGCTTTTGCCAGGTTTTTAATTGCTTGTATGGAAGGACAGATTTTTGAAATTGCTCTCTTCACCATCTTTGCTGATATCCTCCTTGAATGATAAATTTTGTCAAGTGCTTTTTCTGCATCAATTGACATGATCATATTACTTTTCTTCTCTAGACCATTAATATGGTGGTTTACATAGATTGATTTTCAGATATGGAACCAGCTTTGCATCTCTGGAATCAATCCTCTTCATCCCTGATGTGTAATTATTTTTGTATGTTGCTCAATTCTATGTGATAATACTTTGTTAAGTACTTTTATGCCTACATTCATGAGAGCTATTTGTCTGCAGTTTTCTTTTTTTGGACTATCTGTCTAATTTTGGTATCAGGGTCATACTGCCCTCATAAAATAAGCTCAAAATTGTTCTCCTTTCTAATTTTTGGAAAAGATTTTACAAATTTGAGGTTCTTTTTCAAATGTTTGATAGACTTCACCTAGAATTCATGTTTGGTAGAATTTATGTGAGCCTGGGGGTTACTTTCTTGGGAGTTTTAAAGTTACAAACTTCTATAGTATTTATAAGGCTACTCAAATTGGGTGAGTTGTGGTACCTTGTGCTTTTTGAAAAACTGCTCCATTTCATCTAATTCATCAAATTTATGTGTAGAGTTGTTCACACCATTTCCTTATTATCCTTTTGATGTTTGCAAGGTCTGCAGTGATAGCCTGTGTTTCATTTCTGATAGTAGCAATTTGTGCCTTCTCTCTTTTGTTGTTTTTCAGTCTTGCTAGAGACTTGTCACTTTCGCTGCTCTTTTCAAAGAATCAGCGCCTTGTTTTATGGATTTTCTATATTGTTTTTCTGCTTTCAATTTTATTGATTTCTGCTCTTATTGTTGTTGTTTCTTTCCTTTTGCTTCCTTTGAGCTTATTTTGTGCTCCTTTATGAAGTTTCTTAATACTAGGTGACTGGAGATTTTTCCTTTTTTTTAATGTAAGCATTTAATGGTAAAAATTTCCCTCTCAGCACTAGTTTAGCAGCATCTCACAAATTTTGATATGCTAGATTCTAATTTTCATCCAGTTCAATGTATTTCTTATTTTCTTTGAAATTTCTTCTTTGATTCATGGATTATTTAGAAGTATGTTTTTTTTTGTTGTTTTCAAATGCTTGGATATTTTCTGTTATCTTTTGGTTACTGGTTTCTAGTTTGAGTCTTTTGTAATCAGAGAACACACTCTTATTTCCATTCTTTTCATTTTGTTGAAATTTGTTTTATGGTCCAGAATACAAACTATCTTGTTCTATGTTCCATAGATACTGTGTTATTTTGTGTGGTGTAGCAAAATGTTTATATTTAGAATTAGCGAGCTGGACTCAGTTTAGATGATCCCGATTTTGTTGGCAATATCCAAAGCATCATAGTTAGAGGCAAGTTGAACATATGCCTTCTTCTCTTTATCAGGCCTGATCAGGATGTTGACCTTGGCCACCTCAATGTCTTAGAGCTTCTTCACAACCTGTTTGATTTGGTGTTTATTGGCCCCGACATCCACAATGAACACAGTGTGCTGTTGTCTTCTATCTTCTTCATGGCTGACTCTGTGGTCAGGGGCAAGTTGATGGCATAATAGTCAAACTTGTTTCTTCTGCAGGTGCACTTCTAGGGATATATTGGCTGCTTTTAGAACTAGAGTGGCTTGGGCCACTAAAAGTTGAGTGATGTGTGACTATCCTCCTTTTTCTCCTCCTTCTCTTCCTCCTTCTTCTTTTCTTCTTTTTGTGACTCTGGATATCTTTCAATACTGCTTTCTTGGCCTTCAAAACCTTGGCTTTGGCGTTGGGAGGGGCCAGGGGCTTCCTTCTTCACTTTCAGTGCCATCTTTGTGCCATGGACACTTTAAAAGAATGTGTATTCTGCTGTTATTGGGTGGAATGTTATATAAATGTTACTTAAATCCTGTTGGTTGATGGTGTGTTAAGTTCTTATACATCCTTGTTGATTGCCTAGAAGTTTTATCAGTTGTTTATAGAGGGGTGTTGAAGTCTCCAACTGTAATTGCATGTCATACTTGTGCAGGGGCCATGCTAATCTTCTCTGTATCATTCCAATTTTAGTATATGTGCTGCTGAAGTGATCACTCTCCAACTGTAATTGTATTAATTTTTGTTTCACATATTTTGCAGCTTTGTTGGTTTATGCATACCAATTTAGGATTGCTATGTCTTCTTGGTAGACTGACTCCTTAATCATTCTCTAAAATTCCTCTCAGTCCAAGGTAATTTTTTTTTGTTTTTGCTCTGAGGACTATTTTGTCTGTTAATAATATAGCCACTCCTGCTTTCTTCTAATTGATGTTTATATAGTATAGATACTTTTATTCTTTTAATTTCAACCTACCTATATGGTATTTGAAATGAGTTTCATGGTTGCATTATATGTTTGAATCTACTCTGTCAATCTTTGCCTTTCAATTGCTGTAATTAGACCATTTACATTTAATGTAAATAATGATATGTTAAGGCTTAAGTTTGCCATTTAAATTTCTGTTTTCTGTGGCTTGTTTGTTTCTGTTTCTTTTAGCTATCTTCCTGTGGCTTACTTGAACATATTTTAGAACTCATTTTGATTTATTTGTAGTATTTTAAAAAAATCTTTAGTAGCTTTTCCAAAAAATTATAAAAATAATACATGTTCATTATAAAAAATTCAAATAATACCTGAAGTAAGAAGTAAAGATAACGCCATTCTTCTGAAGAGGTACAAAATAAAATAAGGTATCATTTTTCAAACTACAAGATTGGCAAGATTAAAAGAATGATGAAGCGATGATGGTTGTGGAAAACCAATTAACAGTGGCTACTTAGAGAGCAGGTAAAGGGGAAACATAAATACAAACTTAAAAAAAATTATTAAAAGGAATGATAATATCCAGCACTGCTAAGCATGTAAGCCAGGGTTTTTCAACCTCAGCACTATTGACATAATTCTTTGTTCTGAGGGACTGTACTGTGTGTTGTAAGATGTTTCACAGCATCTCTGGTCTGTTACACTAGATACCAGTAGCATCTCTAACCCTGTCCCCCTCTGGCCCTATAGTATTTTTTGAGTAGATCTCTTTCTACAGAGTTTTAACAGTTGCCCTAAGTGTTACATACTTACACATACATGAGTTATCACATTCTACTAATGGCTATGTTTTACCAGTTTGAATGAAGTGTATATATTTTATCTCCTCATAAATTCCTTTCCTCTCTCCCATTTGTAATCATCTTAAATATTTCCTCTACACACACGGAAAACCATATCACATAATGTTATCATTTTTATTTTTGCTTCAAAAGTAAAAATTTGAAAAACTCAAGAGAACGAAAGTATTTTATTTACCTATATTTTTACTATTTCCCTTATTTTTTTTCCTTGCTAATGTTTTCAAATTCCTTTTTTTTTTTTAATCATTCCTGTTCTTTTTCAAGAATTTCCATTAGCTATTCTTTTAGAGTAAGTCTGCTGGTAATAAATTCTCTTAGCTTTTCTTTATTTGAGAATATCTTGATTTCTCCTTCATTCCTAAGGAGTATTTTAACTGGTTATAGGATTCTAGGTTGACAGTTCTTTTCTTGTAGCACTTGAAAATTTTTGTATCATTTTCTTATGGCCTACACAATTTCTGATAAGAAATCCACTGCCAAAAAAAAAAAAAAATCCACTGCCATTTGAATTGTTTTCCCTATAGATAAGGTATTATTTCTCTTTCATTGATTTCAAGATTTTTCTTTATTTTTAGTTTCTAGAATTTTGATTATCATGTGCTGTGGCATGGATTTCTTTGAGTTTATTTTGTGTGGAATTCATTATGCTTTTTTGAATCTGTAGGTTTATGCCTTTTGCCAAATTTGGGGAAATTTTAGCCATGATTTTTTCAAATACTTTTTCTTTTCCTTTTCTTTTTTTTAAGATTTTATTTACTTATTTGACAGAGAGAGACAGCAAGAAAGGGAACACAAGCAGGGGGAGGGGAGAGGGAGAAGCTGGGATCATGACTCAAGCTAAAGGCAGATGCTTAATGACCTAGCCACCCAGGTGCCCCTCAAATACTTTTTCAATCCTACATTTTTCCTCTTCTCCTCATGACTCCAAAGACGTGAATGTTAGATCTTTTGTTATAGTTCTACAGTTCCCTGAGGCTCTATGTATTTTTCCCAGGTTTTTTTTTTTCCTTTCCTTTGTTTAGACTGGGTAATTCTTATTGTTTTTTCTGTTCATCAATTCTCTTTTCTGTCCCCTCCATTCTGATGTTCAGCTTATCAAATGAGATTTTTAAATTTTTTTTAATTTGGTTATTGTATTTTTCAGTTCCAATGTTTCCATTTGATTCTTCTTTTTATCTTCTATTTCTTTATTGACACTTTCTAATTTTTTGCTTAACCTTTCTATTTTTTTTCATTTGTTTTAGTCATGTTCATAATTGCTTCTTGAAGGATTTTTGAAATAGCTACTTTAAAATCCTTGTCAGATAATTCTAGTTCACTTCTTGGTACCTCATTGTTGGCATCTGTTGATCATCTTTTCTTATTCAAGTTGAGATTTCCCTGGCTGTTGGTGTGATTAGTGATTTTAGACTGTAGCCTGAATATTTTTAGTATTATGTTATGACACACTAGATCTTACTTAATTCTTGTTTTAGTAGACTTTCTCTGACACCATGCTTTCAGGGGAATATGGACATAACCTCTTTCCTGCCAGATTGTAAGCAGAAGTCCAGATATCCTCCTCAGCCTCTGTTGACACTCTGGGGTTGGAAGTGGCATTTTGTTGCCACCAGGTGGTGGTGAAAGTCATGACTCTCTACTAGGCCTCCTTTGACACCATTCCAGCAGGGAGAGGGCAAGGTTCCTTATTACCACCGGGTGGGAGTGGAAGTCTTGGTTCCCCATGTGATTTCCACTGACACTATGGGAGATACGTCATTATTGTCTGGCTGGGATGAAAGTCTAACCACTTGGTCTTCCATTATACCACCCTGGCAGGGGAGGTGAGTCACTTCATTAAAGCCTGGCAAGGGTGAATGTCTACTCTCTCTCCTTGGCCTTTTCTGGTGTGTAGAGTGGTAGGGCCATAATTTTTTCCAGGGTGTTTGGATGGAATAGAGTGGTTGTTGTCCAAAAGTTTTCTGTCTTGCTAGGTTTCCCCTTTTCTGGTCCTACAGCTAGAAAAAGCAAACTTTCTTAGGGACTTTTTTTTTTTTTTTCCTGTGTCTACTGGCGTTTCTGTGTTACCAGCATCTTTGGCCCCCAGTATGAGATATATAAAGCAAAAAGAATGCCCAGGAAGCTCATTACTGTGTCATTCCTTGGGTCCCCAGGTTCCTAAGTATTCCCCATTTCAAAGTCATATGTTTTTTTATATATAGTATCCAGGCTATACTTTGTGGGAGAAATAGGGGGAAGTGTGTCTGCTCTTTTTTTATCAGGACTAGAAATGTCTATTTAACAATATTAAATATGTAACATTTTCATTGTTTTTCAGTTTAAGAACTTTCTAATTTTCATATGATTTTTTTTTTTCTTTTACCAATGAGTTCTTAATTTCCAAATACATGGAATATACTTTTTTGGTTGTTTTACTAAACCTATTTGCTTGTGGGTGAGGAAGTTGTTTAAAGAAATGTGCTTCAGTTTTTCTCCTATAAAGTGGAGGTAATAATAGTTCTACTCTCATAGGTTGTGAAGATTAAATGAATATGTCCATGAACTTTTATAAGAAATCATAAGTGTGTTCCCCTCACCACTTTTTTCCTGATCCTTCTTCCATATAATTTCCTGGATTAAGATGCTGGGTTTTAAAAAAAAATAAAATAAAAGCCTTATTGAAATATAATTACTATACCATGCAAATCACCTACTTAAAGTGTACAATTCAATAGATTTTAGCATATTCACAGAGTTGTGCCAACATCACACAATCAATTTTAAAACACTTTCATCATCTGCCCGCAAAACCCATTAGCAGTACTCCCCTTCCCTCCCTGGTATCTACTAATCTACTTTATGTCTCTATGTGTTTGCCTATCCTGGACATTTCACATACACAGAATCATACAATATGTAGTCTTTTGTGATGGGCTTCTTTCACTTAGCATTATACTTTCAGGGTTCATCCATGCTGTACTGTGTATTAGTACTTCTTTCAAATTACCAAATGATGTTCCATTGTATGGTTATACCACATTTTATTTATCCATTCATCAGTTTATGGACATTTGGGTTGCTTCCACTTTTGAGCTATTATGAATAATGGTGCTGTGAATATTCATGTACAAGTTTTTGTGTGGACATATGTTTTCATTTATCTTGGGTAAATTCCTAAGGGTGGAATTGCTGGGTCTTGTGGTAACTCTGTGTTTAAATTTTTGAGGAACTGCCAAACTTTTCCATGGCAGCTGCATCATTTTACATTCCCATCAATAATATATGAGGGTTCCAATTTCTTCTCATCCTCACCAACACTTGTATTTTGTCTTTTTCATTAGAACCATCCTAGTGGGTATGAAATGTGATCTCATTTTGGTTTTGAGTTTTATTTCTCTGATGGTTAATCATGTTAAGCATCTTTTCATGTGTTTATTGGCCATTTGTATATTTTCTTTGGAGGAATGTTTATTGAAGTCTCTTGCCGTTTAAAAAAGTTAGGGTATTTATCTTTTGTTGTAGTTGTTAAATTGTAAGAGTTCTTTATGTATTCTGAATACAAAATCTTTATTAAAGATATGATTTGCAGATCTTTTCTCCCATTCGGTTTGGTTGCTTTTTCACTTTCTCAATAGTGTCCTTTGATACACAAGTTTTTAATTTTGATGAAGACTCATTTATCTATTTTTCCTTTTTTTGCTTTTGCTTTTGGTGTCTTGTCTAAGAATCCATTGCCAAATCTAAGGTCATGAAAGAATTACTTACATTTTCATCTAAGAGTTTTATAGTTTTAACTATTAAATTTAGGTCTATGATCCATTTTGAGTTAATTTTTGTATACGGTAAGAGTAGGGGTGCAATTTAACTCTTTTGCATGTGGATATCCAGTTGTTTCAGCACCATTTATTGAAAAGAATATTCTTTCCAATTGAATTGTCCTGGCACCCTTATCAAAAATCAATTCACAGTAAATGTAAATGTTTATTTCCAACTCTTAATTCCATCGGTCTATCCTTCTGTTAGTACCACATTGTCTTGATTACTGTAGCTTTGCAGCAAATATTGAAACTGGGAAGTTTGAGTCCACAAACTTTGGTCTTCTTTTTAAAGATTGTTCTTTTTAAAGATTTTTAAAAGACTCTTCTTTTAAAAAATTGTAGTGGCTACTCTGAGTCTCTTGAATTCCCATATGAATTTTAGGATCAGCCTGTCAATCTCTGCAAAGAAGTCAGCTAGAATTTTGATGGAGATCACACAGATGCTGTAGAGCAATTTCAGGGACTATTTTCATCTTAACAATATTAAGTCTTCTGATACATGAACACAAGATGCCTTTCCATTAGTTAAATCTTCTTTAATTTCTTCCAGTGGCGTTTTATAGTTTTCAGTGTACAAGTTGTATACTTTTTTTGTTAAATATATTCTTAAGTATTTCATTCATGTTGATGTTGTTGTTTAAGGTGTTCTTTTGAACCATAAGAATGAGGGCCATATCCTAGGAATGGCAGACCAAAAGCTGGAAGGAGTCAAGGCCCCCTACACACTTGAGTACCCAGAGCTCTGTACTTCCTACAAAGAGGTGAGAGAAATTATGAGGGAAAAGAAAGATGTCTGTCTTGTCCAAACTTTTGTTATTTTGGGTGAGCTGTCACTCACAGGTGAACTCATTTTAATAAATCTAACCTATGATGCCAATCACTCATTTATTCACTCATTCAACAATTATCTATTGAACATATAAAATGTCATAACATTATGCTAGGTCCTGAATGAGATGAAAAAGACATTTAAATTCTAGCTATTTAAGAACCTCTCAGTGAAACATACACACTAATAAAAACTTTTAAGCATTGACAAAGTGTCATTTGTCCATTCAAATGAATAGCACAGACCAAGATTGTCTCAGCAAGTCAGAGAACACAAGGGAGAAATTAGAAAGAGGAGAGAGATCCCTGAGGACTGCAGTCTTAGAGGAAGATTTGAGGAAGGAGTCTTGAGCTGGAAAAAGCAGTGGAATTTCAACAAGCAGAAGAGGCAGGTGCTTGAGTATTTCAGATAGAACTTTTGGTGAGAAAGAGCAATGTTAACACAGCCTAGAAATGGGAGCAAGGATGGCAGAAAAATTGAGGGGACAGTGGAAAAGGAGGCCAGGGCCCAATGAGAAGACCATAAATGCCCAACTGAGCAGTCTATGATCAAGGTGAGGACCCTTCAGTAGTGCGAGCTAGATTGATTTGATTTAGTGGCATCGGGCCTGGAGTGCAAAGCAGTAAGTGGATGCATTGTCTATAGAGGATTTAAAAACAATGTTAAAGCTGACAAGAATTCATCTGCTTTTTATTTTCACCTTGCACTGACCATTCTAAACAATGTCAGTGGCAAAATACTCCCCCTGCTCCCCCAAAATCTTGTGTTGGTCTAGGGCAGCACTGTCCAAAAGAAATAAAATGCAAGCCACATATGTTATTTTAAATTTCCCAGTAGGCACATTAAAAAGTAAAAAGAAATGGGTAAAATTAATTTTAATAATATATTACATCTAACTCAATATATCTAAAAGATTACCATTCCAACATGTAATCAATATAAAAATTATTAAGTGTTTTGTATAATTTTTTTTCATGCTAAAGGTCTGGAATTTGGTGTATATTTTCCACTTACAGCACATGTCCGTTTGGACTAGCTACATTGCAAGTGCTGACTAGTCACATATGGCTAATGGCTACTACATTGAACAGAGCTTGTTTAAGGTCTAAATAAAAGCTGTGGTTATGGTTATGTTGTAATAAGTTAAAAGCCTCAAATTAGCATGATTTTATTACTTACAATTTTTTTTTTTTTAGAGAAAGAGAGAGAACAAGCAGGGGGGAGGGGAAAAGGGAGAGGGAGAAGCAAACTCCTCACTGAGCAGGGACCCAGATGAGGGGCTCAATCCCAAGACCCCGAGATCATGCCCTGAGCTGAAGGCAGACGCTTAACCAATTGAGCCACCCAGGCACCCCTTATTACTTACAATTTAATAAACATTGTATTCTACATGGACGTCAGTTTGGAGAACACCCAGTTATGTGGTCAGCCCCTAAAACCTGTGGATTCAGGTGTATGCATTTGTATGGAGAGTAAGTTTTTTCCCCCTACTTAATAAAGTTTATTAGAAAAAATAAAGTTACATGACAAGTATAAACTTTAACAATAATTATCTGTTAACATAACAATTAAGTATATGAGGGTAAGCTTATCCTGACCTATCAAGCATGTATGTCTGTCATCTTTATATTCATATAAGACACTAGTATTTTGTTGTTCCTTTTGATTTGGCTTGTTATTCTATTTCAGTAATTTCAGTTCTTCCCTTTTAAAATTCTCTCCTTCTACTTGTTTTTTTTTTTCTAATTCCTTGACTTACTTTTCAGCCTTTCACTTTTTCCTTTTTTCCCAGCTTTATTGAGATATAACATTGTGTAAGTTTAAGTTGTACAACGTGTTGCAAATCAATCAACATGACACACCACATTAATAAAAGAAAGGATAAAAACCATATGATCCTCTTAATAGATGCAGAAAAAGCATTTGACAAAATACAGAATCCATTCCTGATAGAAACCCTCAATAAAGTAGGGATAGATGGAATGAACATACTTCAACATCATAAAAGCCATATATGAAGAACCCACAGCTAGTATCATCCTCAACGGGGAAAAACTGAGAGCTTTTCCTCTACAGTCAGGACCAAGACAGTGATGGCCACTGTCACCACTGCTGCGTAGTACTGGAAGTCTTAGCCTCAGCGATCAGACAACAAAAAGAAATAAAAGGCATCTGAATCAGCAAGGAAGAAGTCAAACTTCCACTATTTGCAAATGACATGATAGTCTATGTAGAAAACCCAGAAGACTCCACCAAAAAAATTGCTAGAACTGAAAAATGAATTCAGCAAAGTTCCAGGATATAAAATCAACATACAGAAATTTGTTGTATTTCTATACACCAATAATGAAGCAACAGAAAAATAAATCAAGGAATTGATCCCATTTACTATTGTGCCAAAAACCATAAGATACCTAGGAATAAACCTAAGCAAAGAGGTAAAAGATCTGTACTCTGAAAACTATAGAACATTTATGAAGAAAATTGAAGAGGACACAAAGAAATGGAAAAATATTCCATGCTCATGGATTGGAAGAACAAACATTGTTAAAATGTCTATACTACCCAAAGCAATCTACACATTTAATGCAATCCCTATCAAAATATCACCAACATTTTTTATAGAGCTAAAACAAACAATCTTAAAATTTGTATGGAACCACAAAAGACCCTGAATAGCCAAAGCAATCCTGAAAAAGAAAAGCAAAGCTGGAGGCATCATGATTCCAAACTTCAAGCTATTTACAAAGCTGTAGTCATCAAGACATATGGTACTAGCACAGAAACAGACACATAGATCAATGGAACAGAACAAAGAACCCAGAAATGGACCCTCAACTCTATGGTCAACTAATCTTCGACAAAACAGGAAAAAATATGCAATGGAAAAAAGACAGTCTCTTCAGCAAATGATGTTAGGAAAACTGGGCAACCACATACAGAAGAATGTAGCTGGACCACTTTATTACACCATACACACAAAAAAATTCAAAATGGATGAAAGAAACAAATGTGAGACAGGAATCCATCAAAATCCTAAAAGAGAACACGGGCAGCAACCTCTTTGATCTCAGCCGGAGCAACTTCTTACCAGACACGTTGCCAGAGGCAAGGGAAACAAAAGCGAAAATGAACTATAGGGACTTCATCAAGATAAAAAGTTTCTGCACAGCAAAGGAAACAATCAACAAAACTAAAAGGCAGCCTATGGAATAGAAGAAGATATTTGCAAGTGACATGTCTGATAATAATAGGTTCGTATCCAAAATCTATAAAGAACTTATCAAACTCAACACCCAAGAACCAAATAATCCAGTTAAGAAATGGGCAGAAGACATGAATAGACATTTTTCCAAAGAAGACATCCAGATGGCTAACAGACACATGAAAAGATGCTCAGCATCACTCATCATCAAGGAAATGCAAATCAAAACCAGGATGAGATATCACCTCACACCTGTCTGAATGGTTAAAGTTAACAACACAAGAAACAACAGGTGTTGGTGAGGATGCAGAGAAAGGGGAACCTCTTGCACTGTTGGGAATGCAAGCTGGTGCAGCCACTCTGGAAAACAGTATGGAGGTTCCTCAAAAAGTTAAAAGTAGAACTACCCTATGATCCAGCAATTGCACTACTAGGTATTTACCCAAAAGATATAAAAATACTGATTCGAAGTTGTACATGCACCCCGATGTTTATAGCAGCATTATCAACAATAGCCAACCTGTGGAAAGAGTCCAAATGTCTATCGACTGATGAATGGATAAAAAAGATGTGGAATATATATACAATGGAATATTACTCAGCCATCAAAAAGAATGAAATCCTGCCATTTGCAACGACATGGATAGAACTAGAATGTATTATGCTAAGCGAAATAAGTCAGTCAGAGAAAGATAAATACCATATGATTTCACTGACATATGGAATTTAAGAGACAAAAGAGATGAACATATTGGGGGTGGGGAATGAGAAAAACCTAAACATTCTCTTCTGGACCTTCATTAAGAGATGAAAGGACTCCTGGAGTAGGGTAAAGAAGATGGGATTTATAGAGAATCTGGGTTTGAAACTTGCCTTTTTTTTTTAATTGAATTCCTTGATAGTTTCAATAAACCAGGATTTTATATGAAGTGAAAAAAAAAGGTACACAGGGTGTTGATTTGATGCATTTATAGGTTGCAAAATGATTACCATCATAGCATTAGCTACCACCTCCATCCTGTCACATAGTTACCATTCCTTCCTGGAAGTGAGAACATTTAAGATTTACTCTCTTAGCTTCAAGTATTAGTAGTTAAAAGTATTAGTAGTTAAAACCACCATGCTGTACATTAGATTGCCAGAACTTTTAATCTAATAACTGGAAGTTTGTACCCTTTGCCCAATATCTCTCAGTTCCCCCCACCCCCCGGCACCTGGTAACCACCATTCTACTCTCGGCTTCTCTGAGTTCACCTTTTTTAGATTCAACATATAAGTGAGATCCTACAGTATTTGTCTTTTTCTGTCTGACTGGAGAATAAGTTTGTAGTGGTTCATAATTATTAGAGTTGTTTTAGGCACAGTTTGTCTCTAATTCCTGTGGTAATGCGTATTCCTAAGATTAAATAGTTGATTAGAAACAAGCAATGATAGAGGGGCCTGGGTGGTGCAGTTGGTTAACTGTCCGACTCTTGGTTTCAGCTCAGGTCATGATCTCAGGGTCATGAGACCAGCCCCATGTGGGACTTGGCACTCAGCATGGAGTCTGCTTAAGTTTCTTTCTCCCTCTCCCTCGGCCCCTCCCCCCTGCTCTCTCACTCTCTCTCGAAATAAATAAATAAATCTTTAAAAAAAGGAAAAAGAAATAGGCAATGATAGCACAGTGATTATGAACCAGAAGATGAGATGGTTCAAATCTATCATTCTAGGTTTATCACTTGGAATTTGTTTTTTTTAATGAATTTTTAAAAAATTTTATTTTTTTATGTTATGTTAGTCACCATACAATTAGTTTTTGATGTAGTGTTCCATGATCCATTGTTTTCGTATAACACCCAGTGCTCCATGCAGTACATGCCCTCCTTAATACCCATCACCGGGTTAACCCATCCCCCCACCCCTCCCCTCTGAAACCCTCAGTTTGTTTCTCAGAGTCCATAGTCTCTCATGGTTCATCTCTCCCTCCAATTCCCCCCCCCATTTTTCCCTTCCTTCTCCTAATGTCCTCCATGCTGTTCCTTATGTTCCACAAATACGTGAAACCAGATGATAATTGACTTTCTCTGCTTGACTTATTTCACTTAGCATAATCTCCTCCAGTCCCATCCATGTGGATGTAGAAGTTGGGTATTCATCCTTTCTGATGGCTGAGTAATATTCCACTGTATATATGGACCACATCTTCTTTATCCATTCATCTGTTGAAGGGCATCTTGGCTCTTTCCACAGTTTGGCTATTGCGGACATTGCTGCTAGGAACACTGGGGTGCATATGGCCCTTCTTTTCACTACATCTGTGTCATTGGCGTAAATACCCAAGAGTGCAATTGCTGGGTCATAGGGTAGCTCTATTTTTAAATTTTTGAGGAACCTCCACACTGTTTTCCAAAGTGGCTCTACCAACTTACATTCCCACCAACAGTGCAAGAGGGTTCCCCTTTCTCCACAACCTCTCCAACATTTGTTGTTTCTTTCCCTGTCCATTTTTGCCATTCTAACTGGTGTAAGGTGGTATCTCAATGTGGTTGTGATTTGGATTTCCCTGATGGCTAATGATGATGAACATTTTTTCATATGTCCGTAGGCCATTTGTATGTCTTCCTCAGAGAAGTGTCTTTTCATATCTTCTGCCCACTTTTTGACTTGGTTATTTGTTTTTTGGGTGTTGAGTTTGAGAAGTTCTTTATAGATCTTGGATACCAGCCCTTTATTTGTAGTGTCATTTGCAAATATCTTCTCCCATTCTGTGGGTTGCCTCTTTGTTTTGTTGACTATTTCCTTTGCTGTGCAGAAGCTTTTTATCTTGATGAAGTCCCAAAAGTTCATTTTTGCTTTTGTTTCACTTGCCTTTGGAGATGTATCTTGAAAGAAGTTGCTGTGGCCGATGTCGAAGAGGTTACTGCCTATGTTCTCCTCTAGGATTTTGATGGATTCCTGTCTCCCATTGAGGTCTTTCATCCATTTTGAGTTTATCTTTGTGTATGGTGTTAGAGAATGGTCGAGTTTCATTCTTCTGTATATAGCTGTCCAATTTTCCCAGTACCATTTATTGAAGAGACTGTCTTTTATCCATTGCATATTATTTCCTGCTTTGTCGAAGATTATTTGACCATATCTGGGCTCTCTATTCTGTTCCATTGATCTATGTGTCTGTTTTTGTGCCAGTACCATGCTGTCTTGGTGATCACGGCTTTGTAATATAGCTTGAAATCGGGCAATGTGATGCCCCCAGCTTTGTTTTTCTTTTTCAACATTTCCTTGGCGATTCGGGGTCTTTTCTGGTTCCATACAAATTTTAGGATTGTTTGTTCCAGCACTTTGAAAAATGTCATTGGAATTTTGATTGGGATGGCAGCATAGACATTTTAACAATGTTTATTCTTCCAATCCATGAGCATGGAATGTTTTTCCATCTTTTTGTGTCTTCTTCAATTTCTTTCATGAATGTTCTGTAGTTCCTAGAGTATTGATCCTTCACCTCTTTGGTTAGGTTTATTCCGAGGTATCTTATGGCTTTTGGTGCTATTGTAAATGAAATAGTTTCTCTAATTTCTCTTTCTACAGTTGCATTGTTAGTGTATGAGAAAGCAACTGATTTCTGTGCATTGATTTTGTATCCTGCTGCATTACTGAATTGCTGTATGAGTTCTAGTAACTTGGGGGTGGAGTCTTTTGGATTTTCCACATAAAGTATCATGTATCTGCGAATAGAGAGAGCTTGACTTCTTCTCTGCCAATTTGAATACGTTTTATTTCTTTTTGTTGTCTGATTGCTGTTGCTAGGACTTCTAGTACTATCTTGAACAATAGTGGCAAGAGTGGGCATCCTTGTCGTGTTCCTGATCTTAAGGGGAAAGGCTCTCAGCTTTTCCCCATTGAGGACGATATTTGTTGTGGGTTTTTCATAGATGGATTTTATGAACTTGAGGAATGTTCCTTCTATCCCCATATTCTGAAGAGTTGTAATCAGGAAAGGATGCTGTATTTTGTCAAATGCTTTTTCTGCATCAATTGAGAGGACCATATGGTTCTTCTCCTCTTATTAATGTGTTCTATCACATTGATTGATTTTCAAATGTTGAACCATCCTTGCATCCCTGGGATAAATCCCACTTGGTCGTGGTGGATGATCCTTTTAACGTATTGTTGGATCCTATTAGCTAGGATTTTGTTGAGAATTTTGGAATCCATATTCATCAGGGATATCAGTTTGAAATTCTCCTTTTTGATGAGGTCTTTGCCTGGTTTGGGGATTAAGGTAATGCTGGCCTCATAGAATGAGTCTGGAAGCTTTCCTTCTATTTTTTGAAACAGCTTCAGTAGAATAGGTATTATTTCTTCTTTGAATGTTTGGTAGAATTCCCCAGAGAATCCATCAGGCCCTGGACTCTTGTTTTTTGGGAGGTTTTTGATCACTGCTTCAATCTCGTTACTGGTTATTGGCCTATTCAGGTTGTCAAATTTTTTTTTACAATTTTATTTATTTATTTGATAGAGAGAGAAAGAAAGAGAGAGCACAAGCAAGGGAAGTGGCAGGCAGAGGCAGAGGGAGAAGCAGACTCCCTGCTGAGCAGGGAGCCCAATGCAGGGCTCGATCCCAGAACCCTGGGATCATGACCTGAGCTGAAAGCAGGTGCTTAACTGACTGAACCTCTGGAGTTTGTTTTTAAAATTAAAACAGTGAAGCAAAGTGCAAACTGTGATATTTAATACATTTTGCTGGTAAGTGAAAATATTAATCCCTACATGAAATATTTTAGTTATTTGAGCAATATTGTTAAAATTGAACTGTATTCTTTTCAATCATTAGTTGTTCATTTTAAAATTAAGGAAAGACTCAAGAAAATCATGACGTATTTTCTCATAGAGAGAAGGATATACTAAAAAAAAGATCTACTCTAGCTGTCAGGTTCAGTAGATAGGTAGGTGTCTTCACCTGGGTTCGCCAGAGAAACAAAATAGGATATATATATATATATATATATACATATATATATATATATTTATTTATTATAAGGAATTGCATTACGTGATTATGGAGGCTGAGAAGTCCCAAGATCTGCTGTTGGCAAGCTGGAGACCCAGAAATGCCAGTGGTATGGTTTCAGTCTGAGTCCCAAGGCCTGAGAACTAGGAGAGCTGGTGGTGTGGTTCCAGTCTGAGTCTAAGTTTGAAGACAGCAGAAGACTGATACACCAGCTGGAAGACAGGCAGAGACAGAATTCTCCTTACTCAACCTATTGTTCAATTCAGACCTTCAATGGATTAGATGTGGCCCCACTCACATTAGGGAGGGCAATCTGCTTTACTCCGTCTACCAAGTGAAATGCTAATCTCATCCAGAAATATCCTCAAAGACACACCCAAAAGAACGTTTAACCAAGTATCTGGGCACCCAGGGGCTCAGTCAAATTAATACATCAAATTAACCATCAGAAGTGTAGGTCACTGGTTTGACCAGAGAACATTTCTTTACACATTCCTTTTTTCCACACATACTCCTTTTTTATGATTATTATAAACAATACTGTCACCTCTACCCACATACTTTAAAGGAGTTCAAATCATCAGCTATGTCCAAGTTAGCAGGGATTAGTTCTTGTGATTGCCTCCTAAAGCAAAACGCCCATAGCCTCTGAGAACATTACTCTTGGTGAACTCATCCTTAGCCACTGCAATTGTGAAAACACTCATTCCTACATAAAGAGAAGACTTCATCAGAGCAAAGGAATGCACTTTGGTGCCCTACAGAAAATGTCCTGTCTTGGTGCAAATGTGTTCAAGTAAATAATTGTAGCCTAGAGAATTCTTGTACTGAAGCTAGACAACAGAGAAAGAAATTCAGCCATTTGTAAATTCTGTGACTTGAGGGACAAATATCATTTTGTGAATCAGAAGTTTGACGTAAGACATTTTAATTATGTGACCATGGCTATTTTATAGGATAAATCTTTCAGCCTAGGGCGCCTGGGTGGCTCAGTTGGTTAGGCGACTGCCTTCGGCTCAGGTCATGATCCTGGAGTCCCTGGATCGAGTCCCGCATCGGGCTCCCTGCTCGGCAGGGAGTCTGCTTCTCCCTCTGACCTTCCCCCCTCTCATGTGCTTGCTCTCTCTCATTCTCTCTCTCTCAAATAAATAAATAAAAATCTTTAAAAAAAAAAAAAAAAAATCTTTCAGCCTAACACCAAAGAGTATATAAAACTACTATAACATGGTTAGTTTATAGGACGGGTGTCACTCTTATACTGTATCTATATTAATATGGAGAAGGTCCTGCTGTATGCCTGGCTGAATAAACATATTCCCTCTGGAGCGTACGGAGTGAAGCCCATATGCTTCCTTGAGGAATTTCCTTCCCATTTATGAATATTTCTTGGCTCTCAATGAACGACACAGGCTCCATTTTGTTTGTGTATGTATCTGACCTTACTAGTTTCTTTTTCTCTTTTTTTCATTTAGTTTTCTTGCTCCATCATTTATTGTAGTAGTATATGTTTATCTCGAGTGGCATTTATTACAGTCTCTAACTTACAGATCTTTATATAGATCTTTCTCTCTCAAAATCGTTGAAACCATAAAAGCATCAGAATGTAGGTACTCATATCAAACTATATATCTTTATTTTTTATTCCTAGGCAGATAAACTTCTAAACGATTTTAGATGACAGGTTAGTATCTGAAATGATTAATCTACCCATTCTTTCACACATAGCTATTTGTATGAAACACAGTCTTTAAATAGACACGTTATCAATAGGTGCAACCCTTAAAAGCATGAAGAAGTCATTGCAAAGTGACTCCTTTTTTTGGATCTGTGATCCTATGATCTTTCAGACACTACTCTCCTCATCCAGAAAAAAATTGTTCACTTGCAAAGGCCCTTGGGCATAACATGACATTTACAATACATAGAGTGTGCATTTTATGTTTATTTCTCATGTATTTCCTTTGGTTAAAAACTAATATGCAATATACAACATCCAAATAAATGATTTGACATATTTTATACAGCACATGTTCAAGTAATTAATTTTCCAATGGAAATGTCATACCATTTAACTCATAGTTATGAGCCAAATATTTGTGCAGTAGTTTGTAATGAATATATGCATAATCACAGATTGCCCTATTTTCTTTGTACTCAAATGTAATTTAAAGGGACAGAATCAGGGTGTAACAGTCTTCTCATTACTTAAAGCCTGATGCATATTAGGTTCTCGATAACTCCTTGTTGGATGAATAAACAAATGACCATTTTGGCAGATTTTATCAAGTCTTTTGAGTTTAGGTTTTTGGTTAGTCTTATTGGAGTTTTATTACTAATGACTAACACAATTAACTGCACGTGATAGGTTTTGAAAATACTTGGTTGCCAAAAGTGCAGCAAAGATAATTATTGATCTATATGAGCAAAAAATGCTGTAGAAACCAACTTGTATGCATCAAGTAGGGAATACCCGTAGCAGGTTATTTCCAGTAGCAGGTAACAGAATTAAGGCTTAAACTGGCTTAAAAATAAGGACATCTATCAACATTCCCAAAAGTAATGCAAGCTCGAGGCACCATTTGAGCAGGGCCCTGCTTTCTTTCTCTCAGTTCTCTTGGCTCTGCCTTCCTTCATGTGTTTGTTTGTTTGTTTATTGTCCTCGGTCTGACTTCCTTCATGGTTGCAAAGTGGCTGCCAGTGCCAGCATGCTCATATCCAGTGGGAGAGAGCAAGAAAGCATCTCCCCCAACCGTGGCCTATAAGTGCTTTCTTACAGTGTGTTTGGGTGGCCTAAGGTCTTCTGGGAACAGTTGCTTTGGGAAGGCCCTCCACTGATTGCCCTTAAACCTGGGTTTCTGAACCAATCACTAAAAAAATGGTATGATCACCTTGAATAGCTGAGAGTAATCACGACCTATTCCCGAAGCTGAGGAAGGGGTTGGAGTCTCCTGAGGCAATTGGGCTCTGTGGAGGTGAGGAGGATGCTTGAACAGAATTGGGTTCTGTTCAGAAGGAAGAAGAGGGAAACAGATACTGTGTATGCAAATAACAGTGTCTATTCCAATATGGCACTTCTTTTAGAAATTATTATTATTATATTTCTTTAGAGGTTTTTTTTTTTAATTAAAGGCTATATTTTTCTACAGCTGTTTTAGGTTCACAGCAAAATTGAGAGGAAGGTGCAGAGATTCCCAATAGACCAAGTGCCCCTACACATGCATAGTCACCTCCACTAAACATTCCCCACCAGAGTGGTACATTTGTTACAGTTGATGAACTTACATTGATGCGTCATTATCACTCAAAGTTCATACTTTACATTAGAGTTCATTCGTGGTGTTGTACATTCTATGGGTTTGGACAAATATATAATGACAGGTATCCATCCTGATAGCATCATACAGAAGATTTTCACTGCCCTAAAAAATCTCTGTGCTCTACCTCTTCATCTCAACTCTTGGAACACCACCGTTTCCCAAAGAGGAATTGAAGTAGTCAAAGACAAGTATTCCTATATCTCCACAAAAATGGGGATTGATTCTCTCCTAAAGATACACTCATCAGGGGTGCCTAGGTGGCTCAGTCGTTGGGCGTCTGCCTTCGGCTCAGGTCATGAGCCCAGGATCCTGGGATTGAGCCCCGCATCGGGTTCCCTGCTCAGCGGGGAGCCTGCTTCTCCCTCTCTCACTCCTCCTGCTTGTGTTCCCTCTCTTGCTGTGTCTTTCTTGTCAAATAAATAAATAAAATCTTAAAAAAAAAGATACACTCATCAGGGGTGCCTAGGTGGCTCAACTGGTTAAGTGTCTGCTGTTGGCTCAGGTCATGATCCCAGGATCCTGGGATCAGTGGGGAGCCTGCTTCTCCCTCTACTCACCACTCAGGATCTCTCTTGCTATCTCTGTCTCTCTCTCTCAAATAAATAAATAAAAAATCATTAAAAAAAAGATACACTCATCAGTGAACTAAGGAAATGAGGACAGAATGGGAAAATGTAGTCAGTTCTTGTCAAGTTTTTATTCTTTCTTTTTAAATTCACTTTCTTCTTGATTGGTATGTATCAAAGACCCCATCATGCTTTAGTTCTTTTTACCTGCTACCTATTCTCTTACTTTCTCTTCTTAAGAGTGATCAGCTTCTTTGTATCATCTCTCGAAAAAACAAGTCTAAGAATCACCAAAATAAACCCTTTATCACTTCCTGTAGGTTTTGCACCTTCTTCAGCTAAACTGGATCTGGGGAAAAAAAAAGGAAGTCCCACCATCCCCGTCGATGCTTATTGAAAATACTGTGCGCTTGTCAGTTGCATTCTGTAGGGATCTCGGTTCTCCCACAGTTATTTAACTTTTTCTGAAATTACTTAGATTAATAAAGGTTAGAAAACCTTGTGCCTGGTTTAAGAAGCAAGGGAGTAGTAGGGCGCCTGGGTGGGTCAGTCAGTTGAGCCTCAGACTCTTGGTTTCAGCTCAGGTCATGATCTCATGGGTCTTAGGATGAGCCCCATGTCAGGCTCTGCGCTCAGCACAGAGTCTGCTTGGGATTCTTTCCCTCTTCCTTTCCCTCCCCCTCTGCACTCACACATGCTCTCTCGCTCTCTCTCTCTCTCAAATAAATAAATAAATCTTACAAAAAAAAAAAAAACAAGGGAGTTGTGGGTCATCAGCCCACTGGAGGGCAGGCTAACAGGGTTCTGGTCACTTGAACAAAGGGACAGAAAGCAAGTGAGAGATCTGCTGAACCAAAGAGAGGGACTTTGGGAAGAAAACAAAGCAGGCTTCCAGGATCCATTCACTTCCCGTGCAACTCAGTATAAGCATTTGGGTGACCATGCTAGACAAATAGCTACAGCCTGTGGTTCTCTGGAAGAATTATTGCCTTTTCTTTAAGGTCCTGCTTTATGTAACTGTCAGAATCAAACATTAAGGAAGGCAGAATCTCTTATATGGAAAGAAGAGGAGTGCTTTCCTTTTAAATTGTTTTTAACTCCTCCATCTTTTTCCATGCATATGCTGTATAAAACATTTCCTATGAAAAACGGGGCCATGACTTTTGCATCCTGCCCTTTTCACATTTAAATATTTCCCTGTGGTATTGGTTTTCAGAAAAATGATTTTATTTATTTATTTATTTTAAAGGATTTTGTTTATTTATTTTCGAGAGAGAGCATGAGCAGTGGGGAGAGGCAGAAGCAGGCTCCCCGCTGAGCAGGCAGCCCGAGGTGGGGCTCAATCCCAGGATTCCGGGATCATGATCTGAGCCAAAGGCAGATGCTTAACCAACTGAGCCACCCAGGTGCCCTCAGAAAGATTATTTTATTTTATTTTATTTTTTTAAAGATTTTATTTTATTTATTTGAGAGAGAGGGAGCACAAGAGGGGGTAGGGTCAGAGGGAGAAGCAGACTCCCCGCTGAGCAGGGAGCCTGATGGGGGACTCGATCCGGGGACTCCAGGATCATGACCTGAGCCGAAGGCAGTCACTTAACCAACTGAGCCACCCAGGCGCCCCAGAAAAATGATTTTAAATAGTGATGTTATAAGCCATGCAATGTAAGTACCACAGTTAATAATTACCTCCTTTTTAAAATTCTTTAAAACATTTCTTTTAAAACGGAGATATCATTTACAGACTGTGAAATTCTTAGATCTAAAGCATACAGTTTGATGAGTTTTGACTAATGTAAAACACACCCTTATCAAGGTAAGGAATGTTTCCGTCATCCCCAAAGTGCCCTTAGGCTTCTTTCCATTCAATAACCTGTCTCCCCACAATGGCTGTTCCGATGGCTATCACCACAGATTTGTTTTGCCTATTACTGAACTTCATCTAAGTGGAATTATACAGTACATACTCCGTTATGTCTGGCTTCCTTTTTACTCAATTATTTTGAGATTCACCCATGATGTGTGTTTATCAGTAGTTGGTTCTTCATTATTGCCAGTAATATTCCAGTGTACGGATATATCACAATCTGTTTGCTCACAGTTGATGGATATTTGGGTTGTTTCCAATTTGGGTCTATTAGGAATCCTACCGCCCCAAACATTTTTTTTTTTTTTCAAATCCATTTTAGAGGGAGTGAGAAATGGTAAGAAATGATAAATTGGTCAGTGATTCTTTTTCTTAAAAGACAAAGAGAAGCAGGGGATGCAGTTGAAAGACTGGGAAGGGAAGGGTAATAAAAAAATGAAACAAAAGGGGCTTTTGAGAAAGATAGTTCTGGGGGAAATTCATTTGCAAAGCAAAAAGATAAGAATTAAAATGGACAAGGATAAGAAGAAACAGTAAATAAACAAACGAATGAAGGAGCGGATGGAAAGAAAAAAAAGAAGAAACGCCTGTGAAAATCAGAATAAGTAAAAAGAATTAGAACCACGAAACTTCTGTTTTTAATCATGGTGTTTGAGGACTCGTGAAACCAAGACAAACTTTTGAGCTTCTTCCACACGGGCTTTGGCCCCTCACACGGTTCCTGATGCTCTAATGGTTTTACATGAACGCTTCCTACAGGCAACCTTCTTTCCCTTGCCTGCCAGACAGAAGAGCGTTCAAAGCGCCTTTGATCAGGGCAGCACACTCAGGGCAGTCTGTGAGGGAGGAAGCCAGGAGGCTTTTTAATTTAAAAATAAGTGCTGCTTTGTCTCCCATGTTTCCTTAATTGAGGCAGAAGCTGAATCTAGGACACAGCCTGGTGGGAGACTGGCTATGGCGCGGTCACACGGAGACCAGACTCGCAGCCAGAACGGGATGGTGAGCTGCAGAGTGGCGGAATGACACGCACGTGCGTGAGTGCGTGTGCGCGCGCGCGCGCGCGCGCGCGCGTGTGTGTGTGTGTGTGTCTGTACAGTTACAGGGAAGTCTCCTCAGCTGTCAGGCCTGTCAGATTAAGAGGTCTGCATGGGCTACAAGGGAGGGAAATAACGGAATCCACATTAGCTGTATTATTTGATTTTTTAATTATTATATTATGTTAATCACCATACATTACATCATTAGTTTTTGATGTAGTGTTCCATGATTCATTGTTTGCGTATAACACCCAGTGCTCCATGCAGAACATGCCCTCTTGGGGCGCCTGGGTGGCTCAGTTGGTTAAGCGACTGCCTTCGGCTCAGGTCATGATCCTGGAGTCCCGGGATCGAGTCCCACATCGGGCTCCCTGCTCGGCAGGGAGTCTGCTTCTCCCTCTGACCCTCCTCCCTCTCATGCTCTCTGTCTCTCATTCTCTCTCTCGCAAATAAATAAAATCTTAAAAAAAAAAAAAAAAAGAACATGCCCTCTTTAATACCCATCACCAGGCTAACCCATCCCCCCACCCCCCTCCCCTCTAGAACCCTCAGTTTGTTTCTCAGAGTCCATCGTCTCTCCTGGTTCCTCTCTCCTGTATTATTTGATTTTTGTGGACGTGTTGCAGAAGGATTGCAACACCTTCAACCAGGGATCGAGGAAAGAAAGACAGCCTAAGATGGCTGGAATTGTTTTTGTCTTGGAGAGATTGTGCAGGCCTGAGAGTTGAAACTTCCTTTTGTACTGTGATGTTGCTGACATTTTTTTTTTTTTGACGATTTTATTTATTTATTTATTTGAGAGAGAGAGAGAGAGCGCATGAGCAGGGGCGGGGTGGGGGGCGGGCAGATGGAGAGGGAGAAGCAGACTCCCTGCTGAGCAGGGAGCCTGGCTGGGGGCCGGTGGGGGGGGGGGCGATTTCCAGCCCAGGACTCTGGGATCATGATCTGACCCGGAGGCAGACGCTTAACTGACTGAGCCGCCCACCCACCCCTGTTGCTGACATTTTGACCTAGAATATTTGTTTTCTTTTGAAACCAGAGAAGGGGCACAGAAATGATGATAAATGGAAGGAAAGACGGATGAGGAAATGTATAAATATATGTGAAGACATTGACGATGGAGTTTTATGGTGCTTGTGGCGCTTTTCCCCAGCCCCCCAACTCTGACTTTCAAATTAGTTTGAAGTGAATTTGATGGATGAAAGCCTGAAAGGAGGGAAGGGAAGGGGCCATGGCTGTGGTTTGCAGGTACTGAAAGGTGTTAACATGGAGGAGGGATTTATTTGGTCTAGAAATCCCAGAGGGACATAACTGGGAGAAATGTGCTGCAGTTTACAAAAATTCTGATGGAGAAAGAGGACCAACTTCTGTATGTACTTTTGGAATACAAAATAAAATAAGATACCATGTATTGACACATTTGGAGGAGTACAAGTGCAATGCAAATTCAAAGCATCCTTATGATTCAACCCTTAAAGGAGACGGTGGTATCCCCACCATTAAACACACTGAAGCAGTAATATACATAATTGGATTCACAATGGCTGTGGATCCCATAATACAGGCCCCAAGAACCCCGGGGGGTCAGATGAGATCACAATGTATGCTGGGGTCCCTTGGGGATGGGAAATATTCTCCCCACTTCCCCACATTCCCCAAAGTTTACCACTTCTATCTGATGGGGTTGCTGCTCCCCCACCCCATGTAAATGACTGCTTCTGTGGAAGAATCTCATGTGATCTATGTGACTGAGGACGATCTGCTTGATTTCAGGTGATGAGTTAGGGCAGACATTAACCTTTCAAGAACCTTGGTGAATTTTCATCTCTCATATGTTAAAGGATATTCTTTGCAGGAATCTGGCTGGAGGAGGGGGGCGTTTCCACATTGGGTGTTTGGGAGAAATTGGAACAATGCCCGTGTAAGTGTGAAAAAATATTCTCTTTGGGAAGCTATTTACTACAGTTTTCTGTTTCATTGTGTAGCCTGGGGGCGGGAGTTGGGGGGCTTGCAGTCATAATAATGTCATCCACTTCCAAGTTCATCCTATGTTCTGGGCCCTTTACACCTGTTATCTTGTTTAATACAACAACCCAAGAGGAAGGCCATTGCAAGTGAGTAAACTGAGACTCTGAGATTGTATATAACTTGGACAGTTATAGAATTCAGATATAGACAGCTCAGGGTTAGAATCCAGCCCTGACTCCAAAGCCTGTGCTTGCCTTACCTAATCTTTATGATACAAGGGGATATTGGTTGCTTTCCTCCTTGCACTTGATTTCATTGTTTTTGTTTTCATTTGGGACCTCCCAGAAGCAATTCTGAAATAAGGATTTGGAAGCAGGTCATTCATTCAGGCGGTGATCCCAGGAAACTCTGATAGGGAAGTGGGAAAGGAAGACAGAGAACAGAAAGCAGCCAATACACGGACTATTATTGAGTAAGTTGTTACTGGGGGTGATTGTCTCAGTCTTGCAGGGGAACTTTGGAAAACGAGTTATCCTGCCTGGGGGGCAAGAAAGTTGGTGTGTTTCTTTTAACTGACGTATAGTTGACCTATAAAATTATATTAGTTTTAGGTGCATAACATAATGATTTGATATTAGTATACACTACAAAATGATCACCACAATTAAGTCTAGTTAACATCTGTCACCTTACATAGTTACCAAAAAAATTTTTTCCTGTGATGACAACTTTTAAGATCTGCTTTCTTAAAGCTGTGTTTATATATGGTCAACTCCTGTCCATCATTTGTCAAAGATTGCTGGGGTGGGAATGGGGCATTAATTACTGGCAGGCAAAGCTGGCTCTGGTGGTCAGAGCATGCCCTCAGCCTAAGAAATGAAGGTGCTGGAAGTAGAGGTCAGGCTGGTGGGCACTGAAGTGGAAAGGGTGAGGGCAGGTGAAGTGTAGGTGCTTGCGGACCATGGACCTTTCCCGTGCCCAGGGTGCTGGCTAATTTGGTGCTTAGCACTAAGCCTTAAACGGGGCCAATCTGGCTCTGCAGGGGCTCGAGTACCCACCTCTGCACCCCTATATGGGAGCGGCAGGGAATCTAGACACCATTTCACCCAAGGGTAAGGCTACTGTGTTGTGCACAGAAGGAACAATGGCATTATTATTATTTTTTTAACCAGTGGAGCTTCTCTTGGATTCCAGATTACCCAATAACACAGCAATGGGCTCATCATTTATAGGGAGATGCAAAAGCAAACTATGAAACTTACTGGAGAAGATGAGGGGTATGAGAGAGGATACTTTGATTCTCTTAGATGCTGTGTTCCAGCCATTTATTCTGGATGTTGCATAACACTCTACAGGGCTCTCCCAGGTCTCTTAGCAATTAGCATGCACCATTAAAATCTTATCTACAATTACACTCTCCAATCTAAATTCTAGCTTCAAGTTTTGCCTGATCTTTTCTTCCCGGAACACATGAGTAGTTCAGAGGCCTGCGAAATAGACAAACCCCGTAGGGGATTTGATATCCCAAATCACACTGAATATTTTACTGAGAGGTGAAACTTTAAAATGAATTCCTGAAAGGTAGTGCTCCTTTTATATTGAGGCTCAGACTTAGAGGTTGGTTTGCTGTTACTGTTAAATAGTTTGGCCAACACTTCTATTTTAGTAACAAAAAATTTGCCCTGAAAGAATCCAAAGAAGTAACAGGGCTCAGTGACAGGATGAAAGGGTATGCCTGAAGTCACTGGAGCCACCTTTGAGACATAGACCAAAGGACACTTTCAGAGAAAACAAACTGTCCCTACATTTCTCGGACTGTTTAAAAAAATATCTGAAGGTTCTGGTATTTGAATATGCAAATCCAAATGTAGCATTCTCGACAGGTAACATTCCTCAGGGAACAAAGTCAACTTTTGGTCTGCAAATGACACAAGGTTTGTAGAAACAGGAAGTAGTTGAGGCCCTATGGGATCTCTGATCTGTGAAAATGATGTTTCTTTTTATACTATGTTCACCCCTATGTGTGTAATTTTATATAACAGGGATCATATTTTATATGTTGTCCTATGACTTGTTATAGTTGCGGAACAATATGTGGTGGATTTTTTAATGCCAGTCACAACTAGTTGACATCTTAATGACTCCATACTATTCTAGTTGGATGGGCAGAATGCTATAGACTCACTGTTTATCTGTTGAAACCGAATCCCAATATGATGGTATTTGGAGGTGGGGTCTTTGGGAAGTGATTACGTCATAAAGGTGGAACCCTCATGATTGAGATTAGTGCCCTTGTAAAGAGTTCCCAGAGAGCTCCCTGTTCCCTTCTGCCATGTGAGGACAAAGGAAGAGGATAGCTCTCAATGAACCAGAGAGCAGGCTCTCATTGGCCACCAAATCTGCCAGTGCCTTGATCTTGGACTTCCCAGCCTCCAGAACTATGAGAAATAAATTTCTGTTGTTTATAAGCCACAGGATCTATGGTATTCCATTATAGTTGACTAAGACAGATTAACTTAGCCAACAGAAACATGAGGAGATGCTCAACATCACTAATCAGAGAAATGCAAATCAAAACCACAATGAGATCACCTTACACCTGTTGGAATGGCTAGAATCAAAAAGAAGAAATAAGTGCTGGTGAGAATGTGGAGAAAAAGGAACCCTCATGCAGACAGAGGAAAATCCCCGAAAACTGAGTAGAAGTTATCCTTCTGAAAAAGACATTTACATGTATAAGGGAAATCTCCATTTGCAAGCGTGTCTCCCTCTGTGATAGGAAGACAAGAATGACTAAACCTCTAGAAACTCTTAACAATGAAGGCAATGACCTAAATCTGCATAACAACCTTACCTTTGTTTACTGTGTTTTTCCTAATAGCTTCTCATAAAGTATTCCTTATATTCAAGGGGGACCACTGCGGGAGGTGGATAATAGAAGAAAGAGATTAGGCTCAACTCTGAATACAAAGGACAAGTGGAGATTATGGCCAAGGAGCAGGGTAGGGATAAGTGGATGGAAAATTACTAGAGGAGGTAACATCAGGGGTAAGGAACACTCTGGCTAAACTGACTAGACAGGATTCCTGCCTTCAGGCAGGACAGAGTGATAAGATATTGAGGGTGGGGGATGAGGAATTTGACCTGATATTGAGAGTGGGGATTTTCGTTAAATTGACTCAGCAGGATTCTTACTAAAACTAATCTCAGTGGATCAAGGAAAAAACCCAAATTCGGGGCCTCGTTGAGAAGAGGACCCGAGGAGCCTGACTCAAGTTTCATCAAGGAGAGAGCCTTTGTCAGAAGTAGGGAGGCTGATGCATTGGAGTTTGTTGGGGAGGAAGAATTTCCTGTCCCCTTCAAGATCCTTCTAGCTGGACTTAGAATCAAATTGACGTGAGACAGATTAACAGGAGAAAATCACATTTAATAGCATATGTACTTATGGGGAATCCACACAGACATGCAAATTCCAAAGACAGTGAGGCAACATGAAGCTTCTATGAGCTGAGGAGAGGGGTAGGGATCTGAGGATACAAACAGGAGAAAGACCATTAGGAAGAAGGTGAAAGGAGATGTTTGGAAAAACAAGGTTGCGCTATGATGCAGATAAGTTTCTTAGGTAAAAGGGAGTCTCTGTTAATAGCTCTCTTCCTGCCTATATGAAGGCAGATGAGGGGGAGGTAAAGAGCTTTTCCTGAATCAGCTGGGTTTGGATTGCTTTTAACTTAAAATAATGTTCATGCCAAAGTCGTCCATCTTGGGGTGGCCTGCTCTTGGCCCTTACAGGTTACAGACAACTTGGTACAATTTGCATATAGATCATCATTCCAAAAGGAAAGGATAATTTATTATTTCTCATTCAAGTGTACCTAAATGCTTTAACTATAATGAAGGTTTGTATTAAGAAATGCCGTAAATCTGCCTTCATGTGTAATTCAAATCTATATCTAAGGGATTCGTTCCTGGTGAAAACAGCAGCTATTGATCATCTTCTATACCTTTGTGTTTCCTGTGCTTGAAAGCTATTTTTTAAACAAATATCCCCACCTTCCATTTTTCTCTCTTCTTAGATAATTAATCATGTTATTGATCTATCACAGCCGCTACCTCAGGAAACAAACAAGTGAGCCCTGGCATACCATGGCCACCTGCTTCATCCTGGGGATCCCGATGGGGCTGGACAAATCAAAAGCACAGCTCCTGGCTGGGTTTGCCAGCACCGTTGCTGAACAAACTCAGATAAACTCATTGCGAGAAAAGCCAATAATTCAAGAAACTAGGGTTTGGAAAAGAGAACAGGAGAAATTTATTTTGGGTTCCAGCAGCCGGGGGAGGTGGCAGGCTCAAATCTTAACAACCGCCTCTCCACCGGCAAGATGGACACTTAGAGTTTTATAGAGAGAGGCTCAGGGGGCACGTGCAAGAGAGCGGGCAGGGAGAGCGTGATCATGGGTCAGGATTGGTATGTGTTCAGCCCGTGATCATGGACAGGGAAGGGGACATGTGAAGTGTGGTTTCTAGGCATTCTGTTGCTATCAAGGTTTTTCTGGTCTGGTGGTTGGAATGTTCCAGTCATTGCAAAATTGTCAATGCCTCAAGAAAGTGTGATAATAAATAGGCACAATGGTTTCAGTTGGAGCATGCATTAAGCAGTCTTGTCTATTTCTGTTTTTTTTTTTTAAAGATTTTATTTGGGGTGCCTGGGTGGCTCAGTTGGTTAAGCCACTGCCTTCGGCTCAAGTCATGATCCTGGAGTCCCGGGATCGAGTCCCGCATCGGGCTCCCTGCTCAGCGGGGAGTCTGCTTCTCCCTCTGACCCTCCCCCTTCTCATGCTCTCTCTCTCTATCTCATTCTCTCTCTCAAATAAATAAACAAAATCTTTTAAAAAATAAAAAAAAAAAAAAATAAATAAATATTGTATTTGTTTATTTTAGAGAACAAGCGAGCAAGCTGGGGGTGCAGGGGGAGGAGCAGAGGGAGAAGGAGAGAAAGAGAATCCCAAGCAGACTTTGTGCTAAGCAGAGAGCCCCATGCGGGGCTTGATTTCAATACCCTGAGATCATGACCTAAACATAAACCCAGAGTCAGAGGCTTAATCGACTAAGCCACCCAAGCACCTATTTCTGGTTTTAACAGTTGGGGTCTATAATCAAGCAAGAGGGCTCACGGACAATCACAGTTCTTAAAGTTTAGTCTTTTCTTTTAAATCGTGGGCCTTTGAATTCTAGCAAAGTGTGTTGCCCCTTTAGGTTAAAGTTTCTTTTTTCAGAGAAGTTGCAGAAAGATGAAACTGTCTGTCTGAAAATTGTTGAGGGGGTTAGCAATCTTTTTGCCTTTTATGTCCAATTCCAGGTTCCTATCTTGCTGAGAACTATCCCTTACTGTCTTGTCTATTTATTTTTTTGTTTTTCAAAAAAAATTAACATTCTTACTGATGAGTGTTCCAGAAAGTTGCCTGGAGTATGTGGTCAGGACAAAGGTGAGGCAAGTGAGGCCCCTCGCTGTAAGTGCTTAAATATGGTTCTGACTGGAGGCCTGCTCTGGGGACCATCACTGACCTATTCTTTTGAACTGGGAAGTGTTCACAGTAAATGATGTTGACCCTAGGGCAAAAAAGAGTTGCTTCTGGAAGAATACAGGGCTCACAAATATTAAAGGAACACTGTCTCTCACAGGGATTGTGGCCAAACACTGTCTCCAGTGGGAAAGGAAATAACTCACAGCATCAATCTCTTAATTAGAGCAACCATAGCAATGGTCCTCAAGAGAGGAAGGCATGGTGGAAAATCACCCAGGGAACTATACACATCATTTCTCCCCCTTTCCCTACTCGCCAGTCTGATGGGGGTGAGCATGTCAGGATGGCCCAGGGGGAGTGGGCACAGGTGGTTTTGACAAGTTTCCCAGGCAACACAGAGAGGCAGCTCTCTCTTGCCCCATTGGGAATCACTACACTAAAGAAAGACCCACTGTTACTTATGAAAGTTTGAAATATATACTGTTGACTCTACTTCTAAGAATCTATTATGCGGGAATACTTGCATACTCATTCAAAGATAAATCCACAAAGATGGGAATTATAGCACTTTGTAATAATAATAATAACAATAATAATGGCAATCTTAAAGTGCATCAGTAGGAGACTGGTTAAATGTACAGTTTAGCCCTACTATGGAATTCTACACCTTGGTTAAAAAAATAAGTTAACTCTTCATGTACTCACATGGAGTGATCTCCAAGGAATATATTTGGGTAGAAAAAGCATGTTGCACAACAATATGTATAATGTGATATTTTCATAAAAAGAAACAAACAACCAAGTTATGTGTATATGTGTTTTGGTGTATAAAAAAATTCTGGAGGGGCACCCTGGGTGGCTCAGTCGTTAAGCATCTGTCTTCAGCTCAGGTCATGATCCCAGGGTCCTGGGATCGAGCCCTGCATTGGGCTCCCTGCTTGGCCGGAAGCCTGCTTCTCCCTCTCCCACTCCCTCTGCTTGTGTTCCCTCTCTCGCTGTGTCTCTCTCTGTCAAATAAATAAATAAAATCTTTAAAAAAAATTCTGGAAAGAGATACACAAATTCTTAGCACTGGTTATTCATGAAGTTGGGAGTAGAATAGGGTGGAATTTTCAACTTTTTAAGTGTACTTTGGCACTTGTCCTTTTTTACAACTCACATTTTGTTTGTTTGTTGTTGTTGTTTTGCCCAATGAAAAAATTACTTGAAAAAAATACCCCAATAAGTGTTGTTGTTGTTGTTGTTGTTGTTTTGCTTCACATGGTCCTCAGGCTCCTTTCCATTAGTTGTCCTCACCATCACTAGTTCCTCACATTCACACCCACACCCGCACTGCTGTCATGAGCATCATGTGGCACATGAATAAGGGGAAGGAAACAAAAGTTCAAGGTGTTCCATAGGGGAAGGTGAAAGGGAAGTGTCACAAAGCATCTATCATGTTATGGGCCACTCTCTGCTAGACAATATGTATGTTACTCAAGATGATCCTGAGAGAGAGCACTTTATAGATGTTGTCCAAATCAATCATAGTCTCTATGTTTTGAATATCGTTTAAAAAGTGGACTTGAATTAAGGGTAATTCTATCCTTGGGTCAGGCCCTCCTAATCCCCCAACGGGATTAGCCAACATCGTCCTAATCGGACTCAGTATCTTCTGTTTCAACTCCCTTCAGTCTGCCCTCAGAGATTTTTGTTTTTAACATATACCTCATCAGATCTCTTTCTTGCTTAAAATTCTTCAAGGTTTAAACATTACCTATAGGACAGCATCAACATTCACAAGCATAGTTTCCAAGTCCCTTCACAATCTGGTTTGTGACGATCTTTTCAGTTCTATCACCCGCCATGTGCCCCACCTTTTGGTAAGTTGTTTTACCAAGCTACTGGCGATTCCTTAAACGTGCCATTTGGTTTCACTCTTTAGGTCACTGTGCATGCAGAATATTGGGGCTTCTCTGATGAATTCCTACTTATCTTGCAAGAGTAAATTCATGTATCTGAAACCTTTTTAGACCCAGCTATATTGTATCCTTCTGCTTATTCCATGCCCTGTGAAAGGGTTCAACACGAGCCTCCCCAGAATGTGCCACTTTAACATGTGGATTATTTTGAGCTAAAGACAATCAAGACCCAAAAGGCCCAGGAAGAGCTTTTTTGCTCCCTCTTAACTGCCTCTAACAATTTAGATAGAGGGCCTGGTCCTGGAAGAGAGCTAGCACCAGAGATAACTACAAAGAGTCTGGGCTAAGTGTGGTAAGCTGCGGGGAGCTCACCAGGGCCTGTTTGTTCAAAGTCCTTTCTGTATCCCATTGTCTCTACATGGCACATCAAACGTTTGTTTCCCAAACGTTTGTTTCCCAAACATTTGCTGATCCCCTCTTCCTATGAATTCACTTCCTCCCCTTTGAAGTCCCAGACCCCTACTCCCTTCTCCTTAGCTCGGGATGGCATATAAGTCTCCATTGGCTGTCTTTAAGCCTCTCATGTCTTTGTGGGGTTCCCATAAGTACAAAATTAAATTTGCTTTTCTCCTGTTCATCTCTCTTATGTCAATTTAATTAATAGACCAGCCAAAAGAACCTAGAAGGGTACAAGAGAAAATTTTCCTCTTCTACACCTGTATACCTGATGTTTTATAGATATTTGTAGTTTTTAAATCTGTTTGACTTTCCTATTAGACTTTCAGTTCCTTGAGGATAGTGACCTTGTTTTCCTTATTATTTGTGTACCTGAGACCTAGAAGGCATATGATATACATTAAATAAACGTTTATTCCACGAATAAATAAAAAATAAATACATAATCAATTGAAATAAATATTATGGGGATAAAGATTTGAAGAAGAGCATATATAGGAGGTTTCATTATTTGGAATAATCTCCTAGAAGTAAAGGTTGAAGGTAATTGATCTGTAAGAGTTGGGCATCAGATAATATAGAAGAATTCTCAGGAAGTGAGACTTTTATTTGAATGAAATGTGATTATCACCGATTTCAAATACTTCCCTGCCTGGGAAGCTTTGATTTTGCTTTTATATAGGATTATATGTTACATACACAGCAAACCAAGAAAGAGAAGTAAAAATCAGAGCCATAAGCTAACTAAAAATGTAGTTACTGTTCTACACACGACAGATGAGGTGTGGACTTCAAAGAAACAAATGTGACTGGAGTAAAGAAGAAATGTTGTTCAGGGGTGTGTTTTGCTGTTCTCTCCCTGAGTACCTGCATATAGAAAACCAATGTTGGGAGCTGGCGAAGCAAATTTAATGGCTAAGGAATGATTTTAAAATAGAACGTTGACAGTAGGCATAATGCTTTCTTATAATTACTCATCTGGTTAAGAACTTCAAAATGTGTTAGCCATGGAAAGCCCCCAGACAAACATTTGCAACTAAAATACTTAGACTGGGGTACCTGGGTGTCTCAGTCCGTTAAGCGTCTGCTTTCGGCTCAGGTCATAATGCCAGGGTCCTGGGATTGAGTCCCGCATTGGGCTCCCTGCTCAGCCAGGAACCTGCTTCTCCCCCTGCCTGCCACTCTCCCTGCTGGTGCTCCCTCTCTCTGTGTCACATAAATAAATAAAATCTTTAAAAAAAATAAAATATTTAGGCTGTCTTAGATACTGTGACTGTTTTATTTTTTTATTTTTATTTAAATAAAAATATTTTATTTATTTAATACTTAATATTTAAAATACTCACTCTCTGCTGGGATCATGACCAGAGCCAAAGGCAGATGCTTAATGACTGAGCCACCCAGGCACCCCGGTACTATGACTGTTTTAAACATACACACACTCACACATGCACATACACACCCTCAAAGCCCAAATATGTATTGATTCAATTATACTCATAGGCCATTGCTTCAGATATCAAAAGACTGGACTAATAATACAACCTGTGAAGAAAAGAAAAAATACGGGAAAAATTTTACCCTTAGTGCAGAAAAGAGTTAACACCAAATGCCTAACTGCTTATCCTTAGAAAGGTCTGCTTTCAAGGTTGGTCCGTGGCTGGAGTCTGGGAACTTGAATTTTGGGAGGGTTCACACCATTTCCAGAACTGATAAAAGTGGCTCCCTGGGCCTAAACAGTTTGTGCAAACATTAAGGTTTATGCTGAACACCTGCTTTCCTTCTGAGAGGCTGGAATTTGGGTACATGCCAGGCAAGGGGTGCCTACGTGACCACCCCCAAATAAAAACCCTGGGCACTTAGTCTCTAATGAGCTTTCAGGGTCGGGAACATTTCACACGTGTTGTCATAACTTGTTTGTGACTCCGTTGGGAAAGGACTCTTGGAAAATTGCACCTGGTTTCCCTTGGACTTGGCCCTGTGTGCTTTTTCCCTTTGCTGACTGTGCTTTGTGTCCTTTCAGTGTGATAAATCTTAGCCGTGAGCACAACTACATGCTGAGTCCTCTCAGTGAATTGTCAAACCTGGTGGTGGTCTTGGGGACCCCTGCCACCCCCTCAGACACCAGAAGCAGACTTCTTTTTTTTTTTTGACAGAGAGAAAGAGGGGGAGGGGCAAGGGGAAGGGCTAGAGGAAGAAGCAAGAAGCAGACTCCCCGCTGAGCAGGGAACCTGATGTGGGGCTCCATCCCAGGACCCTGGGATCATGGCCTGAGCCGAAGGCAGATTCTTAACTGACTGAGCCACCCAGGTGCCCCCAAAGCAGATGTTTTAATGATCTCATCTGAAAATTATTCTTTTTTTTTTTTTTAAGATTTTATTTATTTATTTGGCAGAGAGAGACAGTGAGAGAGGGAGCACAAGCAGGGGGAGTGGGAGAGGGAGAAGCAGGCTTCCTGCCGAGCAGGGAGCCCGATGCGGGGCTCGATCCCAGGACCCTGGGACCATGACCTGAGCCGAAAGCAGACGCTTAACGACTGAGCCACCCAGGCGCCCCTAAGCAGTAAATAATTTCATCTCTGTCACACCCCAGAGGCCATAGCTGAGCCCTACTACCCAGGGAGCTCCTTGTCCCTTGATACTGGGCTATCTTCCTCTTTTGGTGCACTGCAAGTATCCAGTTAAAATAGAGCCCACTGGGGCGCCTGGGTGGCTCAGTTGGTTAAGCGACTGCCTTCGGCTCAGGTCATGATCCTGGAGTCCCTGGATCGAGTCCCGCATCGGGCTCCCTGCTCGGCGGGGAGTCTGCTTCTCCCTCTGACCCTCCCCCCTCTCATGTGCTCTCTCTCATTCTCTCTCTCTCAAATAAATAAATAAAATCTTAAAAAAAAAAAAAAATAGAGCCCGCCTTTTTTTTTAAATATTTCATTGTTACACACATAGTTGTACAAAACAAAATATAATTAAAAGTCGAAATTTCCAAATAAGCCAGCCGGTTCCGTGTAAATGTAAAGTAGCTGAATATTGTCATCCACTTAATAAGAAAGTCTGTAGGTTTGCGCAACCCTTTGGGGAATATTCCGTTTTGATGTCAAGATACCTGACTTTACTTTCTAAAAAGTGAGATTTCCTTTTCTCTCTTTTCCACCTGGCAAATCCCTATTCAGCCTTCAGGATTCAGTTCAAATGTCACCTCTTCAATTCAACCTTCTAAACTCCCCCAGGCTAAGTGAGTCCCTTATCTGTCAGTTTCCACATTGTATTTTTTTGTCTTCCTCTTCCACATAGTGATCACATTACATTAAGGATTGGTTTTCTCTCTCTCTCCTGAACTTTGAGGTTCAGGACTAGGTCTTTCCACCCATCAGTTCCTAGATTATTTATACCTTGGCATGTGACAAAAAGTATGTACCCAGAAAGTTTGTCACATAATATTAAATGAATCACTAGGCATCGATTTGATTCATCACTGAATTTAAATATATTTATGTTTGTGGGACCTTATATTAATTGTGGTACTCAGATATCAGGGTATGGGATCGTGGTTTTGAAAATTTCCTGAAAAAGTATAAAGTGCTACGTTGCTCTTGATTATTATTATTAGTCATCATCATGGTTGAGAGTTTGTATTATTAATTATAAAAACGACAAGTCTTGGCATTTTGAAAATGTTAACTGGAGAATCACTGTTCTAGCTCTTGCTAGAGAGCCAGGGAGTATGTCGTTACACAATATTTTATCTTTTTGGAAAGCGACCAATCATGGAGGAAGCAGATAAAGGGGAGCAGAATATGCCACCCCAAAATATGCCTCTATGGCATAAGGATTATTTTAGGCTGGTTATTTTTAAGGAACTGCAGACACAGAAGAAGCTCTGAAATCAGAGCAAAAGCTACCCTTTTGTAAGAGACATTTACATGTACCAGGGAAATCTCCATTTGTAAGCGTGCCTTCCTCTCTGTACCAGGAAGAGGATGGCTGTAGATCTCTAGAAACTGATGAATGGGGAAGGCAGGGACTGAAATCTAAACAACAACCCTATCCTTGTTTACTGTGCTTTTCCTGGTCACCCCCCATAACTGGCTTCTTCCACCCCAAAATGTTTCTTTTGTTTTAGCTGAAGGTGATATTTTAAGGTGGTGACTTGGACCATTTTGGGGAGTTGCTCAGTTTGCCTGGGCCTCTCCCTTGTATACAGGTGGTATATATGTTATTAAGTGTTTGTTTGTTTTTCTCCTGTTAATCTGTCTTTTTATCATGAGGGGGAAGGAAATCTCAACCAAGAACCTAGAAGGGTAGAGGGAAAATTCTTTTTCTTCCCTCCCACACAGCAAGGGGCTAGCAGTTATACTATTTCAAAGCAAACCACATAACAAGAAAGCAATATTGACTAGTGGTGCTGGCCTGTTAAAGATCAGCAAGAACCTCTTACCAGATAGAGTGGCCTTTTTCTTCTTCCACGCTATGCTATGTCTGAAGCTGTTGCCTTCCTGTTTCTTGAGATTTCCTCTTTCCTTACTTTCCAGGACACCACCCTGTTACCCACCTTGCCGTTTCACTGCCCCTTCTCTTCTTTCTTCTCTGGCTTGCCTCCCCACTCCCACCTCTTAAGTGTGTTCATTTACTCATATTCTATCCATGGCCCTCTTTTCTCTCCATTCCTTCTGTTGGAAAATAAGATGGTTAAAAATTACCAAGCATTTAACTATTTATTTTAACCTTTGAACAATTATATAGTACTGGGGAGGAAAATTTTTCTTCTACTCATCAAAGATTCCTTCGGCTGGTCTAAGAATCAAGCTGACCTGAGACAGAATAACAGGAGAAAATCAAACACAAGTTCAATAACATGTATACCTCCTGTGTATATGGGAGCGACCGAGGAAAACTGAGTAACACCCACAAATGGCTGAAACCATCGCCTTGAGCTTGAGCTCAAAGCAAAAGAAATGGGAGTCAATTATAACGGTACCAGGAAAAACTCAGTAATAAAGGGTAAGGTTGTTATGCAGATTTAACTCCCTCCCTTCTCCACTGATAAGAGTTTCTAGAGATCTACAGCCACCCTCCTCTTCCTGGTAGAGAGAGGGAGACAGGGTTACAAATGGAGATTTCCCTTATACACGTAAATGTCTCTTACAAAAGGGTGTCTGCCATTTCTTAAAAATAACCAGTGTGGGGCGCCTGGGTGGCTCAGTCGGTTAAGCGTCTGCCTTCGGCTCAGGTCATGGTCCCAGGGTCCTGGGATCGAGCCCCGCATCGGGCTCCCTGCTCCGCGGGAAGCCTGCTTCTCCCTCTCCCACTCCCCCTGCTTGTGTTCCCTCTCTTGCTGTGTCTCTCTCTGTCAAATAAATAAATAAAATCTTTAAAAAAAAATAAATAACCAGTGTGGGGGGCACCTGGGTGGCTCAGATGGTTAAGTGGCTGCCTTCAGGTCAGGTCATGATCCCAGGGTCCTGGGATTGAGCCCCACATCGGGCTCCCTGCTCAGGAGGGAGCCTGCTTCTCCCTCTCCCTCTGCCTCTGCCTGCCGCTCCCCCTGCTTGTGCTCTCTCTCTCTGTCAATTAAATAAAATGCTTAAAAAAATAAAATTAAAATAACCAGCTTGAAGTAATCAATATGCCCAAGAGACAGAGCTTGGGATGCCAAAGTTTGCTCCCCTACAATAGGTCGTAGTATCATCCCCATTATGAAGATGGGAAAACCAAGGCAGAAAGATGTGAAGAGAGTTGTCCAAAATCACAGCGCTCATAAGGGGAGAGGCTGAGACTGAAACTGACAGCTTGGCTCCAGAGTCCAGACTCTTAACTGCCTCGTCACACTTTGTAGAAAGCACCTACAAAGACCTACAAAACCCTTTGGTTCAGAGTCTGCAAACCATTTGCCAAAGAGTGCTGAATTTGGAAGGATGGAGGACTAGCTGTTTTCTTGTGAATTCCTCAAAGGGATTCCCCAATCAGGTTTACTTAAAACAGAAACCACCATTTGCTCTGAAGTTGTGAGACCAGGCAACTGAAAAAAAATCTTGGCGATCCTGACCGAAACTAGTTCCCCTTATGACTTTTCTGTCTCTGGTACTCATGCTACCATTAAGGTGGAGGCTTCGCAGACAAGATATTGGAGCTACGTGACTCTACAGTAGTGACCTGTTAAGTCTCCATTTACCCTTGGTGTGGCAGAAACATCACAACTGCTGTGTGTTGCTCAGTGTCGGGCACGTTATCACCTTTTGTGAAAAAAATTTACAGAAGCAATGAACATATTTGTAGCGGAATGTACCTTCCTGAGAAGCAGGGACAGTGGTTCTCCTACATTGTATTCTGTAATGTTCCCCCTAAGTAATCCTTCAATTAGGTGCATCTGTTAAATTCTATTGATCGCAATTACCCTTTTTGGATGGGCACATCTGAATGCAGTGGAAAGCTTATTTCGGGATTTAAGAAATATTTGCATCACTTTTAAAGAGCTTATTAAATTCTAAAAAGAGCCAATTTAAAAGCCTTTTTATTGAACCAAGAGTGAAAGTAATGAAAACCAATTTTGCACAGTTAAAAAAAAACAGTGAAGCTCTTAATAATAATTGTTTTTGAGCTCTCCATTGCTTAACTCAATACATTTTGTTTCTGAGTAAAACTTTCCTTTCCTCCTGGGAACGCCTTAACCAATCCCAAGTTACACAGTAATTGAAGTTGTTAACTACTCTGCGAAATGCAGATCATTTGCCTGGGAGTTTGAATCACTTTTAAAAGCTCACTAATGTTGCTCATGGTGCAGAAACATTCATGGATGGTTCAGAATATTCCTGCAGATTCACTCCAGGTTTTTTTTCCCTCAAGTTGAAGGGAAGTGTTATTTAAATTCATATATTTAATTAGATATCACATATCTAATCCAACTGTATTCTTATGAAATTATTTCAGGGTATCTGGATTGTTACATTCTCTGTCTCCGTCATTGGATCTGTCGATGCTGGTTCTTTCCAAGTGATGGGACTCTGGGGGCTTGCAGCTTTCTTCTTTGTACTTTGATGTATTTCTTGAAAAACTTTTTTTTTAATTAAAGGGCATTCCTCATTTTTATAAAATCAGTATGTCATTCCTTGATTTAACGATATTTACTTTCTGTGTTTCAGTTTCAGATCAGACAATAAACATGTATTGAGTTTCTACTATATGCTAAGATGCAACATAGAGTAAGGGGGGTGGGTCTCCTCCCTTAAGGAGCTTTCAGCTCAGTTGGAAAGAGAAACACACAGACAAAAACATTTAGGCAGGTTGTATATGCACAGGGGACTACGGGAACAGGGGAGGTGTTCTCTTGGAAGAGAGAGCCTGGGCATGACAAGGAGACCAAATAATAACGGACCAGGAGGCTTGGGGCAGAAAAGGCAGAGGGGACAGCGTGAACAAAGGCCTAGAGGTAATAAACAGCACAGTTTGTGTGGTTTGCTGCAAACCTCACTGGAATTGCTGGTGAAGAACGTGTTGGGCACAGTTGGTATGGAAAGATACTAGACAGCTGTCCAAAGACCAGCTCAGGAAGGGCTTTTTTGCTATTCCAAGCCAGCTATGCCATGCTATACAGCTTGGCAGGAAATGAAGCACTGTGGAAGGGTTTTAAAAAAGAAAGTGACAGTGGGAATATAAATTGATTCAGCCACTATGGAAAACAGTATGGAGGTTCCTCAAAAAATTAAAAATATAATTACCATGTGATCCAGAAATCCCACTTCTGGGTATATATCCAAAGGATAGGAAAACATACAGAAAATAGATCTGTGCTCTCTTGTTTACTGCAGCATTATTCACAATAGCCAAGACATAGAAATAACCTAAGTGTCCATCAATGAATGAATGGATACAGAATATGTGGTGTATATACACAATGGTGTATATGTACAATAATGAGGTGGTGTCTGTAGATTGAAAAATGTGGTGTATATATACAATATTTTTCAGCCACAAGAAAGAAGGAAATCTTGCCATTTGCAACAACATGGATGGACCTCAAGGGCATTACGCTTATTGAGATAAGCTAGACAGAGAAAGACAAATACTGTATATCACCTATATGTGGAACCTAAAAAAGCTGAACTTACAGAAACAGAGAGTAGAATGGTGGATACTGGGGGCTGGAGGAGGGAGCAATTGGAGAGATACCGATCAAAGGATACAAACTTGCAAATAGAGGATGAATAAGTTCTGGAGATCTAATGCACAGCATAGTGATTAAAGTCAACAAGACTGTATTATATTCTTCAGAGATTAGCCAAGAGACTAGATCTTTTTTTTTTTTTTTTGCAAAGAGACTAGATATTAAACGCACTCACCCCAAAAAAGAAATGATAATTATGTCATCTGATAGCGGTATTAGCTAAAGCTATGGCGGTAATCATATTGTAATACATAAATAAATCAAATGCTTTAAACATACACAATGTTATATGTCACTTATATCTCAAAAATAATTTTAAAAATTAAAATAAAAAATAAAAATCACCTTTAAAAATAGAAAAGAAAGTGACAAGGTCAGATTTACAATAAGTCATATGGATGTGAGGTTGGCACAAGTAAAAGCTAAGACCCAGTTGGGAGATTTTTGCAACGATCCTTAGAAAAGGTGGCTTGAACTAAAGCAGAGGAAGCAGGGCTAGAGAAATGGGTGGTGGGTTTGAGGTATATTTAGTAAGTGAAATTACAAGGGCTCAGTGTTTGGAGGGCGAGAAGAAACTTCTAGAATAATCCTTAGGTTTCCGGCTGTGAGTCCTTTGGTAGATGAAAGATAGAGAACATTTTCGGGGAAAGACTGGATGAGCTGATAAAAGATAGAGAACATTTTAGAGGAGAGACTGATGAGCTTTGTGTTGGACTTTTGGGGTTACAGGTGTCTGTGGAGCACCCAAGAGGGCTTGCACAGCAGGAATTTGGATAAAGTATTCTAAAGCTCAGGGCTAAGTATTCTGGGTATTAAGTATTTTGAAGTTCTGGGCTAGGGCACAGATTAGGAAGGGCCTATGATTAAACCTATGAGGTCTGGTAAGATCAATCAGAAAGCAATATGTAATGGGGCACTTGGCTGGCTCGGTTGGTAGAGCACGTGACTCTTGATCTTGGGGTTGTGAGTTCGAGCCCCACATTGAGGGTAGAGGTTACTTATAAAAAATTTTTTTAAAAGATTTTATTTATTTATTTATTTGACAGAGAGAGAGAGAGAGAGCGTGTGCACAGGCAGGGGGAGCTGCAGGCAGAGGAAGAAGCAGACTCCCCACTGAGCAGGGAGCCCGACGTGGGGCTCGATCTCAGGGTCCTGGGATCATGACCCGAGCAGAAGGCAGTCACTTAACCAACTGAGCCACCCAGGCGTCTCCCCCACATGTTTTTAAATATTAAAAATAAAAAAAGGAAAGCCATATGTGATCAATTATGGGCTCAGGGAGGCACCTTAGAAAGAATCAGGTAGATTGGGAGAGGAGCATGAAGGTGACAGGGAAACAACATTCAAGGGAGTGCAGAGGACCAGGAGAGGGCAATGCTACTGAAGCGAGGGCACTAGAGACTTTCCAGAAGGAACTAAGGGACGACAGTGTCAAATGCCTCAGGACAATCCAGAAGGGGAAGGAGGGAAAATATCCATTAAGTCTCGCAGTTAGAGGGTTGCTCGTAACTTCTTTCAGTGCGGGGCGGGAGGGGGTGTGGGGGGAGGGGGAAGCAGATATTCTAGCCCTGGTCTGTGAGAGGGCACACCTAGGATTAAGGGGAGATTTCTTTTTTTTCCTCACCCTAAGCCAGTCCAAGTCAACCAAGCTGTTTTGTATCTCCACGGCTGGTGGGAAGATTGTTTCCTAGTCGGCCATTTCACTGAGGGGCAGCCCCTGGGGGATTCCAGTGTTGTTTGAGCCTCAGGCCTCTTTCTTGGTCCTGCAAGTGATAGACTTCAGTAGACTCCTGCTTCATCACATATCGCTTGACCTTTTAAAAAAATATTTTAAATTTTTTTTAAGATCTATTTTTATTTGAGAGAGAGCGAAGGGGAGGGGCAGAGGGAGAGGGAGAGAATCTCAAGCCAACTCCACGCTGAGTGCAGAGCTCCATCTCATGACCCTGAGATGATGACCTGAGCTGAAACCAAGAGTCAGTTGCTTAACCAACTGCACCACCCAGGTGCCCCCGTTTTTTGTTTTTTTTTTAAAGTAAACTCTACCCACTAGTCTCCTGGTTACCAAAGTCCAGAAATGATCCATACCAAGGCAGCCAGCACTCTCGTTGTCCACTCATCACTCCGGTTCACAGCATCCTCTCCATCTCTGGACCCTGGGAGTTCCTTACTGCCTTCAAACCCAGCTATGTATTTTAAAGGAGTTTGTGCCGGTAAATAGTCAGATACACAGACAGTCAGATAAAAGGAATTTGTTGTATTTTTCATCCAGGCTTTATATGTCCCCTAGTTGGAGGTTTTAAAAGATGTCTGCTGGGGCGCCTGGGTGGCTCAGTCGGTTAAGCGTCTGCCTTGGCTCAGGTCATGATCTCAGGGTCCCGGGATCGAACCCCATGTTGGGCTCCCTGCTCAGCGGGGAGCCTGCGTCTCCCTCTCCCTCTGCCTGCCACTCCCGCTGCTTGTGCTCACTCTCTATCAAATAAATTTAAAACATTTTCTTAAAAAATTAAAAAAATAAAGGATATCTACTGTCTAGTATTGCCAGAAATGGAAACACAGATCTTTTTCTGAACATTTAAATATGCTGCATGTACATAGACTTTTTCCTTAGCCCCACAGCTTTCTTATTTTGTTACTTTATCACCTTATCTTTTTTTAAAATAAGTTTTAATTTTAACTCCAGTTAGTTAACATACAGTGTTATATTAGTTTCAGGTTTACCACCTTATCTTGAGCTTTTAGTTTTACAAAGTTCTTCTAAAACACTCTTTGGGAATTTTTGCCTAGTCCTTGTCATGCTGTATCATTCATTCAATATGATGCTAAATTCAGTTTTCCAGTATTTTATTTAAGATTTTAGCATCTGTGTTCATATGTGAGATTGGCCTGTAATTTATTCTTACTCTCTTCTCCTTTCCTTTCCTCACTTCCTCCTTCCCTTCTTTCTTGCATAGCATTCTTTTGGTCTGGTCTTGTCCGTTTTGGGTTATACTAGATAGCATTACAGAAAGAGAGTTGGCAACATTTTTTTAAAAAGATTTTAAAGATTTATTCATTTTGTGCAGGGAGAGGGAGAGAATCGTCAAGCAGACTCCCTGCTGAGTGCGGAGCCTGTCGTGGGGTTCGATCCCAGGACCCTGAGATCATGACCTGAGCCAAGATCAAGAGTCAGATGCTCAGCTGACTGAGCCACCCAGGTACCCCAAGAGTTGGCAACATATTAAGTTTGTTAACAGGATCGCAAGGTAAGTTTGTTAACAGGATCACAAGGAGTACCTCTGTTCTTTGAAGGTTTAGCTCCTTGAAGAGATATCTTTTATTAAACTCTCGGGGCTTGGTGACTTTTGAGCAGTAGATCTTGGATTATCTTTTACATTTCTTCAACCTCTGTTCGTTTATTCAGGTTTTCTGCTTTTTAATTTTACAATTATCATCAAGTAAAATGGATTGCTTTTCTTTTGATGTATGGTTCTATGAATTTTAATACATGTAGATTTGTGTTAGTCTTACTACCATCAGCATACAAAACATTTGCAACACCCCCAAACTTTCTTCTCCTCCCCTTTACAGTCACATACTGCCCCCACGTCTAACCCCCGGCAACTGCAGATCTGGTCTCAGTAACTATTGTTCTGTCTTTTCAAAAATGTCATATAAATGTAATCAAAGTAATGAGCAAGGTGATCCATAATTTGGTAGCTGGGAGCCAAGGGAAGGATTAGCTTGACAGTCTGCTCCTTACCATTTTCTCTACTGGAGCCTGCCAGTAATCATAGGTGAAATTGTTTTCTTACTGCAAGTACCAAAACGTGGTTCTCTTTTTTCTTTTTTTTCTCAGATGATGCCAAAGTTGGTAGAGCATAGGAAATGGAGAACTTCTAGAAAAATATCAGGACAAAGAACATTTCTTTATTGTTGTAACACATATAGTTATATGCCAAAATACTACTCTCTCAGCCTCTGATGTTTCTGTTTGTAGTACAAAATTTAAGAATAAACTCATTTTTAGCACCAGTTATGTGCTTGCTACAATGCTAAGTATTTTACATATATTTCTCATAGACTCCTCATGACTATCTTCTTTACAGATGAAAAACTAGAGCACAGAGAAGTTAAGTGGTTTCCCCAAGATCACCCAGCTTAAGTAATACTAGTAGCAGAGCTGGGATTTGAACACATGCCTTTCTTTCTCTAAATCTGGTCATTTCTATAAGTCATTTGTCTTTATGAGATAGTAGCAGTAGTAAAAGGGGCTATTTTACAAGATTTATTCTTTGCTTTTCTGCTTTGCTTCATTTATATCTCCCATCAGAGAACTCATTTTCCATTTTATTTTATTTTTATTTTTTAAAGATTTTATTTATTTATTTGAGAGAGAGCATAATCGATCACAGAGGCAGAGGGAGAAGCAGACTCACTGCTGAGCAGAGAGCCCGATGCGGGGCTCGATTCCAGGACCCTGACATCATGACCTGAGCCAAAGCCAGACGCTTAACCAACTGAGCCACCCAGGTGCCCCTCATTTTCAATTTTAACAGTCATCTCTATGTAGCTTGCTCCTAAACATTCTGTCTTCAATGCTAACATCTGCTTTAAACTCCCTTGAACGCTAACATCAAAGACGTGGAACTGGATGTTGCTAATGGATATCAAGAGGCACAGTTGTATAGTAGTTACATGCAAAGGCCTTGGACGTGGACTGCCAAGATTTGAATTCTACTTCCACCACTTCTAACTGAGGTAAGTTGCTCAAATTCTCTGTGCCTATATTCTCATTTATAAAAAGAGAGTAAGATAAGGGCACCTGGGTGGCTCAGTCCATTAAACATCTGCCTTCGGCTCAGGTCAGGATTTCAGGGTCCTGGGATCAAGTCCCACATCGGGCTTCCTGCTCAGCAGGGACCCTGCTTTTCCTTCTCCCTCTGCCTCTCCCCCTGCTTGTGCTCTCTCTCTCTCTCTGACAAATAAATACAATTAAAAAAGAGAGAATAAAGTAAGTTTGCTATTATGTCTCAAATACTTCATTTCTAAAACTGATCTTTTCAACCTCCCCCTCAAAGCACATCTTCCCTCTTTTTACTCTCCTCCCCCCCCCCCCCCCCCCCGGGCAAAATAAAAATTAGATCTGGGCTCTTTCTTGTTTCATCAGCCCTTAGAGCCCTTCCATGATGTGCTTTGAATCTATCCCTTTGTTTTTCCAATTTCTCCGCCACCACACTTTACCCCACCTCTGGATTACTTTAAGAACCTTTGTTTTTCCTCTTCTTTCAGACTTTTTCTCTTTTAATCGATCCAGTCTTTTCTTCATATAGTACACTTTGACTATTTCCTGCATATCTGTGATTTTTTTGTTATTAAACTTTTTTTCTGATGATGATGAATTATCAAAACTCCAACTCCTATACAACAGAAAAAATGAAAGACTCTCGAACTTCCCCTAGGACATAACCACTGTTCATGATTTGGTGCACATGTTATTTAATACTGTATAGAACCGTTATTAAAATTAGATGCACATTTTCTTTACTATTATACATAACCACTAGTAACATTTTGGTGCGTATTTCCACTGTTAACAATTTGTGCATGTTCTATGTAGTATTTTCCATAACTGCTATTACCGTCTTGGTACATATTCTATTTAATATGATACAGAAAGCTTTTCAACATTATCTCTTAACCATAAGCATTGTTGACATATTTCCATGGTAGCAATATAGATGTATATCATTATTTTTAAAAAATTGATCGTATTAACTATTGATTGAACACAAAAGAAGTTTTTTTTTTTTTTTTAAAGATTTTATTTATTTATTTGAGAGAGACAGAATGAGAGAGAGCACATGAGAGGGGGGAGGGTCAGAGGGAGAAGCAGACTCCCCGCCAAGCAGGGAGCCCGATGCGGGACTCGATCCAGGGATTCCAGGATCATGACCTGAGCCGAAGGCAGTCGCTTAACCAACTGAGCCACCCAGGTGCCCCCACAAAAGAAGATTTATGAAGCACGTGTAAGGTATAAAGAATTTTCATACAGAGAACACTCATATGCACACCACCCTGTTTAAGAAATAGAACATTGTCATTACCTTTGAATTCCTGTTGCCTTCCTTCTCAAATGTAACCCTTATTATTTATTTCCGTTTATTGTATTCTTGCTTTTCATTGTAGATTGCATATATGTTTTTGTAGCTAAACAATATATTGTTTGCTTTTGCATGGTTTTGAAATGTATATAAACAGATAATTCGGTATATTGTCTTCTGCAACTTGGTCCCCACCCCTCCCTTCACTGTATGTCTCTTTTGGGATTCTGACTGGAATGACAGTAAGGAGAATTGATATCCTCATGATATTGAGTCTTCCAGCCCATGAATGTAATGTATATCTCCATTTATTTGGGTTTTCATTAATGCCTTCCAGAGTCATTTGTCATTTTCTCCCTAAATGTCTTGCCTATCTTTTGTTAGATTTATTCCTAGATATATATTATTTTTTTTGGTGTTATTCTAAATGGCCTTTAAAAAGTTAAGTTTTCTAACCTTTTGCTATTGGTAGATAGAAATGCAATTAATTTTTTTTTTTTAAATGAAACTGCTTGTTTAAAATCTGGAAACAGGAAAGCAACACATTTATTGTTTATGCTACATATAGCTGCGGCGAAATTTTATAAATTTGGTTGGGAATGATGGACACAAACTTCAGGATAATATTATTTGGGGAGGGAGGAAAAACAGGATCAAGGACAGGCACAAAGAGGACAGTAGTGGTATTTTTAACATTTTATTTTTTTGGAACAAATATGGCTAAGTATTAAGATCTGTTTAGGCTGCATAACAAGTATATGAGTGATTGTTTTATTTTCCTCTGTGCCTTTTTGAAATAGGTCATAATTTTAAAAATAAAATACATGATGTTGACTGTATGCTTGAGATAAATCACTTTTATGATGGATGACCTCAGAATATATGAATTCCATTGATTATTCTAAATTGGATGTTGTAAAGTGGGGGCTGTGTGCTGAATCCAAGCTCCAGATGTGATTTTTTTTCGTGCCCAGTGATCAAGCAAACGAACCAGCCATGAAACACCAAAGATTTTACATTAGAATCTGGATTTCTGAATTCCCTTAAGTTAGAAGATCTGATAATACTATATTTCCATGTGGCAATAGTCAATTAGATATGAATAAGTAGTGGCTGCCTGTTTGTTTACTATTTTTTATGAAACAAACATTCTCAAAGATAGAGAGAAGAGCATAACGAGCTCCCAGATATCTATTGCTGAAATTTAATCATTATTGACTCATGACCAATTTTCTTATATCTGTTTTCCCTGATCTTCTGACCCATGGATTATATGGAAGCCAATCTCAGACACTGTATTATTTCATGTATAAGTATTTTAATATTTATTTCTAAAACAGAAGTAATTTTAGAAAACATAATCACAATGTTATTGTCATGCCTAAAAATATATAACAGTAATTCCTTAATATAATCAAATACCCAGTCAACATTCAAATTTTCCCCATTTTGTCAACTTTATTTTATAGTTTGTTCACATGAGAACTCAATTCTTATAAGTACATTGCATGTGCTTGACATTTTTTTTTTAGAGAGAGAGAGAGCGAGAGCGCGCGCAGCAGAGGGAGAGGGAGAGAATCTTAAGCAGGCCCTCTGCCCAGTGCGGAGCCCGACACAGGACTTGATCTCACGACCCTGAGATCATGACCTGAGCCAAAATCAAGAGTCAGATGCTCAACCAACTGAGCCACCCAGGTGCCCCAAGAATCTTTGTACTTTTTGACCTTTATGAATATTACTCTGAACATTGATGTGTAGTTTCTTTGTGGACATATGTTTTTCATTCTCTTGAGTTTATACCTAAGGATGAAATCTCTGGGTCATATGATAACTCTGTGTTTAACTTTTTGAGAAACTGCCAGATGACTTTCCAAAGCAGATGTAGTATTTTACATTCCCATGAGCAATGTATGCAGGTTCCAAATTTCCAGATCCTCACCAACGCTTGTTATTATCCATCTTTTTAGCGTAACCGATCTAGTGGATGTGAAGTAATATCCCCTTATGGTTTTCATGTGCATTTCCTTAATGACTAATGATACTGAACATCCTTTCATGTGTTTACTGGCCATTGGTACATCTTCTTTGGATAAATGTCTATTCAAATCCTTTGCCCATGTAAAAATTAGGTTATTTCTTTTTTGTTGAATTGTAAACATTCTTTATATATTCTAGACACAAGTCTCCTATCAGATATATGGTTTGCAAATATTTTCTCCATTGCACTGCGTTGCCTTTTCACTTTCTTGATGATGTCCTCTGAAGCACAAAAGTTTTTAATTGTGATAAAGTCCAATTTATCTATTTTTTTTTTGTTAGTTGTGCTTTAGGTGTCATACCCCCCAAAAAAAGAAAAAAAGAAAAAAAAAGAAAAAAACCCAAAACCAGAAAACATTGCTTAAACCAAGTTCAAGAAGATTTGCTTCTATATTTTCTTCAGAAAGTTTCATAGTTTTAGCTCTTACATGCAAGTCTCTGGTCCATTTCAACTTAATTTTTGTATATAGTGCGATGACCATATATTGTATATAGTGTGATATGTGACAGGGGTGCTAATTCATTCTTGTGCACATGGATATCCAGTTATTTCAGCATGATTTGGTGAAAAGATTATTCTTTCCCCCATTTAATTATCCTGACCCCCTTGTCAAAAATCAGTTGACCATAAATGTAAGAGTTTATTGCTGGACTCTCTATTTTATTTTATTTTATTTTATTTTTTTAAAGATTTTATTTATTTATTTGACAGAGAGAGACACAGCGAGAGAGGGAACACAAGCAGGGGGAGTGGGAGAGGGAGAAGCAGGCTTCCCGCGGAGCAGGGAGCCCGATGTGGGGCTCCATCCCAGGACCCCGGGCTCATGACCTGAGCCAAAGCAGATGCTTAACGACTGAGCCACCCAGGCGCCCCTGGACTCTCAATTTTAGTTTATTGATCTGTATGTATATCCTTATACCAGTACCACACTGTCTTGATTATTGTAGCTTTGCAGTAAGTTTTGAAATTGGGAAGTCTGAGTCCTCCAACTTTGTTTTTCTTTTTCAAGATGGTTTTGCCTATTCTGGGTCCCTAGTATTTCCATATGAATTTTCAGATCAGCTTGTCCATTTCTGCAAAAAAAAAAAAAAAAGCTTTTGGAATTATGATAGCAATTGTATTGAATCTTTTGATCAATTTGGAGAGCATTGCAATCTTAACAATATTAAGTCTTTCAGTCCTTGAAACATGTATATTTCCATTTATTCAGGTCCTCTACTTTGTTTCACTGATGTTTTGTAGTTTCCAGTGTACAAATCTTGCACTCATTTTGTTAAATTTATTCTGAAGTATTTTATTCTTTTTGATGCTATTATATATGAAATTGTTTTCTTTTTTAAAAGATTTTATTTATTTGAGAGAGAGAGAGAGGGAGGGAGGGAGGGAGAGCACAGAGGGAGAGTGAGAGGGAAAAGCAAACTCCCCGCTGAGCAGAGAGCCCAACACGGGGCTTGACCCCAGGACCCTGAGATCATGACCTGAGCTGAAGGCAGACACTTAACCGACTGAGCCACCCAGGCACTCCTGGAATTGTTTTCTCAATTTCATTTTGAAATTGTTCACTATTAATGTATGAAAATACAACTGATTTCTGTATGTTGATCATGTATCCTGTAACCTTACTAAACTTGTTTGTTATTTCTAATAGTTGTGTATGTGTGTGTATTCCCTGGGATTTTCTATACACAAAATCACATCTTCTATGAGTAAGGGTAATTTTACTTTTTCATTTCTAATCTGGATGCCTTTTATTTTATTTTATTTTTACCTAAATGCCTTAGTTAAAAACTCTGGAAGAATGTTGAATAGAAGTGGTGAGAGTGAATATTTTTGTCTTGTTTCTGATCTTAAGGAGAAAGCATCTAATATTTCACTATCAGTTGTGATGTTATCTGTGGTTTTTAATATATGGCTTATGTTAGGTTGAGGAAGTGCCCTTCCTTTCCTAGTTTGTTGAGTGTTTTTATCAAAAAAGGGTGCTGAATTTTGTCACATGTTTTTTCTGTGTCTATTGAGATGATCATAAGGTTTTTGTCCTTCATTCTATTCATATGGTATATTACATTGATTAGTTTTCAGATGCCAAGCCAACTTTGCTTTCTTGGAATAAATCCCACTTGGTCATGTGTATAATCCTTTTTATAGATTGCTGGATTTGGTATCCCAGTATTTTGTTGAGGATTTCTGTGTCTCTATTCATAAGATATTCATAAGTTTCTTTTCTCATGATGCCGTTGTCTGATTTTGGTATTAGGGTAATACTGACCTGATAGAATGACTTAGGAAGTGCTCCCTTCTGTCCTGTTTTTTTGGAAGACTTTGTGAAGGATTGGTGCTCATTCTCCTTTAAATGCTCAGGATGAGGACTTGAAATGTGGACGTAACCCAAGTAAGCACAAAATAATGAAGAGTTTCAGCTTTCAGGAGCTCAGAAGAATGGGGCAGTGCTATTTATGAGGACATCAGGACAAGGGACACCTGAGAGGCAAGGCTTCAATGGAGGAGAAAAGGAAGTTCCTGCAGAAAAACTGTCAAAGGCACTCCCTCCTGCTGCCAAGGGCTCTTGCATCTTGTAGAAAGGCTCTAGATTGCAGGATGACCTCATTCCTCAAAAGAACTTCTCCAACTGGGCAACTATTTCCTTGTTCATAGGCCAGTTTGAGCTTGCTCAGAAATGTTAGCTCTGCCAGCCTCCCTTGTGCTTTCTTCATCCACGGGTGTGTGTAACACAGATTCTTTGAACATCAGTAACAGTTGCTTCCCAGCGCTGGTCCTGACATGCCCCAAAGTGTCTTCAGTTATTTCAGGGGGTGTCTTGCAATTCTAGGAACTAGTTTACTTTTAATCTATTTTAAAAAGAGATATACGCCACTTCAGAAGTTCCTTTGTGATAGATGTGTCAGGGGAGGCAGAATGGGAAGATAAGTGTCAAGGAAGGAAAACAAAGCAAAAAAAAAAAAAAAGTTGCAAGTTACAAAAGACTGAGAATATCAGGTCTGAGGTGTTTAGAAGTGTTCACTTTGTCCTAATCACTGAGTTATCCCAGTGTTTGGAAGGAGTCTTGCTACATCAGAGTAGATGCTCAATAAATATTTGTTAAATGAAAAACTATTGAATCAACGAATATAAGACTCAATGGGTGTATGGGGGTGTAGGCAGTATGTGCGGAGTATCTACAGAAGTACAAAGGTGGAGGTATCAGTGTGCCCAAAACAAATGGCGTGTGTGAATGGCAGGGCAACAGATGGATGTGTGTGGCAGACTCAGGCATTAGATTTTTCAGACAGCTTTAATTTAAGATATTTTCTGTTACTCCCTTGAGAGAGTCATTCTTATTGGAACTGCTTTTCTGTTTGGAAAATATCCTCCTTGTCGAAGGCAGAGGTCTTCTGTCTTTGAAGTGTGGCTTTGACTGGGCAGTGGTCAGCGTGTGAGCTGTGGCATATTAGAAAGGACACAACTTGAAATCAGAAGGTAGGAGTCTCAGTTCTGCAACTTGTCACATAGCTGGGATCACCAGAAACGTTTATAAACACTTGAGGGAATAATTCGCTGTGAGGGAAACTCAGCCAACACAAGAAAATGAAGTAGAACCCCATGAACATAAAAGAGCAGAATTGTTGGTTAAGGACTCTAAACTAAGCATGTTTAAAATGATTAAAGAGATAAAGATAAGCAAAATAAATTAAGAGTAAAAAACAGAATGCCATTTAAAAGAAAGAATGTACAGATTTAAAAAGAACAAATGAAACTTCTAGAAATAAAAAGTATACTTACTGAAATTAAAATTTCAATGTATTGGCTATAATCACTTTAAGGGGTGCTGAGGTGGCTCAGTTGGTTAAACGTCCGACTCTTGGTTTGGGCTCAGGTCATGATCTCAGAGTCATTAGACTGAGCCCCTCATGGGCTCCATGCTCAGTATGGAGTCTGTTTGAGATTCTCTCTCTCCCTCTCCCTCTGCCCCTTCCCCTTTTCATGCACTCTCTCGTGCGTTCTTTCTCTCTCTCTCTCAAATAAATAAATAAATAAATCTTTAAAAAATTCAATATTACTTAGTAAAATGGAAGATGTTTAATTCTCTTAAAGAAGCTGTAAGTACAAAAATAAATACTAGAAGATATAAGCCTTCCTAAATACCAAAAGAAATTTATAAATTATAATAGCAAAGAAAACACATCATGAAGAAAAAGAAACAGTAAATATACATAATACACATGAATACACATGGTGATTACCATGTGTATAAAGATACAATAATATAAAATATAAAATAATATATCAGAGTTGAGATTTAAAAATGTCTTATCAATAAATGTGACTGAGTTTAACTCACTTACTAAAAGGAAAATATTTTCAGAGTGGTTCACAAAACAAGACCCAACTATATGTGGTGTATAGCAGATACATCTAAGTCAAAATGATTCACACAAGCTAAAAATAAAGGCATGGACAAATGGAAATAACAAGTAAGGGGAGCCTGTGCTCCTTGATATCAGACAAAATAGAAGTCAGGCCAAAAAAATACAAAAAAGGATACTTTATAATGCTAAAAGCCAATTTCACATCGTAGGTATAACAGCTATGAAAACCTATGCACCAAATAACCATCTTTAAGAAGCAGAAAGTACAGATGCAAGGAGATACGGATAGAAACACTTTGGTAAGAGGAGACTTTAACATACCACTCCCAGTGCAGCATAGATCAAATGGCAGAAATATAAGTAAGGATATAGCAGTAGACAACATAATCACTATAATAGATCTCATTCATCTGTTCTGAACTTAGGACCTAATAAAAGAGAGTGTTACTTTCCTTCTTGACTGCACATGGAAGAGTCACAAAAATTGATCAAATATTAGGTCACAAAGAAAGCATCAATATGTTCTATATAATGAAAATATTACCATCAACATGTTCTTATCACAGTGCAATAAAGCTAGAATTTTAATTCTAGTTGTAAGTACAAAAAGCTGTACTTAGTTGTAAGTACAAAAACCAAAAAACCCTTCCAACTAGAAATTAAAAATTCTTCTATTGAACAACTCTTGGGTGAAAGGGAAGATAAAAAGTCAAAATTACAATATCTAAAGAAACAAACAAACAAAAAAACCCCAAAACCTCAAACAAACAAGTAATGAAAACATTACATATCAGAGATAAATGGATACATTTCAAGTAGAGATCAGAGGAAAATTCAGAACCTTAAACACTTACATCAATAAAAATGAAAGAATGAAAATGAATGAATTATAGCAATGTAAAACATGAGATAAAGAACAACAAGTGAATGAAAAGAAAGCACAAGGAAGAAAACAATAAAAGTAAGAGCTGAGGGGCGCCTGGGTGGCTCAGTCGGTTAAGCGTCTGCCTTCGGCTCAGGTCATGATCCCGGGGTCCTGGGATCGAGCCCCGCATCAGGCTCCTTGCTCTGCGGGAAGCCTGCTTCTCCTTCTCCCTCTCCCTCTGCTGCTCCCCCTGCTTGTGTTCCCTCTCTCTCTCTGTCAAATAAATAAATAAAATCTTTAGAAAAAAAAAAAAAAAGTAAGAGCTGAAAAATAATGAAGATTAGGAATAGAAAACAGTAGGGTCACATTTTTTTTTTTTTAATAGGCTCCACACCCAATGTGGGGCTTGAACACACGACTCTGAGATCAAGAGCTGCATGCTCTACCAACTGAGCCAGCCAAGTGCCCTAAAGCAGTATGTCAAAGTAATAAATCAAAATTTTGGTTCTTTGGAAAAAGTAACAAAACATTTAAACCACTAGCTAAATTAATCAAAGGAAAAAGGGGAAAAAAACAACTTCAAAAGGAGAATAAGAAGAAATAGACAAAAATGGAGCAAAAGGGAGGGGAGGAGTAGAGGGGGAAATCAAGCCTAAATCATTTTGGAACAGTATTTTGACTAAATCCAGTAAAGCTAAAGAAAAAAACAACCCTGAAAATAAATGTTGAACTCTATTAATAGGTTTTTTTTTTCCCATATTGACAACAGTTAGATATTCTGAAACTGCTTTTGGGGTCTTTTAGTATGAGCAAATAAGTAAATATTTTGACAGTAATTGGAATCAGGTTTCTGACTGTTTGAGATGAGCCTTGCAGATGTGAAAAGGGGAACTCCAACATGTGCTCTATTGTATTGATTGGAATTGGATGTATCAGTATAAACTCATGGGTTTTAACATATCTATTTTTATCTATCTATCTATTGACAGAAATGGAACGGGGTATAGCTAAATGTGAATATCTAGATCTACCTATATTTATAGATACCTCGCATATCTTATAGCAACAAGCACAAAAAAGTGCTTGAAAAATGGTGGAACAATTAAAAGGAAGGAGGAGAGGAAGGAAAAGTTCTTCCTTGAAGTAGACTGCCAACTAATATATGCAGAAGGGATGATGGAATTAAGAAGTCACCATTCGGCAGCATCATGGTAATAAATGATTTGGGCAAAATCCTCAACTGACTCTAGCAGTTTAATGAAGAACTTGGTATTTACATAGTCTCAAAGTATCTCCTCACAAAATTCTTAGTAGTTGGAAAGGAAGAATAGTAACTTTACAGTGGAGAAACTTGGCATACACCACCCTAACCAAGTGATCGCAGTTAACCTCACCATTGTTAAAATAGTCATTATGTACCTGCTCCTTTGATGAATGAGAAGGACAGAGCACTTCTCTTTTGGTGTTCCTGTCAAAAAGCCATGAATCTACTCATAAGGAAACCAGGAAACGGTTAGTCAAATCTAAATTGAGTAACATTCTACCAACTATCTGGCCTATTCTCTTCAACAATATCAAGGTCAGGAAAGACAAAGAAAGATGGAAGAAGTGTTCCAGATTAAAGGACAAGAAAGAAATATGACAGGGTGCCTGGGTGGTTCAGTTGGTTAAGCGACCGCCTTCGGCTCAGGTCATGATCCCAGAGTCCTGGGATCGAGTCCCACATCAGGCTCCCGGCTCAGCGGGGAGCCTGCTTCTCCCTCTAACCCTCTGCCTTCTCACGCTGTCTCTCTCTCTCTCTCTCTCTCAAATAAATAAATAAATAAAATCTGAAAAAAAAAGAAAGAAATATGACAATTAATGAAGAATGTTAGGTCAAATTTTGGACCAGATTTTTTAAAATTTGGGGATTTTTTTGCTAAAAGGGGTATTTTTGGGGCAATAACACAATTTGAATAGGTATTTTAGATTAGAAAATAGCATTTTATTAATAATGTTCTGATTTTGATTATTGTACTTCAGTTATGTAAGAGAATGTCCTTGTTATTAGGAAATATACACTGAAGTATTTAAGAGGAAAGGGGTGTGATGTCTGCTATTTACTCTAAAATGGAAAAAATTGTATATGTAGAGGGAATGATACAACAAATATGGTAAAATAGAAAACAGTTGGGGGAATCTGGGTGAGGATAACTAGGAGTTCCTTGTACTATTCTTGCAATTTTTCTATGGGGCTGTAATTGTTTCAATCTAAAAAGTGACAAGAAAGAAGTATTTATTTATTTATTTATTTATTTTATTATTATTATTTTTTAAAGATTTTATTTATTTATTTGACAGAGAGACGCAGCGAGAGAGGGAACACAGGCAGGGGGAGCGGGAGAAGCAGGCTTCCCGCCGAGCAGGGAGCCCGATGCGGGGCTCGATCCCAGGACCTGGAATCATGACCTGAGCCGAAGGCAGACGCTTAACGACTGAGCCACCCAGGCCCCCCAAGAAAGAAGTATTTAAAAATATTTGTAAGAACATGTAGGAGAATAATTTTGTTTTATAGGATTTTTTGAATTCACAGAAAGTACAAACCATAAGGGAAAGAATGATCTATTTGAGTAAAGTAAAATGACACATTCACATACAACAGAGAAGTCTGTAAGTGGAATTGAAAGACAAACCACAAACTAGGAGATGTTTGCTATGCCTAAGATTATATATAACATATTTTAAAAATTACAAATGATCAAATACGGAAATTAGCAAAGGATATAAATAGAGGAATCACTGAAGAAGGTAACAAGCATGTGAAAAGATAACCAACTGCATAGGAATTAGGGAGAAATGAATTAAAATAACAACCATATATCACTGAACACATAGTCAGATACTTGCTCAAAATTATACAATTGGATAATACCTATTGTTGAAAGAATGAAGGGGAAAAGGAACTTTCTTAACTGGTTCAACAATTCTGGAGATTGTTTAGAAAGATCTAGTGAAGTTGGAGGTGTGAACAATTCCACCTTTAGACACGTAGATAATCTCTAAAGGAACAGGAGAGGGTTGTTCATTGCAGCATTGTTAATAACTAGTGAGAAATTGGAAGCAACTTAATTGTTATTAACAGATGACATCAACAGATGACAACAGATGGATCAGTAATTTGTGGTATAATCATACAATGCATTTATTATTTTTTTTAAAGATTTTATTTATTTATTTGAGAGAGAGAGAATGAGAGACAGCACGAGAGGGAAGAGGGTCAGAGGGAGAAGCAGACCCCCTGCTGAGCAGGGAGCCCGACATACAATGCATTTAAAATGAATAAAATATATCTACATGTGTTAACATGTAGAAATCTCAAAAAAAACTTAGGTGGAAAAAGCAGGTAGCAGAAATTTATAGTGCAAAATTTATAGACACAGAAAACAATATGTATGTTGTAAACAAAGAAAACGGTGAGGTATGTTGTGAAAATTAGTCAAGGGAAACCTCACTAAAGTGGAGTTGGGAGGCTGGAAGAGGGAGCTGGTACCACTCCATGTCAATTACAGGAAGAATTGTCAATTACAGGAAGAATTGTCAATTACAGGAAGAATTGTCAATTACAGACCCTAAGGGAAGAACTCTCAGCAGAAAGAATGATCAATTACAGGCTCCAATAGGGAAAAGATGTACGTTGTATCTCCTATAAGAAATCAACTACCCCTGCAATTCAGCCAATGAGAAACCCTAATCACCCTGAACTCTGCTTTTCTGCAATGGACTTTTGTTCAGAACAACCCCTCCCAACTTCCACCTTCTTCCCCATAAAATAACATTCCTCTCCTTTGTTTGTTAGACTTAGGGTTTTGCCTTAGCTAGAATGTTCCAAATTGCAATTCTTTGCCATTCCCAAATTGCAATTCTCTGTCGTTCCTGAATAAACCCATTCTTGGTGCTAAGGTAACTTTTATTTTTTTAATTTTATTTATTTATTTATTAAAAAGATTTTTATTTATTTATTTGAGAGAGAGAGACTGAGAGAGAGCACACGAGAGGGGGGAGGGTCGGGAGGGTCAGAGGGAGAAGCAGACTCCCCGCCGAGCAGGGAGCCCGATGCGGGACTCGATCCAGGGACTCCAGGATCATGACCTGCGCCGAAGGCAGTCGCTTAACCAACTGAGCCACCCAGGCGCCCCGGTAACTTTTAAGGTTAACATTGTCTGTGAGTAAAAAAGGAGAGAGAGTTCCTGTCCCGGAATAATTTGGCATTTGAAGAAAGTCAAGTCAGTCTGATTACAATGCACTACCACTGAAGCCACAATGAGACAGGGCCCCTAAAACAGATGGGGGAGTGGAGAAGATGAACATTTCCCAGAGATGGCAAAGGCTTCCATGCCTCTTTCCCACACTGAACCAAGTCCTGAAAAATAAGAAGGGGTTACCCAGGTGAGAGGAAGGAAGGGTGTTTCTAGCAGATAGTGACATTTGCAAAATCCACAGGGGAGAAACCGCAGAGCCCGGTTTGGAAACTGCCAGTGGTTTCTCAGAGCAGCTAGGGTAGAGGAGGTGGGGGCAAAGAAAGCGACGTAGGGTATTGGTAGGCAACCCCGGACCATAGGCTCTGACGGGGTTAAGGAGTCTGCCTTCTGAAGGCTGTGGGAAGGCTAGAAGAATGTTGAAGCAGAAGAGTAACAGGTGCATCACCAATTACAAGAGGATGGCTCTGGAGGGAAGATCAGTTAGTTGGGGGTTTTTTTTTTTCTTTTCTTCCTTTCCTTTTCTTTTCTTCCTTCCTTCCTTTCCTTTCCTTTCTTTCTCTTTCTTTTTCTTTCTTTTCTTTCTTTGCTTTCTTTCTTCTTGTTGTTTTAAAGAAAACCAGGCAGGAAATAATGGGGCCTCAACCGAGCCAGAGGAGGGGGTGACTGAGAGATACCAACGTGTCCAAGCAGTAGGATTCGGGGAGGGATTGTCTGTAGGTGTGGGGACAGGATTCCAGGAGGCTCCTGGCTCGGGCATCTTGGGTGCATGATGGAACGACAGAGGCTGCCTTTTGTGCCACCTACCCCTGCCCCTGGCCACCCTGATTAGACCAGGAACGAGCACCTTACACATGTTTAGTTCAAGTATAAAAACGTACAGAGGAAGGACCGAGGATGGTGGTTAGGACTGAACGGGTTTTCATGGGGTGGGGGTGTGGGGGTGTGGTTTTTGGATCCATCTCGAACATTTTAACTACCAAATAAAAGCTGATGTAAATGTAACATTAGACGCTGTTACATTTCTGAGAGCACGCGGATGTCACATCGTTTTCTGCACTTTTCTGTGTTTGAACTAAACATAATAAGCAAATGGCCAAAGTGCGTCAGAATCGGAGGAGCCTAAGCTCTGTAAAGGGGTTAAACCAGAAAGCAGCGGGGGCCGGGAGTGGTGTGGTTGTCAGTCTTTGTGTGCACAGCGCCTGTGGAGAGAAGCCTCGGGAGACCTGCACTCGGCTGCGGGGTGAGGGTGGGCGGGGGAGGAGGAGCGCGCGGGGAGTTTCCCGCCTGGCCCCGCCCCCTCCGGCCCGCCGCAGCTCCTCCTCCTTCCGTGACGCCGCCTCCCGTTTCTAGGTAACGTGGTGGGGGGTTAAACAACGCGGCCGCAAGGCGGCCGCTCCCTGCTGGTCCCTCTTCTCGGCCCCTTGACCCTCGGACGCTGAGAGCCATGGCCCTGCCGCTGCTGCCTGGCAACAGTTTCAACCGCAACGTGAGTAGTGAGGGCGCCCGAGGTCAGAGGTCCCGGCCAGAATCTGGGGTCCGGGCGTGGCCACCTCCCCCGACCCTACTCAAGTATCCTGCTGCCGCTTCACCCCTGCGCACTGGGCACAACTTGGACCAAACTTTGTGGGCCGGGGGAACACTTACTTTCTGTCTCCCCTTTTCCCAGTCTCTTCTAACTGCATCTGGATGCTTTAACGACATCAGATACAGAAGTAGAGTCTTCATAGGTGGCAGGACCCGCGAAGGTAGCCAGTGGTAGTGACGTGATAAGAGTCATCGTTGAGCGTTTAAGATATGCAAGGTGCTGTGCTTTAGTCGCCTGGCACGGCATTTGCTGCTTAGGTCCTATTTTTATTCCCATTTTGCAGTTGAGGAAACTGAGGCACGGGGCGATGAGTCACTCCCTCACTGGCCAGAGCTACACAGTTTCAGTGTGAAATTGGCTTTTTCCCAGGCAACCTGTTTCCACAGCCCAGGTGCCTAGTCATTGTCCTTAATAGCCTGTGTGAAAGAGAGAAATAGAGTTGCTGTTAGGAAAGCCAAGAAACCTGGTCCTCTGGAGGCTGCTGGGGGCCGAGAGGGAAGGGTTCCATCAGCCTGTAAAGTTCGGTCCTAAGCTTTATAGAGAGAAGCATCCAAACCTGGAGGAGTTTTTTCTTCGTTGAGGATTGGGAGGAGTTCATTTCAAAACAAGATGAAAGTACAAAACAACACAACACGACAACACAAAAAACCCTGAGCACCAAAGAATCTTGCCAGTAATAAATAGCCCCTTATTTAAACAACAGCAGAAAAGTAATTCATGCTTTTCTTTACACTGGTCACCACTCTTCCCTTGGGTTTGCCAGTTGCGTCTTCGGAAGAAGGTAGGTGATAACACGGGTGGGAGGGAATTCGAGGGAGCCCCTCAAGGTGTTTGTGTAAACCTCTGGTAAATTTAGAACGCAGCAGGGGATTGAATGAAGCGTTTGACTTTCTGGATTCCGAAGTGTCTGTTTTCAAGTTGTTGGCCCTAAAGTCCCAGTTTCCTTTGTGGCTTCAGGCCGCTAGATTCTGACCTCCACGGGTCGCTTGGCCGGACCGAGTTCCTTGTTAAACCGTGGTTTGTGCATTTTTTTGGCTGATGGGTAGACGCCGGCCTTCCCGCCCAGCATTGCCCTTTGCTAAGATTCAGCCAGCCACACCAAGGAAGAAAGACCCTGAGAGGCAGGACACGCAAAAAGATTCCAGAAGTAAACAAGCATGCAGTGTAGGAGTAAATTTAATAAAAATTGAAAGTAAGAGCCCACAGCTTTGGGCCCCGCAACACTTCAGATGACCGATGTCCCCCTACTGCGGAAGTATCACAGCTCCCACATGCAGTGATGAAGAATAGGAAGGAAAAGCAGGGCTTTGAGGAGATATTTTAAAATCTGCAAAGCTGTACTGAGTATACTTTGTTTTATTGTGAAGTACAACACGTGCAGAGAAATGCATAATGGATGAACACCAAGTGAACATCAAGAAACGGAGTATTACCAGTACTCCAAAAGCCTCTCCCTTGACTGGGGTTGCCAGATTTAGCAAATAAAAATGTATGTCCCCAATACTGAATGGGACCCACTTAGACCGAAAGCTTACTTGTTTATCTCAAATTCAAATTTAACTGGACATCTTCTATATTATGGGGCAACCCTGCCTATGGCTCTTTCTTGTCATTACCCCCTTTGCTATTTACTGTCCAGAGTTAACTGTCCTGAATGCGGGGACTGTGGTTAGGTTTTGCTTGCTTTTGAACTTGGTATCAATGTAAACGTCTGGTGTGTTTTGTGACTGGCTTGTGTTTAGCTCAATGTTATGTTAGATTTGTTCATGGGGCTGTCTGCAGAGGTAGTTTGCCCATTTTCCTTGCTCTGTAGTATTCCATTGTGTGAGTATGACATCATTTATATACCCATAGATAGAGATTTGGCTTGTTTGGGGTTATTAAGAATAGTTTGCTGTGACTGTTCTTGTCCGTGTCTGTCGCTACAATTGCTAGATCATATGGTTTTCATATGTCCAGCTTTAGTAGACACTGTCAAAGCGCTTAAACCAATTTAAATCCCCAGCAGCATGTTATGTTCCGGTCGCTCTACATCGTAACACTTGGTATGGTTGGTCTTTTAAACTGTAGTTATTTCGATCAACAAGTACAGGGAAACTGTAGTTTCAATCTGTGCTTACCCGATTCCTAATGAACTTGAGCATGATTTACACATTTATTGGTCATTTGGATATTCTCTTTGTGTAATACTTGTTTGTCTCTTGTCTACTCTTTCTGCTGGTTTGTCTGCCTTTTTTTTACTTAGTGAAATGTAGGAGTTCTATATAGACTTTGGATGTGACCCTTTTGTCCGACATCTGTGTTGGCAAATATCTTCTAGTCTGTGGCTGGCCTTTTCACTTTCTTTTCTTTTCTTTTTTTTTAAAGATTTTATTGATTTATTTGACAGAGAGAGACACAGCGAGAGAGGGAACACAAGCAGGGGGAGTGGGAGAGGGAGAAGGAGAAGCAGGCTTCCCGCCGAACAGGGAGCCCGATGCGGGGCTCGATCCCAGGACCCTGGGATCATGACCTGAGCCGAAGGCAGACGCTTAACCGACTGAGCCACCCAGGTGCCCCTTCACTTTCTTAATGGTGTTTCTGATAAGTAATTGTTCCTTTAGATTAGTGATTTTTGTTTTTTCTTTAAGAAATTGCTCCTTATGCCAAATATGATATTTTTCTGTGTTGTCGTCTGGAAATTTTGTTGTTTTTACCTTTCACATTTAGATTTCTAATCTAGTATAAATTGTGTGTGTGTGTGTGTGTGTGTGTGTGTGTGTGTGTGTGTGTATGAAAAGAAGTAGGGGTCCGGTTATATTTTTTCCTATATGGATATTCAGTTGACCCAGAACCATTTGTTAGCACAGTTCAACAGAGTAAGTTTTAAAGATCTCAGTGGCTCTATGCCATGATTCATGAATTGACAGTATCCAGTTTAGCAGACAGAAGAGAGCTTTGAAGAGCTCTCCCAGGAAGACATTTTATAGGCCTAAGGGGGGCATTACACTAGGCAAAAATTAGATTGGTTACTATAAGTTTACTTTCCTTGTGGGATATGATAACAAGGGCTTTTTAGGCAGATTACCTAACTCATGCTGATCAGGCAATTCATGATTGGCTAGTTTAAGATTCAATTTCTGGGACAGCCAAAACTGTAAGTTAAGTTTCAGTTTTTGACATGGGGCTTAGTATGATCGACTCCATTTAGGGTCTGTTGTCTTGTCTTTAACACATTTTTGGAAGAGACCACCCTTTCTCTACTTCTCTGCAGGGCTGCTACCTTTGTCACAAGTACCCAAATACATGTGGGGCTGCTTCTAGATTTGTGACTATATTTAAAAAAATTATTTACTTTATGCTTCAGACCAAAAGGAGTGTGTGTGTGTGTGTGTGTGTGTGTGTGTGAATTAGGGAATGACAGTATACTTATTAGATATTTTGGGCTGTCATTTAACAAACTAGTATTTATATATTGAGTATTTATATATATGTCATTTAACAAACTTGTATGTGCCTAATTCAGATGGCTGCATTTGCACTAACCTTGTTACTGACTGGTGCCAAAAAACTAATATTATTTTAAAAACTTGTACTTAGTTAAAAGATCATATGTTCTCTGGTGCATAGAGTGGTCAAAAAGTCAGTAGAGCCAAATCTGGCTTTTTTTTTTTTTTTTTAATCATCCCCCCCGGCCCCCCACCTCCTGGAGATAGCATAATTACTGGCTGTTTGGGTTTAAAATTATAACACAAGCTAACTTTTATTGCTTTTCTTAGAAATTAAAAAGGAACTTGTTTCTCCCCCTGATTAGCTGCTGAAAGTCATGAGCAATAGATTGATTTCTGCCCACAGCTAGGTGATGCGCAGCCTGTATTTCTGTCTCCGAAATACAAGAAGTATGGTGCTTTCTAAAATATAAGCATTTGTACCACTGATGACATTAAAATTATTTTGATGTGAATTAATTGAAAACCTTAGGGAAAGGTCACAGCTAAATTCCAGACACATGGTATCTTTTTCCAAGAATTTACATCCTGCCTTTATTTTGAGCTAAGAGAATCTCAGGCACATTGTCAAAAATAATAGGATATTAAAGTTAAAAGGGACATTTCCAGACAAAGCTAAAAATCTTTTCTATAGCATTTTGGACAGATGGCTGGCTAGCTGATCCTGAATGCCCCTAATGAATAATGGAGTAATAAAAAGGAGTACACTTTCTGTTTTTTATGAAGCTACCTTGCCACCATCTTAGGAGGGTTTGTTGTCAATAGTCGGTCTCTACTTTATAGTGAAGCAACTGTTTCCTTAGAAGAAAATAAACTATTTGAATTCATAGCAGTAGAATAAAACAGAAATTCAGAATCTCTCTGCCTCTCTCACAAAAGGGTGTGGGCAATACCTTGAAATTTATTTTTATCTAGACTAATATAAGCCTACTTACTAATATATAAGGAAAAGCGTTCTTTGGGAAATTTACCAGCAATTTAAATGATAAACAGCTGAAGGACACACTCTGAGTAATACATAGTATACATATTGACTTCCTCATGGGATGGTAGATAAATCAATTTAAATTTAGCGCAATGACAAAAATAATCATAAAACAATGACTCTATGCACAGGGTGGAGGTTTTTCCTGATCTAAAATTCTGCTTATAGATTTCTGGTTATATTCTTAGTGGTTAATTCCATTGCCTTAAAATAACTTGCATCAGGTGCATACCCCTCAACCTGGACACTCGAGTCCATTAGAGTTTGCCCGTCACCTTATGAGATCAATTTAATGAATCATGGCCAGCATTTAAAAAAAAAAAAAAAAAAAAAGAAAGAAGCAAAATGGACTAGAAAAGATAAAAAAAAATCAGAGTAATGTGTGAGGGCATGGGAACAGTAAGTATCCTTTCGCGGACTTTTGCTTTCTGCCACGTGTGCAAGTGAGCTGGGTTGCACTCAAACCTGTTTGTTATTGTGGTAGCAGAGTGTGAAACACGCTCTCATTAGAGCTGTTTCTACCAGCTCATGCCTCTGTTTTTAATTCAGAACTGCAGTTTCCTTCCAGGCCAGATCTAGTCTTTTACCCTCCTAGAAGCTTCAACAGATCCTAGTCAAATTTTTTCTTCTTTTTTTTTTTTTAAAGATTTTATTTATTTGGCAGAGAGAGACACAGCGAGAGAGGGAACACAAGCAGGGGGAGTGGGAGAGGGAGAAGGAGGCTTCCCACGGTGCAGGGAGCCCGATGTGGGGCTCGATCCCGGGACCCTGGGACCATGACCTGAGCCGAAGGCAGATGCTTAACGACTGAGCCACCCAGGCACCCCAGATTTTTTTTTCTTAATTGCTGTAAAATTCACATAACATAAAATTAACCACTAGCCATTTCAATTTTTTTTTTTTTTTTAATTTGAGACAGAGAGCACTCGCATAAGCGGGGAGGAGGGACAGAGAGAGAGGGAGAAGCAGACTCCCCACTGAGCAGGGAGCCTGATGTGGGGACTTGATCCCAGGACCCTGAGATCAGGGCCCGAGCCAAAGGCAGATGCTTAACCGACTGAGCCACCCAGACACCTCAACCACTAGCCATTTCAAAGGGTACCATTCAGTGGCATTTGGTACCTTCACAGTGTTTTGCAACGATCACCTCTAACTAGTTCAGAGACGTTGTCTTCATCCCAAATCTCAATCTTTTTATCCCAGAGGGACTTTGAAATGCTTTTCAGCTCTCGGGGACCTCCTGTGTACAAATGATTTCTACAGCCCATGGTACATTAGCATGATCCATGAGTTGTAGATGTAATGATCCAGTAATAATTGTCTCTTCTGAGTAAAAAGTAATAGGTTTCTGTGGATTTGTTAATTTTGGTCAACTTACTCACGTGCTCTGTGTGGTTTCCCTTTCCTGCAAAGGATATCAACTCTAATGCAGGGTGGGAGGGGGCCAGGTACATAGTAGAGGAAACTTCAGGGTTTTTTTCTCTTTACTGTAAAATTTCCTACTTGATTTTTTCCCCCTTTCCCCTTATCCAAGTAGACCTAAAAATCCTCTCATTGTTTCTACTATCAAGGGCCCTAGTAAGATAGGATATGTGGCATGTGGTATCAGTAAAAGTAGTTTTTCCCCCTATTTAAAACTAAAAATGACTTTTAACCAGCTTTTCTTGAAAAACAAATAGGCAATCAAGCTTAGCTTACCTTTCTTTCCTTTTTATACATTTAGAAAATTCATAAAGCAACATAGTACATTTCTGTTCAGTAACTGTTTTAATCCAAGATGTGATTTACTTTTTAAAAAAGTAGGCTCAGTTGATTTAATTTAAATAAAGGTTATAAATTCATTTTAATTAATGCTGTTTACAACATGAAAATACATCAACAATGTTAAGTAAGTCACTAAAACCATATGGCAAAGGAATATGAATAAAAATATAGCCTAAGACTTAATTTTATATGAGACTTAAAAGTTAAGCTTTATGGGGTGTCTGGGTGGCTCTGTAGGTTGAGCGTCTGACTCTTGGTTTTGGCTCAGGCTATGATCTCATGGGTCGTGAGATTGAGCCCTGCATGGGGCTCTGTGCTCAGCCGGGAGTCTGCTTGGGGATTTTCCCCCTCTGCCCCTTCCCCTGCGCTCTTACTCTGTCTCTCTGAAATAAATCTTTAAAAAAAAGAATATTATTTTCTTAAAACTAAAAATAATAAAAATTACCTCTTAAATGTGAAACCTGTGCTGGTATTCTGCCACATAAATACTGAATTCTGGGTCAAATTTGAGATAAGCACACATAGATTTCATTTTCAACTGAAATGAGATTTCTGGCCTTCCTCTTGATACCTGTTAACAAGGAAAGCTTTGCTTATAGGAATCAGAAGTTGAAAAACCACAGCAAAATGGTCACTGCTTCCCTATGAATGACAGGATACTTGACTTTCATATATATATATTTGGAACTGGCATAGGTATATGTTTAACTTTACAAGAAATTGCTAAACTGTCTTCCAAGGTGGTTGTATCATTGCATTCCCACCAGCAATGAATGAGTGTTCCTGTTACTCAGAGTACTCGTGAACAATTGGCATTGTCAGTGTTTGGATTTTAGCAATTCTAATAAACGTAGAGTGGTATGTCATCCTGATTGAAACTTTTTTCCCCTGGCAGTTAATGATGTTGAACGTCTTTTCGTCTGCTTATTTGCCACCCATCTATCTTCTTTGGTGAAATGTCTGTTAGTGTGTTTTGCCTGTCTTTAACTGGGTTGTTTGTTTCCTTCCTATTGAATTTTGAGAGTTCTTTATATATTCTGGATACAAGTCCATTGTTGGATACGTGCTTTGCAAATATTTTCTCCCAGTCTGTGGCTTAAATTTTCATTCTCTTAAGGCTAGAAAATATGTGTACATTTTTAAAGATAAAATACAACATGAATCCAAACTGGTATTTCCAATGCAAATGAAGGATTATAGGGTTTTTATTTAACTTCTTTGATTCTGTATTTATCTTTTACTTATATTGAGAATCTTGATTCATAAGGATGTTAACATAATTATTTTCTTGCTTTATCCTATCATAAATAAAAATATATATCCATATAATATTTTCTGATCAATAACATTATTAAGAATTTGAGTTTTCAAATGGTTTAATATTTCTTTTTTTTTTTTATTTGATAGAGACACAGCAAGAGAGGGAACACAGGAAGGGGGACTGGGAGAGGGAGCCTGATGCGGGGCTCCATCCCAGGACCCTGGGATCATGACCTGAGCCGAAGGCAGACGCTAAACGACTGAGCCACCCCAGTGCCCTGGTTTAATATTTCTTTGTAGTTCTTTTGTTTTATATATCCCATTAGGAATGTATGGTCAAATTATTGGGTTTTAATTTCATTTAAATGGTTCCTGACAGTATGGTTAGGTCACCAACTCAATACCCAGTTAGGTTCATTTATTTCATTTTGTTTTTTTTCTTTTTTTTTTAAATTTTTTTTTAAAATTTAAATTTCTTTTAAGATTTTTTATTTTATTTATTTGAGAGAGAGAGAGTGAGCATGAGCAGGGGGAGGAGCAGAGGGAGAGGGAGAAGCAAACTCCCCCCTGAGCAGGGAGCCCGATGCAGGACGGGATCCCAAGACCCTGAGGTCCCGACCTGAGCTGAAGGCAGACACTTAACCAGGAGTCCCTAATTTAAATTTTAGGTAGTTAACATACAGTGTGATATTGGTTTCTAGGGTAAAATTCAGTGATTCATCACTTACATAATCTTGCTTTTTAACTTTAAAAACTTTGTTTTACTCTAGTGTAAAAATAGAACATTTATGTGGTTTCAGAGTCAAATTTACGAAGTGAGGTGCATTCAGACAGGTATGTATAGCTTTTGTCCTTGTCCCTTCAATCTTGTTATCTCTTTCCCCTTCCCTCTATAAGTAGCTTAACCCAAAACTTTTTTTTAATCTTTGCTTTTTCTGTTTTTGGTTTTAAACCAGCAAATTTTAAAATACATTCACATGGTCTCTTATTAAACAAATGGTAGCGTACTCTATACATTCTCTTACGTCTTCCATTTTTCCTTCTAACAGTGTATCTTGGAGATCTCTTCATCGTAGTGGACAGTTTTCCTCATGCTGTTGGAATGTGTAATCCATTCACAGCTACAGAGTACTCCATTGTGTTGACATAACCATAGTTTATTCAGCCCATCCCCTTTTGATATATAGTTGCATTATTTCCAGTCTTTTGCTGTTACAAATATTGCTGCAATAAATAGCCAAATTTGGGTCTCAAAAGAAACTACGGAAAAAGTAAAAAGTCTGCCTATAGTATGGGAGACAACATCTGCAAAGCATATGTCTGATGAGGAACTTATATCCAGTGTATGTAAAAGTGAGCAAAGGATCTGAAGAGATATTGCTCCAAAAAACCTTTACAAAGAGCCAGGAACACATGAAAAGATGATCAACATCATTAGTTGTTAGGAAAATTCAAATCAAAACCCCCGTAAGTTATTACTCTATACCCGCTAGGATGGCTATAACAAAAAAGACAGTATCCGGTGTTGGCAAGGATGTGGAGAAATGGGAACCCTCATGCATTGCTGGTAGGAATATAAAACAGTACTGCTGCTTATGGAAAAGTTTGCAGTTTCACAAAAGTTTAAACATGGAGTTACTCTATGTCGCAGCACCCCCGGGTATACAAGAGAAGAGAAACGTATGTCCACAAAAAATGCAAACGTGAATGCTTAGAACATTATTCATATTAGCCAAAAATTAGAAATAACCCAAATGTCCATCAACTGACGAATGGATAAATAAAATGTGGTATTAGCCATACAGTGGAATATTATTTGGCCATAAAAATACTGATACATGCCACAACATGGATGAACTTCAAAAACATACTATAAACAATATGTAAAAGACTGCATATTGTATGAGCCCGTTTGTGTGAAATGCGCAGAATAGGCAAATCTATAGAGACAGAAATTAGATGAATGGTTGCCTAGGCCCGTGTGGGGGAGGGGATGGAATGAGGAGTGACTGCTAATGGGTATGAGGTTTCTCTTTGGGATGATGAACGCGTTCTAAAGTTAGATTGTGGGGATGATTGCACAACTTTGTAATTATAGTAAACTCCATTGAATTGTATATTTTAAATGGGTGAACTTTAGAATGTATGAATCATACCTCAATAAAACTGTTGGAAAATAAATGGCCGAAGAAAGGAGTTGGTGGTGGAGAAATCACTGGACAGGCAAACAGTAGGTGTCTATTGTGCCAGATCATGGGATGGTTTTGATTTAAAGGATTTTGTTACTTGTTTCCAGGATCCACTGAAATACCTTTGAAATCCCATTATTTCAGACTGGGCCACTTCTTGAAGCTGTCACTCATACTTTGGAAATGACATAATATTCCATTGCTATTCCTAAATGTTAATTTGGGGTTCAGGAATTAGAGTCACTTTGCCTATTTGGGGATCAAACACCTAACCTTGGTTGCTTTTGTATTCTGTTCTGAACTTCATAACTCTGTTACTTAGGATAGATACTTCTGGCTATAAGTAACGGAATACCTGACTAACAGTGGCTTAAGCCAAATTGATCTTCTTATCAGAAGGACTCTAGTGGTGTGGCAGTTTCAGGTTTAGGCAGTGGCCGATGAATGTCATAAAGGACTCAGACTCTTTTTATCTCTCCATTCTGCTATCATGAGAATGTTGGCTTTTCATTCTTGGGTCTGTGGCCTCATGGATGCAAGGTGCTTGCCTTAGTTCCAGACATCACAACATCTCATAACCCTATTCAAGACCAGTAGGGAGGAGAGGGAGGGCAAAAAGGCCCTTTTTTTCAGGAAATGAAGTGTTTTCCAGCCCCCCCAGTAGATTTCCCCCTTACATCTTATTGGCTAAAATAGAGTCATATGGCTCTCCTTTGCTAAAGGGGTATTGGAAACTTGATTTTTCACCATCTGTTTTTGGAGCTGGGAAAGAGAAAAGGCAGTAAATAATGGCTTTTGGGAGCTAAACCTTTGTCTGCCATACCAACCACGGACTCGATACCTGTGAGTCTAGATGCCCCTTCAGCCTTAGCATTTCTTTTCTCTTTTCTTTTCGAGAGAGGGAGAGAGAATGAGCAGGGTAGGGGTAGAGGAAGAGGGAGAGAATCCCAAGCAGCTCCACGAGCATGGAGCCCAACGTGGGGCTCGATCCCACGACTCTGAGATCATGACCTGAGCCGAAATCAAGAGTCCGATGCCTAATCTACTGAGTCACCCAGGGGCCCCAGCACCCCTTCCTTTAAAACATTTTTGTTTGTGTTTTTTAATATATAGGTAATACGTGAGTATGCCATCATTGTAAAAAATTCAAACGATACTCTTATTTCTTAGCAGTTTTCTTTTCCGTAATGGAAAACAAGCCTCATACCCCAGTTAAACCAGCATACTCACTGTCTGTCCTTTGAATATATTTTGGACTCCGTTGTTAAACTACTCAATTATTGGTTTACTTGCCTTCTTCCTGACAGCATTCTTGTGCTTCTTCCTGTTCCCATCTAAATCTTAGCTTTCCCTTGAAGGGTGCCTCTACTCCCCCTCTTCTCATTAAAGCCTTCCCTGATCATTTCAGCAGGAGACCTCTCTCTGTCTTCATAACCCTGAACACACCTATATTGTCCAGACCACCCATTTACTGGCTTATTGCCTGTGTTGTGTTTTGCATTCTTTATGTGTGACTGTGACATTCCTCTGCTGACTGGGGAACTGTGATTGATGGCTCTTTGGGTTGCCTTTCCTTCCCCGGGGCAGGCCCTTACTAGGTGCCTGTTGATTGTCTCTGTCTGCCTGTAGCCGCCATGCCTAAAAACTAGGGGCGATAAACACAGTTTGGGAGAATCCTCTCTGGAATTAGCTTCTCGCCTGTGTCTTCCACTGTTGCCGTAGAGCAGAGGATTTCTTATTTTAGCAACAGTGACTATAAGAGAGGAAGAAAGTCATGTGCTGCTGCGGCTTCAGTAGGTTGTAAGCCTCTCAGGATGCGTGGCTTATGCCAAGTGGCCAGGATAGCATGAAGATGTCACATACAAGCTGTGACTCAAAGCCTCTTCTGTGGCCCCTTGTGCCCCGCAGAGGGACATTTCTCTTCTCCTTATTGGCGTCCAGTTTGGCCTTTTCCAGAAGCAGCACATTCTTCTCTGAACATTCTTGAGGCAGGACCCCCTTAAGAGACCAGTCTCCCGACAGCAGGGTTCTAGCGCACACGTAAGGGGATTTCTTGGGCCATTTCCTGAGGAGTTTATCCTGTTACTATAGTTGTAGAAAGGGCAGAGCCAACTCTGAGGGGGGAGGGGGACCCCAAGGCAAAAGGAAGGGGGAAATAGGCATTTTCACTCCCCCATTAGCCAGGCCCCCAGGATGCCTGAATTTGACCTGACCACTCCACTGTGACTAAGTACTCAGCTTGGCCAACTGAAGGCCAAAGAAACTTTGTGCTTTCCTGACCATGTGTTTGGTATCCGCAAGGAGGGGATGGTCATAACGGCTAGAGTTTGGGGGGAGATCAGGTCCATTCACTTGGCTTGCAGTTAATTTAGACTACCTTTTCTTTGGCACACGAGTTTGGCAACTGAAGCCAAAATGTTTGTTTTATCATTTTATAGGGCTCTTTCCATCTCATTTTTGTGAGTCATTTATTGCTCATCTGTGTTTCCATTCATACTTCATACTTTATAAAAGGCACCAGTGTGGACTGTCTCCTGGTTACCAAGGAAAGTAGATCCACTCTTGCCTTGTACTGGTAATTGAAATTTTTATGGAGGAAAATTAGAGATTCACGTGTAGCTCAAAGGAATAATACAGAGTGATCCTCTGTACCCTTTACTCAGTTTCCCATTGGTACCATTTTGCAAAACTAGTATACTACCAGAACCAGGATATAAACATTAATATAATCCACTGATCCCATTAAGGTGTCCCCAGCTTTAGTTGTACTCATTTGCGTGTGTGCATTTAGTCTGTACGGTTCATCACATGTGTGGGTTGCTGTGATCACCCTGACGGTGAAGATACCGACCAGTTCCAGCATCACAAGGGTCCATCCTGTTGTTCTTTTGTAACCCCGCCCACCTTCCCATCAACTGCCTCCCCAATATCTCTGAGTCCTGGCAACCACTAGTCTGTGCTCCATTTCTAAAAAATTTTTTAAAAGATTTTAGTTAGTTAGTTATTTGAGAGAGAGCACAGGCTGGTGGAGGAGCAGAGGGAGAAGGACAAGCAGACTCCCTGCTGAGCGTGGAGCCCATTGAGAGGCTCGATCCCATGATCCTGAGATCGTGACCTGAGCCGAAATCTAGAGTCGGGCGCTTAACTGACTGAGCCACCCAGGTGCCCCCCAAAATGTCATTACTTTGAAAATGTTACACAGAATGGAATTACACAGTATGTACCTCTTGGGATTATTATTATTTTTCACTTGGCTTAATTTTTTCATGACTTATGTAGCTAGTTGCACATATCAGTTGTGCCTTCATTTTTATTGCTGAGTAGTAGTCCATGTATGTACCACAGTTTCTTTCACTGTTTACTTGCTGGAGGACATCTGGGCCATTGCTAGTTTTGGGCTGTGAGGGTTACAGCTGCTATGGGCATTCATGTACAAGTTTTTGTGTGGATATGTGTTTTCATTTTCCGAGATAAATATCCAAGAGTGCAATTTGTGGATCATAATGGTAATTGCATGTTTAGTTTTTTAAAAAAGATTTTATTTATTTATTTGAGAGAGAGAGAACGCATCAGTGGGGGGGGAGGGGCAGAGAGAGAATCTCAAGCAGACTCCATGCTGCGTGCAGGGTCCCAACGAGGGGCTCGATCCCACGACCCATGAGATCACGACCTGAGCGGAAACCAAGAGTTGGATGCTCAACTGACTGAGGCACCAAGGTACCCCTGCATGTTTAGTTTTACAAAAACAAAACAAACCAAAACATAAAACTACCGAACTATTTTTGAGAGCAAATGTACCATTTTACATTCCCCAGAGCAGTGTACGAGTGATCTAGTTTGTCCACATCCTAGTCAGCATTTAGTATTGTCACTATTTTTTATTTTAGCTGATAGGTGTATAGCAATATCTCATTGTGGGTTTAATTGGCATTTCTCTGATGGCTTATGCATGAGTCGAATATCTTTTCATGTGCTTATTTGCCATCTGTATATCCACCTTGGTGAAATGTCTGTTTATGTCTTTTGCCTGTTTCTAATTGGGATGTGTTTTTACTGTTGAGCTTTGAGAATTCTTTATATATTCTAGATACTAGCCCTTCGGCTAAGATGTGGTTTGCACATATTTTCTCCCAGTCTGTAGCTCGTCTTTTCATCCTGTTAACTTTTGCATAGCAAAAAAGTTTCTAATTTTGTTGAGGTCCAATTTATCAATTTTTCCTTTTATGGATCATGCTTTTGAGTTAAGTCTAAGAACTCTCTGCCCAGCCCTAGATACTGGAGATTTTCTCCTCTGTTTTTTCCTAAAATTTTTATAGTTTTACATTTTATGTTCAAGTCTGTGATCCATTTTGAGTTGATTTTTATATAAGATGTGATAATTAGTTCAGGATCCATTTGATTTTGTCTATGGATATCCAATTACTCCAGCACCATTTGTTGAAAAGGCTAGTCTTCCTCTACTGAATTGCTTTTGCACCTTTGTAAAAACTCATTTGAGCATTTTTGGGTGGTCTTTTTTGTTGTCTGTTTTGTTCTGTTGGTCTTTGTGTCTGTCCTTCTGCCAATGCCACACTGTTTTTATTACCATAGTAATGTTGTAAACCTTAATATCAGGTATAGTGATTCTTTCCACCTTACTTATCTTTCTCAAGATTCTTCTTTGTCTAGGGTCTGTACCTTCCATATGAATTTTAGAATCAGCTTGTCTATGTCTACAAGTAACTTTGCTGGGATATTGGTAGGAATCGCATTAGACCTCTAGATCATTTTGGAGGAGAATTGGCATCTTTACTATGTAGAGTCTTCCAATCCTTAAGCATGATATGTGTCTCCATTTCTTTAAGTCATTTTTTATTTTTTTCATTAGCATTTTGTAATTTTCAGCTCACAGATCCTGTATGTGTTTCGTATTTTAATTTTCTTTGGAGTGATTGTAAATGACATCATGTTTTAAATTTCAGTCTCACGTGTTTATTGTTAGTATATGGAAGTGTGATCGACTTGTGTGTGCTGATCTTGCATCCTGTGACACTGCTGAACTCAATTATTAGTTGTAGGATTTTTTTGTGTGTGAATTCTGTGAATTTTTTTATATAACGAATCTTGTCACCTATAAATAGAGATAGTTCTTTTTCTTCCTTTCCCATTTGTGTCCCTTTAATTTTTCTTGCATTCCTGTGGTGGGTAGAACTTCTAATAATGTGTTGAATAAGAATAGAACAGACATTCTTGCTTTGTTTCTGATTTTGGGAGAGCATTTAGTCTTTCACTATTAAGTGTGATGTTAGCTATAGATTTTTTATAGATGCTCTTTATCAAGTAGTTCCCCTGTGTTCCTAACTAGTTGGGGGTCTTTATCACGAATGGGTGTTGAATTTTTTTTTTTTTTTTATTTATTATTTATTTGAGAGAGAGAGAAAGCATGAGAGGGTGGAGGGTCAGAGGGAGAAGTAGACTCCCTGCCGAGCACGGAGCCTGATGCGGGACTCGATCGCGGGACTCCAGGATCATGACCTGAGGCGAAGGCAGTTGCTTAACCAACTGAGCCACCCAGGCGCCCCACGAATGGGTGTTGAATTTAACAAATGTGTTTAACCTGTATTAATAGATACGATTATTTGAGTTTTCTTCTCCCATTTGTTGATATGGTAGATTACATTGATTTTGAAATGTTGACCCAGCCTTGCATAATAAATCCCATGTGGTCATAGTGTATAATTCTTTTTATACAGTGCCAGACTCAATTTGCTAATTTTTTTGTGGAGGATTTTTGTATCTATGTTCAAGAGAAATTTTGGTCTGTAGTTGTCTGGTTTTTTTTTTTTTTAATTTTTAAAAAAGATTTTATTTATTTGACAGAGAGAGACACAGCGAGAGAGGAGAGGGAGAGGGAGAAGCAGGCTTCCCTCTGAGCAGGGAGCCTGATGCAGGGCTCGATCCCAGGACCCTGGGACCATGACCTGAGCTGAAGGCAGATGCTTAACCGACTGAGCCACCCAGGCACCCCTGTAGTTTTCTGTTTTTGAACTGTCTTCTTTGGTTTGGTATCAAGATAATACTGACTTAATAAAATGAGCTGGGAAGAGTTCCCTCCTCTTTATTTTCAGGAAGAGACTGCATAAAAATGGTGTTAATTCTTATTTAAATATTTGGTAAAATTCTCCAGTAAAGCCATCTGGGCATAGGGATTTCTTTTTGGCTTTTAGTTATAAATTCAGGTTCTTTAAAGGTTACTATTCAGATTATTTCATCTTGGCTGAGTTTTGGTAGTTTGTGGTTTTGAGAAATTGGTTCACTTTTTTAAGTTGTTGAATTTATGTGTGTAAAGTTGGTCAGAGTGTTCCCTCATTATCTTTTTAATGACTCTGGCATCTATAAAGATATCCCCTATTCCATTTCTGATATTGGTGATTTGTATCTTAACTCTTTTTAAAAGCTTTTTTCAGTCTTGCTAGAGATTTTATTAATATATATTTTTTGAGGAACAAGTTTTGTATTTGATTTTCTCTATTTTCCTGTTTTTATCAGTTTTGCTGATTTCTGCTCTAACCTTTATTACTTCCTTCTTTGTGCTTTTTTTTAATTTATTTTACTCTACTTTTTCTAATTTCTCAAAGTAGGAACTTAGGGTATTGATTTGAGACCTTTCCTCATTTCTTTTTTTAAAGATTTATTTATTTACTAGAGAGAGAGCGAGAGAGTGGGGTTGGGGGCAGGGGTAGAGGGAGAGAGAGAGAACCTTAAGCAGACTCTGCATTGAACGTGGAGCCTGACATGGGGCTTGATCCCATGACCCTGAGATCACGACATGAGCTGAAACCTAGAGTCGGCCGCTTAACTGACTGAGCCACCCAGGCGTCCCCTTTCCTTATTTCTAATGTAAATTTTTAGTGCTAAATTTCCCCCTTAACACTGCTTTAGCTGTATCCTACATACTTTGATATGTTGTATTTTCATTTTCTTTCAGTTCTATCTGTTTTATAAAATTTCTGAGATTTCCTCCTTGACCCACATACAATTTAAAAGTGTGTTGTTTCATTTCCACATATTTGGAGATTTTTCCTGTTGTCTTTCTTTTATTGATTTCTAGTTTGATTCCATTATCGTCAGAGAATACAATCTGTATGATCTTAATTCTTTTACATTTGCCAAAGCTGCTTTTATGGTCTGGAGTATGGTCTAACTTGGTGAATGTTCCATGCACACTTGAAAAGAATATGTATTCTGCTGTTGTTGGGTGGAGGGTTCTATATAGGTCAGTTAGGATCTGTCGGTTACATGTGTTGGTTGCCGAGAGGATTGTTGAAGTCCCCAACTGTAACTGTGGATTTGTCTATTTCTCCTTTAACTTTATTGGTTTTGCTTCATATATTTTGAGGTTCTGTCGTTTGGTGTGTACACATTTAAGTTTGTTGTGTCTTTCTGGTGGATTGATTCTTTTATCATTATATAAAGTCTCTATTTGCTCTAGTAATTTTCTTTGCTCTGAAGTCTAGTGTATCAGTTACTGACAGAGCCACTTTTGCTTCTTTAAAATTAGTATTTGCCCGGTATATCTTTTCATATCTTTACTTTCAACTGACTTCTGTCCTTGAATTTGAAGTGAGTTCCCTGTGAACAGCATGTAGTTGGTCATGCTTTATAAATTCACTCTGCAAATCTCTGTCTTTTGATTAATGCATTTAGGTCATTTACGTATAAGGTGATTATTGGTGTGTTAATGTTTATGTCTGATATATTATTTCTCTTTTCTGTTTCTTTCCTCATTTTCTCTTCTCTTCCCATGGGATACTGGAACTTTTTTTTTTTTTAGGATTCTATCTTGATTTATTTATAGTGTTTTTGAGTATATATGTTTAAAAAATTTTTTTATTATGGAAGTATAGTTGACATGCAATGTTATATTAGTTTCTGGTGTACAGTATACTGACTAAGAGGTACAAATTTCCAGTTGTAAAATAAATAATGCACAGGGATGAAAAGTATAGCATAGGGAATATAGTCAATAATATTGTGATAATTGGGATGCCTGGGTGGCTCAGTCGGTTAAATGTTGGCCTTTGGCTGAGGTCATGATCCCAGGGTGCTGGGATTGAGTCCCGCGTCAGGCTCCCTGCTCAGCCGGAAGCCTGCTTCTCCCTTGCCTGCTTTGTCGGCCGCTCCCCCTGCTTGTGCTCTACTCTCTCTCTCTGACAAATAAATAAAATCTTAAAAAAAATAATATTGTGATAACCTTGTATGGTGACCGCACTTACTGTGGTGACAGTTACATGATATATAGAATTGTCAAATCACTATGTTGAACGTTTCTCTTAGTATAGTTTACATAGTGGTTGTTCTGGATATTACAGTATATATATATATATATGTGATTTCTATAGACTGTGGTATGTAGCTATCAGTGTTTTACTACTTCAAATGAAGCATGGAAACCTCACTTCTGTTTAGGTCCCCTATACCTTTCCCACTTTTAAATATTATTGTCACAAGTATCTGATTATGTTATAATTTTTCCTTCAGTCTTTGCTTTTGTGGGATCAGGGACTGTTGATGCAGATTTTCAGATTCTAGCCCTAAAACACACTCAGCACAATTGCACAATCACTATCCCCTCCCACCCTAGGGCTTCTGTCATCCACTGTCCTCACAGCTATAGGACAAACCCGCCTCTGTCCCTGAAAGTCTTTAGCAATTCACCAAGTATAGTTGGAAGCTGTGCTGGCCTTGTATCTCACCCGTCTACTCTAACCTAAGATTTTTGAATCCACGGCTATTACCCTGAGTGGCCCGTAGTCCCTAAAGGCCACAGACTGCTGGGGGGAGAGGGAAGTCAGATGTGACTCTCTGGCCATCTTCTTTGATCCTCAGCTTGCATCAGATGCTATTCTAGCTGGTGTGTTATTATAGGAGCGCTGAACTTGGGCGTTAGGAGCTCACGTCGACTGCCTACCCCTAGCATGCAGACGCACACGCACACCCCCACCCACATGGTCATGAACCTCCATTCCATGAACAACTCCCTGGTTTTACCTTGAGGTAGACTTTCCTCCATAATATTCTTAAAGAAGGTACTAGGCCAGGTCACGAACTCCTGGTTTCCATCTCCAGATACATTGCCCGTGTGTATTCCGCTCACAGCTGCCTTTAGCTTTTCTATTCTTCTAGTCTTATCCAGTGGAACCAGTTGCTGCTCTTCATAAATTCAAGAATTAATCTCCAGTAGATCCCTTAGGTCATTGAAGGTGGTAAATTTTACTAATATTTGTGCTCAGAGTTTGAGAAGAGATTTATTTTTGTCAATGTGTAAAGAAAATTACCCATTAGATCACTTACAAATCTTACTCTATTAAAAAACAACAACAGCAGCATTCAAGCACAGCTTTTAGAATCTAAATGCATTAGTTTGTAATGCTTTTTACTGTGAATAATGGAATGCCTGACCAATAGAGGCTTAAAGAAGCAGGTATTTGTTTTTTTTCACTGAGCAGGAAGTCCGGAGGTAGGTGGCAACTGCCGTCCATTTAAAGGCTCAACTTTGTCTGAGCCAGCATTTCTGGGATCTTCCCCACCTTTCTGCTCATGATCCCAAGGTGGCTGCTGGGGCTCTAGGCATCATGTATGCATCTCAGGGCAGGAAGGGGTGAGCTAGGGGTGGTGGCACTTGTCCCTTGGCTCAAGTGGACAGAAGCCTTTTCCAGAATCCCAGAACGGACTTCTGAAAAGGAGGCTGAGGAAACAAGTGGAGTGTTTTGCCTTTTCTGGCTTCTAAATGGAGACCGGCGAGGGAGAAGCGATTTGGGAATGGGTGTACTGATCAGCTTCAGTGGGCCAGTGATTTTAACTGACTTTGGGGGGAAGCCTTTAGAATTCTTTTTATTGATTGGTGCTTTGAACTGAATTATTTAGAGAAAAAAAAAATCAGGGTTTTTTGAGGAAGGGGCTGCACATCTCTTTAGATCTTATTGACATTTATTTTCCATTCCACTGATTTAAATACATTATTAAGTATATAAAACCAATCTTGTTACATTGAGCTGATGGCTGAGAATCATGAGCGTAACAATTTTTCAAGTTAGGTTTGGAAAGAGAAGAAAATTAGCTGAAAAAAATGTTTGAAGGCTTCTTTGACTTAGCTTTTTTATTTTTACATTTGGGCTTTCTTTTTGAGTGATTTAGCTTTATTAATAAGTAATGGTAGCTTTCATGCTCTTACAGTCCTGCACTCTAAGATCCCACTATACCTGAGGCAGTTTTGTTGTTATTTTCTCTGGAAGGTTCACAGCATTTACTGAGTGACTCCTTTGCTCTATAAAAGTACAGAAAAGAAGAAAAGAGAAAATGAATTCTTAAAATAAATATGATACGAAGGGAGGAAAGAAATTAAAAAAAAAAAACAAAAACTGTTCATGGAACAGAAGCAAACTAGGCCCAAACTTGATTAACAGGAATATCTGAGAATGATAGTTTTAGGTAATTCTATATCCTATTTTCCATTAACCTCAAAACGTAGTTAGAAAAGTAAGTTGTTGTGAACGTACATGGAAGTATTAAATATGAACTGGCTCTCTTCAGTCCTCGGGTGTCCAGTAGTTGTTGGTAACTGGGAAGGGCTTTCTACAGTACTCTCGAATACCTGTTCTGCTTTTGAGGAAGGGGTGGTGGTATCTGCTGTTAATTTTTAGGTCCCTTTATCTCATCTGTTCGTGGTCCTGGTGGTCATTTGCGTTACTATATTTGTCAAAAGTAAAAGTATTAATTCAATCTTGGTGATGTAAACAAGGGGAGCTCAAGCGCTTTTCTCGAAGAGGTACAAACAACGCAAGGCCCCATGTTTATTTTTATTTTTTATTTTTTTAAGGATTTTATTTATTTATTTGACAGATAGAGACATAGTGAGAGAGAGAACACAAGCAGGGGGAGTGGGAGAGGGAGAAGCAGGCTTCCCACCAAGCAGGGAGCCCGATGCGGGGCTCAATCCCAGGACCCTGGGACCATGACCTGAGCCGAAGGACTGAGCCACCCAGGCGCCCCAAGGCCCCATGTTTAAAGGCTCATATGTAGTTGAGTTTATATCCTGGATGAGGCACTTAGTAAACTCACTGAGTGACCTTGGGCAAATAACTTAACACTCTCCCCCTGCCGTGTCTTTATCCTCATCTACAAAATGGGAATAATGACAAAGCATTCTCTGAGATTTGCTCTGAAATAAAAAGGATCGAATGCTTTTAAAGTGGTTCTAGGCTCCTAGCTAAGGGTGGCCCTCATGAGCTGTCAGCTTCTTACAAAGCACCTCACTCTTCCTTGCCTTTGTCATGGGGTTGTCAGCATCTGGGCTTCGCTGGGGCAGCCTAAAAAGAAACAGCGAGACTCTGATGTGCCGGAGCTCTGAAGGAGAGATGAGAAATGGATAAACAACTCATGATGCTGATGACTAGAGCCTGCTTCTCAGTTGGGCTTAGCTTTATGGCTTCTGTAGTGGCCCTGACAATTCTCTGATTATTCAGTAATCAGTCGGAGCAAGTGATAAAATTGCTCTTCCAATTTTTAGCAACAAGGAAGGGGGTGGTGGTGTCAGCTGTTAATTTGATATGAAACCAAAGGGGGGTCTGGATCTGGCTGCCACGGTGGGACCCAGGGAGTTGAGACGCCGAGGGAGCACTGTTTCCGGGGATAGTATATTCCTCAGTTTGTCATTCACTAACACACTTGCCTAATTAGGGACTGAGTCTGAGTACCATTTCACAGTCACTAGGGCAAGGGACAGGTTGACAGGTGGTCCTAAGAGATTAATGGCAAATCTCAAGCGCGCGCATGTGCACGTGTGCATGCGTGTGTGTCGGGAGGGGCAAACATTCGAAACAAGTGCCCTGTGGACTTTTACATAATATCTAACAAATCCTCAAGCAATTAGTTTCTAAGATGTACAATTTTGAATTGAAATTTCAAATTCACACTCTGATAGTACAGAAATGGAATTTTAGTTAATACTCACTTTCATACTAAAAGTATTCTTTTTAAGAATTAGCTCTGGCTGATCTAATTGTATTTAGCAAAAGAATTGAAGTCTTTAACAAGTATCTAGCTGGTACTCTTTGGATAGAGACGTAGTTCATCAATTTAGCTGGAACTTGATTGAACTACTTTCTGAATTTACCTATTGTAGTTTCTCAATTTTCACAGCATTGGTGGATCTTATGTTTAAAATAAAAGGCTCTGGGGGCGTCTGGGTGGTGTAGTCGGTTAGGTATCTTGGTTTCAGCTCAGGTTGTGATCTCGGGGTCGTGAGATAGAGCCCTGCCTCGGGCTCTGGGCTCTGCACTCAGCACGGAGTCTGCTCAGAGGGAGTCTCTCCCTTTCCCTCTGCTCCTAGCCTCCAGCACTCTCTCTCAAATTAAAAAAATAAATCTACAAAATAAAAGGCTCAGTGTTTTGGTATTCTTAGTCATTGTCACTAGCTGGACAAAAACATGCTAACAAGAGTTCATAGCAATTGTGTACGTGTATGTGTCTGGGGGTAGGCAGCAGGTCCACCTCTTCTGCCCTTTCCCTCTTCCCTTTGCTGCTGTGGTAGCGACCAGGAAAGGAAGGACTAGACTCTCTGAAAGTGCTTCAGGTTCAATCCACTGTTTCAGTCTCCTGCAGAAATACCGGAAATGAGAAACTCAGCCCACACTGCTATGACCGTGCTTGGGAACTGCAGCAATATGTAGGCTAACGGATCAGCTGATGGAAGTCCTTCATCCTTTTTATTCATTCATTTTCATTTTTTTAAAGATTTTATTTATTTATTTGACAGAGAGAAACACAATGAGAGAGGGAATATAAGCGGGGGGAGTGGGAGAGGGAGAAGCAGGCTCCCCGCTGAGCAGGGAGCCCAATGCGGGGCTCCATCCCAGGACCCTGAGATCATGACCTGAGCGGAAGGCAGACACTTAACGACTGAGCCACCCAGGCGCCCCTTTTCCTTTTCATTTTTAAAAAAGATTTTATTTATTTATTTGAGAGAGCACGAGAGGGAGGAGGGTCAGAGGCAGAAGCAGACTCCTCGCTGAGCGGGGAGCCTGTCATGGGGCTTGATCCTGGGACTCCGGGATGAGGACCTGAGCTGAAGGCGGATGCTTAAGCAACTGAACCACCCAGGCGCCCCTCCTTCACCCTTTTTAGTGCTTTTCCTCTCCCATCTTCTCCTCCCCACCCCTTCCAAATTGGAAGTGAGGCTGGCATGAAACTTTCAAATCACCTCCCCTCACTCTTCCTTCGTTAACACATCCTATCACAGATGTTGGTTTCTTTACCCGAGGACTGCTGTGGCAGTGCTACTCAAAGTACGGTGTGCATGTGTGACCCTGGCAGTCTTTAGAAGTTTATATGACAATTTGACATTGCCATGATATCCAAGGGTGTGATCGGTAGGCTTGTAAGTTCTTATGTCTTTGTATTTATTTCGATTTCTTATAATTTTTTGTATATTGCAAAAGTATCTGTCTGAAGTGAGTTTGGGAAAACCATCAAACTTACCCTTCCTCAAAGATAGCTTGAGGGCCCCTGTCCTATATCTAGGATGCCCCTTCCTTCCCATTCTCATTGTGCCCCCCTTGTGCAGTGCTTTCTCATCTTGTCCTGCTCCATGCACTAGCAGCTTGCCAAGTCGGCTTGCCTCTCACGTCTCCTTCCAATGCATCTTTGTTGGTTTGTTTGTTCTTTAATGTCTGGCACAAAGAGGTGAATTCATTATATTCTTCCGTTTCTGGCACAGTATCATCATTGACCTGTGCAAGGTCTCTCTCTCGTTTTATGTATTTTTATTCATCATCGTTCTTTATCCTTAATCTCATTCCTTCGCCACTTTATATAGGCTTCCATATAAATATCTCTGATGCACATTCTGGAATCTGTATGTGTCCTTACAAAATATGTAACACTGTGTGTGTGTGTGTGTGTATTTTTAAAAATACAAATGTATAATCATTTTTTTTTCAACAACAATGTTTGAAGGATCTGTGTTGCTGGATGTACATTTGGTGCTATGGACTGAAATGTGTCCTCCCCAGATTCAATCTGTGTTGAAGCCTCAACCCCCAATGTGATGGTATTTGGAGATGGGGCCTTGGGAGGTGATTAGGTTTAGAGGAGGTCATGAGGGTGGGGCCCCCATGATAAAATTAGTGCCCTTTTAAGAAGAGACACCAGAGAGCTTGCTGTCTGTCTCTCTGCCGTGTGAGGACACAGTGAGGAGTCAGCGGTCTGTAAGCAAAGAACAGAACCCTTCCTGGGTGACCGAATGGCTAAGCAAGTTTATCTTGGACTTCCAAGCCTCTAGAACTGTGAGAAATTTCTGTTGTTTAAACCACCCAGTCTGTGGTATTTTGTTATGGCAGCCTGAGCTAATGCATCTGGTTTATTGCTCGGTTTATTGCTTCAAGCAGTGAGGTGAAATTAACATCCACCATAGTGTACTTATCCATTAAACCATATTTTCTTGTTGATTTCATCAACATAGATCTCTAGGTTGCCTCCAACTTCCCCAAAATACCATGACACATTCTCATACTTAGCCACTTATTGGCTACTGTGAGAATTTCTCTGAGATATGTATCAAGGAGTGAGATTCTTAATTCTTGATTTTATTTTTATTTTTTTAAAAAATATTTATTTATTTATTTGAGAGAGAGAGAGAGTGAGAGTGAGCGAGCAGGAGTGTGGGAGAGGGGCAGAGTGAGAAGCAGACTCCCTGCCGAGCAGGGAGCCCAGCTCGGGGCCACGACCTGAGCCAAAGGCAGATGCTTAACCGACTGAGCCACCCAGGTGCCCCTTGATTCTTTTTTTTTAAGGTTTTTATTTTAATTCCAGTTAACATGCAGTGTTATTATTTGTATGATATAGTGATTCAACACTTGCATAAATCACCCGGTGCCCATCAGGATAAGTGCCCTCCTTAATCCCCATCACCTATCCCCCCCCATTCCCCCCCATCTTCCCTCTGGTAACCATCAGTTTGTTCTCTATAGTTAAAGAGTTGGTTTCTTCCTTTGTCTCTCTCATTTTTTCCCTTTGCTTGTTTGTTTTGTTTCTTAAATTCCACATAGGAGTGAAATCATATGGTATTTGTCTTTCTCTGACTGGCTTATTTTTCTTAGCATAATGCTCTCTAGTTCCATCCATGTCCTTGCAAATGGGAGATTCTTGATTCTTGAATCAAATCCCATTGCTTCCCAGAATGACCCTGTACTCTCTCATCTAAACAGCGTTAGGGTTTCTGTTTTCCCACCTCCTCTCCAACCTTTCCTATTATCCAGCTTTCTAATTCTTGCCATTCTGATGACTATAAAATGGTTTTCAGTCCATCTGGGACATTGCCACTCCAGTCTTTGATTATATTTCATCCTTGCTCCAGGAGAGTTTCAGATGTATATGGTAGTTAAATGTGAGGCTTTCCATAATCTAGACCTCCTTACGTATTCTACTGTCTTACCCTCCTTCCAAAATTGAGCTTGTCCTTTTTTGTTAGACTCACTACTCTCCTGCCCCTCCCACTAGGTGGTGTCAGCTCAGCTGCAGTGCGTTACTCGTAACTTTGTCCGGAACACCCTTGCCTATCCTCTGCTGTCTGATTCATCCCGTTCCTCCCTGCCCAGGACAGTATCCACTTACCCACAGGACCTCAACACTATTCCTCCAGCCCGGCTGACCAGAGCTTAAGGTCACATGAACTTAAGTTCGGATGCAGGCTGCTGCACTATTTGCAGCGTCCCTGTGGGTGTGCTAGTCTACCTCCCTCTCCCTGGGTTTCCTCACTGGTAAAGATGGCGGTAATAAAACCTGTCAAATAGTTTGGTGATGGTGAAATGAGATAATGTACATAGTAAGTGCTCAGAAATGGTACCTATACTGTTTTCTAGTTTTCTAGTTGTTTTATGGATCTAAATCGTATCTCATCAGCAAGATTGTGGGTTTCTTTTCAGGGCAGGGGCTGAGTCTTACGCTTATTTTAACTAGTAAATCTGGCACGCAGCTCAGAATACGGATGCTTAGATGCTTAAGAAACATTTGTTGGTTTGACCTGAGGTGAGTTTGTGATTGTCCGAGATGACTTGTTTTATTTTATTTATTTATTTATTTTTTCCCAAAGAGCGAATGCACAACCAGTTGTAATACACAATGTAAGGCAGAATGGGAAAAGAGCGGGGGGGGGGGGGGGGGGTTATGTGCATGGAGGGCCGCAGGAACTCGGGGCCAGCTGAGATTACTTGCTTTAAAAGAGGGAACAGTGTTACCCAATTCTGTGTTACTCCACCATTCATTTTAAGCAACCCAACTTTGGCTTTGCTTTGGTGATTTGGGATTGACTTGTGGTAACCTGAATGTGTATGAGTGGCAGGGCGGTAGTGGGAGCTTGGTAGTGGTCATGACAATGGATTCCCCAAGGGACAGAGCCAGGCTGCGGCTCAGCATCCTAACCACCACCTCTGGCCTCTCCCTCATAGCCTTTGAGCTGGGCTGTTCATCTGCGCGGGGCAGCTGTTGTGGCCTTGGCCACCCTGGGTGGGGCTGCTCAGGCCCTTCCTGATTCTTCCAGGCTGCCTTCATTACAAGAGGAAACTAGGTCTTTTCTTTTCTTTCTAATATTAAGTATTTTATTTTTTACTTTTATTGAGGTATAATTGACGCATTTTATTTGTTTTGGGTGTACAAATGGTTCTGTATTTGTATATATTGCAAGATGATTACCACAGTAAGTCTAGCTAGCATCTGTCACACACATAGATACAATTTTTCTTCTTGTGATGAGAACTTCTTTTTAAGTTTAGATTCAATTAGCCAACGTATAGTACATTAGTTTCAGAGGTAGTGTGCAATAATTCATCAGTTACGTAGAACGCCTAGTGCTTGATGAGAACTTTGAAGATTTACTCTCTTAGCACCTTTCAAATAATACAGTATAATATTAACTATAGTCACCATGTTGTACATTACATCCTAGGACTTATTTATTTCATAACTAGATATTTATACCTTTTGACCCCTTCACCCTTTCCCCCCTCCCACCCCTACCTCTGGCAACCCCCAATCTGTTCTCTTTATCTGTGAGCCTGTGGTTTTGTTTTGTTTTCTTAAGATTCTACATGTAAGTGAGATCAGATGATATTTATCTTTCTCTGTCTTATTTCACTTAGCATAATGCCCTCAAGGTCCATCCATGTTGTCACAAATGGCAAGATTTCCTTCTTTTTTTATGATGGCATAATATTCCGTGTGTGGGTGTGTTTGTGTGTGTGTGTCATGTTTTTTTAATCCATTGACTCATGGGTGGACACTTAGGATTTTTATCATGTCTGAGAAGCTATTGTAAATAATGCTGCAGTGAACATAGAGGTGCATATATCTTTTTGAGTGATGTCTTCTTAGGATAAATACCCAGAGGACTTGCTGGATTGTGTGGTAGTTCTATTTGTAATATTTTCAGGACCCTCCATACTGTCTTCCCCAGTGGCTGCACCAATTTTCACTCCCACCAACAGTGCATGAGGGCTCCCTTTTCTCTGCATGCTCACCAACACTTCTTATGTCTTCTCTTTTTGAACAATAGCTGTTCTAACGGGCGTGAGGTAATATCTCAGTGGGCTTTTGATTTGCATTTTCCTGATGCTGAGTGCTGTTGAGCCATTTGCGTGTCGTCTTTAGAAAACTATCTGTTCAGATCCTCTGCCCATGTTTTTCATTGTATTGTTTGTTTTTGTGCTCTTGAGTTGTAGGAGTTCTTCATATATTTTGGATATTAGCCCCTTATCAAATAGAAGACTGGCAAATATTTCCTCCAGTTCAGTAGGTTGCCTCGAAATGAGGTCTTTTCAGACCTCCTCTCAGATTTCCCTGCATCATGCTTTTGCAAAAGGCTATTGCCCTGACAAAATGTTAAACCTCCAGTGACAAATTCAGGGTAATGGTTACTGCTGGAGAGGCAGGGAGGGGCATGAGAGAGGGCTTCGTTGCAATCTGAGTTGTTTTATTTTTTTATTCAGGGCTGTGGATGGATGTTCATGATATATGGTATATACTGCAACAAATACTTACATTTGTTATATATTTATTATTTATATTTAGTTCCTTGTGCACAGGGGCAAAGGATATTTGGAAATGGACTTGCTAGGCCAGAGGGCATCCACGCTTCTCACTTTCCTGGGTATTGCTGGATTTCTCTTCAGAGGGACTGTCTCCTTTACTTCCCCATAGCAGTGCACGTGAGCTGACGTTGGCCCACATCTTTGCCAACCCTTGGTAGTATCATCCAGGCTTTTCTCTCTCTGCCCAGATCCCCAGGAAAGACAGGAGGGGAATGAGGGAGAGGAACGGCAAGGTTTTAAAATTAGGAAGAGGGCGCCTGGGTGGCTCAGTTGTTAAGCTTCTGCCTTCGGCTTAGGTCATGATCCCAGGGTCCTGGGATCGAGCCCTGCATCAGGCTCCCTGCTCTGCGGGGAGCCTGCTTCTCCCTCTCCCACTCCCCCTGCTTCTGTTCCGTCTCTCTCTGCTGTGTCTCTCTCTGTCAAATAAAGAAAAAAATCTTTAAAAAAAAAAAAAATAAAATAAAATTAGGAAGAGAATGTCAGCTCTGAGGAATTTCCTGTTAACATTTATTTTAATGAGGAAAAGATTTTATTTTCTGTGTTGGTGCAAATAACATTTAGACTTATGTGGGAAAACTGTTAACATTTTTACCTGAAGTAGAAGACTCCCCCCCCCCCCCCCCCCCCTTTGCTTTCTTGGCAAATAAGTAGAATAGACCAATTAGCAAGCTAATGTTCTAAATGTTCACTTGCAGTAATAGTTATTTTTAACTGTTTTAAATAGCATGGAGCATTGGGTTTATTCTTAATGCTTTTCAAAGTTTTGAATTTGCTAAAATGAATTGAATCTAAAATGTGACAGCTTTATGGATAGAGATTGATCATAATTATTTGCCACTCAAAGGTGCATTTTGTAATGGGAAAAATAAACTGGGGGGGGGTGTGTTTACCCTTTAAAAAACGAGTAAGACAGACACAAAGAGTAACTTCAGCCATTTTATGTTGTCACTTGCATTCACAGGTGGGAAAGGAGAAGTTCCACAAATCTCAACATTGGGGCTTTTGCAACAATGTGAGCATGCTGGTGAGTGAAGATAAACCCGGAATTGGTGGAGAACTGCTTCTCGGGCAAAAGATGAAGCCGAAATACAGTGAATTTCCTAAAGGAATGGGAAGTGATGCGCCATCCTGGGTAGCTTTTGATAAGCAGGTAAGTCCCATGACACTGGGAAAAATGCAGTCGTAAAATGTGACATGTATGTTATAGTGTATTTGAGAAAATGCCGAGTCCTCAATGTAAATGTTTGAAAAGACACACTGCAGAAGAAAAGTACCCTACAGCTCCTGTTTCTGACCAGGCCCACTGGTTGCAGGACACTGAATGTTTATCTTTCTTGGCTAATGCTTACCAACCTTTCTCTCTTCTCCTCCTCTGGACAGGATAATCTGTCCTCCTATAGACCCTTAGAGTCTGGTCAGAGTGTCACTTTTGGCTTTGTGAGTTGCCATTAACGAAATCATGTTGTCTGATTTGGAACATGCCATTAAATAGCAACAGAAAGATGTCTTCTCTTTTCTGCATACTAATCATGGTTCCCCATCCCTGAGAACCAAAGGGTGACATGGCATGAATTGTAAAAGTGAAGGAAAGAGGTGCCGTTATTAGACAAGATTCTGAACTTAATGTATATGTTTGTGCACATAACACACACATATCATGGCGAATTGATAATTGAAAAAGGTAATCCATTTGAATATCTTAAAAAGGGACTTAAGACCAAAGGGAAGAAAAACGCAGGGTGACCAGTTATTTCCCATAAGATAGCAGAATGGATATGTTTTGTTTTTGAGATAACCCTGTATCATGGCCTCATGTTCTGTTCTCCAAAAAGGAACCTATTACTAGATTATTTAGGTTCTGTAATTAAAAAATAATTCAGGACTGTGGGTCACCTGGGTGGCTCAGTTGAGTGTCCGACTCTTGGTTTCGGCTCAGGTTGTGATCTCAGGGTCATGGGATCTAGCCCTGTGTCGGGCTCCGTGCTGAGTGGGGGAGTCTGCTTGGGATTCTCTCCCTCTCCCTCTGCCTCCCTACCCTGCTCGAGCACATGCGTGGTCTCTCTTGTTCTCTCTTTCTAAAATAAATCTTAAAAAAAATAATTCAGGACTAGATAAAGAATTCAAACCTTAATACCCTAAGTTTACCAGGTGGTTTTTAGCAGCTTTAGCATGGATTAGTTGGCAATACTTTGATTCCAATTAAATGTCTTCAAATTTGGTAGAAGTGACATATTCTGTGTCATCTGTGTTCGGGTTGATCAATTAGAGTGTATATTTTTTTTGAAGCCCAGTTCTGACACTTATGGAGATCTAACAGACTTCAGGGAAGCTTCTTTCCAGGGAAACCATCTCTACTTTGAACATGGACCATTATTTCTCTCTCTCATTCTCTTTAAAATATGTTTTTAAGATTATTTTCAGTACCTGGCCCAATGTTGGACCCAGAGTTCAGAAGCAATTTCTGGGCTAGCTTACTTGGCTGGATCATGCATGGTTTCCTGTTAATATCAATCTTATAGTTGTTTGCACATCATCATTCTAGAATATTTAATTTGCAAGGGACAAAGAAAAGTTCTATTTTTTACTTCTTGTGTCAAAAAGAGGGTATTGACAATAGATTAATCCACTACTGAATAAGTAATGTTGCAGGTGACAATATATTAAACTATTCTCTTGCACTGAAAGTTGAAAATTCATTTTATTTCATGTTTTTCTCAATATTTAATATGTGCCTTTCAAACCTATTTTGCAGCCCTTTAATTACTTATAAAATTATGTAGAATATTTCATGAAGTTGGAATGATTTTAGCTTCAAACTACTTGAGAAAATGAAGAGCTTGCTCGTTTTAGGCCTAACTAAATGCAACATAATTCTTTCAGTTATTTTGTTGGTCAACTTCAATTAAATATTCATTGAGCTTTAAATGAGACACTAAGACTATGAAATATTTACGTGCTCTGATGAGATTGTGAACTACAGACTGGATCCTGGTTAATACCCAGAGCAGATTATAAAGCGCTTTCCCCATTCGTGGTTCAACAAAACAAGTCAACACCTGTTAATCATTTTTCTTAACTCATTGCCAGTTCTCTAATAGCTTTTAATCATAGCAGTATATCTAGGATTATATATTCTCAAACAGTACAAGATAGAAATAAAGGCAGTTCTTTTTTTTTTTTTTTAAAGATTTTATTTATTTATTTGACAGAGAGAGACATAGCGAGAGCAGGAACACAAGCAGGGGGAGTGGGAGAGGGAGAAGCAGGCTTCCTGCCGAGCAGGGAGCCCGATGTGGGACTCGATCCCAGGACCCTGGGATCATGACCTGAGCCACCCAGGTGCCCGAAATAAAGGCAGTTCTTTGGAAAGTGTATCAAAATCTAATATTTGTAATAGATGCCCCTGGTGCCCACCCAGATCCACATTAGGGATGGGGCACCCAGCTCCCCCACATGCAGCACGTGCTTTGGCACACAGCTCACACCCGTAATCCTCTATGGAGTGTTGTTCTTGGCCGATGGGCATTGCATTACCCAGAGAAACCTGGACGGTTGCACTGGCCCCATCACCACAAGAAGAGGTGGCAAAAGGCTCAGTGATTTGTCAAGGGTAAAAAGCTGAGCTTCTTCAAGGCTGGACAACTCTGTATCGTGGATTTCGGCTCATAGCCCCTTGTGCGTCAGGTCCAGGCAAAACTTTACGTGAGATTGTATCCTTGCTTGGCTCATTTCCCTTCCCTTGGGTGCTCCCCTCACTCCTTACAAGTTTCTCCTAAGAGTGTGCCCTTGGGGGCGCCTAGGTGGCTCAGTCAGTTGAGCGTCCTGCTCTTGGTTTCAGCTCAGGTCATGGTCCCGCGGTACTGGGATCCAACCCCACGTCGGGCTCCGTGCTCAGTGCTGAGTTTGCTTCAGATTCTCGTTCCTTCGCCCTCTGCTCCTCCCCTGCTTGCTCATGCTCTCTCTCTCTCTCAAATAAATAAACAAAATCTTAAAAAAGAAAGAAAAGAGTATGCCCTTCATAAATCACATGCACCTAAATCCCTCTTCCAGGCCTTGCTTCCATGGAGCTCAACCTAAGACAACATTCTGGGTTTTACCCGTAATTCTAAAAGTGACCATAAAAATGCTCTGCCCAGGCAGACCATCAGATCACAAGCAGAGAAGAGGCTATTTGCAATCACCAAGAAGAGCCGGCATTTACTATCCTGCATGGCCCCCATGGCAGACATTTCTAGCTGTTTATCTTTTATTCACTTTCCCCTTCATTCTTATAGAGGGAACACCAGTGTTATTGTGGCGGGAGCTGTGCCCATTGAAAAGTGTTCCACTGCCCAGGCTCCTTTGCAGCTAGGGGCTGGCCAGGTGATTCACTTCTGGCCATTGATATATGGGTGAAGGTTTATTGGGTAGGTCTCCTGGGAGAGTTGTTTTTTTCTAATTAAAAGAGGCTTGGCTGATAATGTTTTTCCTGCACTTTGCTCTACCTTTGTTTTTCTGTCTGGAACTAGGATGTGATTCTGCAGCCATCTTGGGAGAGCCGTGCTGGCATCCCAGAGCCCCTGGGCTGCCTCTCTCTGGACTTCCTTGTTCTATGAGAAAAATCAGCCCCCATTTCAGAGGTTCTCTGAAACCAGGGAGGCCTTTGGAAATGTGTGCAGGTGTTTTGGGTTGTCACAGTGACAGGACTAGGTCGAGGCAAGTGAGGCCCTTAACATGGGGGCACAACTTACGGGGCGCCCCGAACCTCAGTACTCAAGCCAGATAGTATTTTAATGAACTATCTTCAAGAATCAAAATTAATGCCAACACTCGTGGTGACCGAACTAGCAATATTTTAAATAAAGTCAGGATCAATGAATTGCCATGCTGGGCCACTTTGGAAGCTGAGGCAAAAGGAAAAAAAAATCAGTAACACTGATTCCATCTTTATTTAACATTTTTGGAATTTTTATGTGTTGTTTCCCAAGGATTGTTTGCATTCATTTGGATGCTTTAAATTGCCTTGCCCTAGGGCAATGCCCAGTCTGAGGTGTGTCTGCTGTTGAGTAGCTGGGGTCCAGCTGCGTATTTTACATCCTGCCATGTGGGGGGGGCACCCTAGACTGGGGAGAATGTCCTCCCTAAAATGCCAGTCCTGCTGCCATTTGGAAACGCATTCCTACTGGCCCTGGGAGGATTTATGCCTACGGCCAGTTTTGCGTGATACTGCATCCGCCCCGCTCCCCCCAAGACTAGTTATTTCATCAAATTCACTTGAATACAGGCCAGCACATATTCACTCACACCAGTTAGTTCCAGTCATCATCCCAGCACGTCTGTGAGGAAGAAGCAAGTGTGCGTGATTGTTCTCACTCTGTAAGTGAGGAGTCGTTGGTAGGAAGTGGGGCAGGGACCAGGGTTCGGAGGCTGTGTGTTGGGAAGCACTGGAACTAACCTTCTGTGTGACTGTGGCTTTAGTCACTTTCCCTCCCTGAGCCTCAGTTACCTGGACCGTAATGAGGGCCTCGGCTGGCTGATCTCAAAAGTCCTTTTACCGCTAGCAGTCTATGCTTCAGACTTTGGTCTTAGTGGATGACGTTTAGTCTGTGACTAAAGGCGAATTCTGCTTGTTCATCCTAGAACGGAGCCCCAGATCCTGGATCTCCTGGCCTTGGGGTTCTTTCTGATTACACCAGGTACCTACATTATTAGTTGAAATTTGACACTGAGCAGTTTATGATATGCTGCTGTCATTGTATCTGATCTGTCATTAGCTGCTTTTATAAAAAGACGAGTTCGAAATACCCAAATAACTGAATGTTTTTATATGACTTTTATCTGGATGTTAAGTACCATTTGCATTGACTCTATAATTATGCTCTCATCTCTTTTCAGTTGGCAGTGGCTCCGAGTTAGCCTAATTTGTTTGCTATTTTGCAAATAACTCTATTATAGTAAATGGCAGGATAAAGGTTGATCCTATGGGGTATGCATGCATTTAAAAATATTATTTCATTTTTTCCATCTATTGTAAACATAATAATTATAATCAGAACTACTGGCCACAGAATTAGAATTGTAATAACTTTGCATTCATTGATACTGGGTTTGTGGTAAGCTGATTATGTAGTACTATGTGAATCTTTATGCTTTGAACAATATAAACATAAATTTTTAAAACATAATTTGATCTCTTGGGACACCTTCGTTTTTTAAAAGAGTTTAAAAAAAATTTGGTTTGAAGATTTTATTTATTTGTCCGAGAGAGAGAGTGAACGAGCACAAGAAGGGGGGGAGCGGCAGGCAGAGGGAGAAGCAGACTCCCTGCGGAGCAGGGAGCCCGATGCTGGGCTCGATCCCAGGACCCTGGGATCATGACCTGAGCCGAAGGCAGATGCTTAACCGACTGAGCCACCCAGGCATCCCTAAAAGTTTTAAAGTTTTTATTTATTTTTTGTTGATGTGTAGTTGACATACAATGTTTTGTTAGTTTTGGGTTTCTAACATAGTGATTCAACAATTATATATGTTAGGAAGTGATCATCATGATAAATCTAGCTACCATTTATCACCATACAAAGTTGTTACAATATTATTAACTATGCTGTACATTGCATCCCTGTGTCTTATTTATTTTATAACTGGGAGTTTGTACCTTTTAACCCACTTTCTTTATTTTGCCCATCCCTCTACCCTTTCCCCTCTGGTAACCACTGGATTGTTCTTTTTGTCTATGAGTCTATTTCTGTTTTGTATTGTTTGTTGATTTGTTTTGTTTTTCAGATTCCACATAGAAATGAAGTCATACAGTAATTGTCTTTCTCTAACTTATTTCATTTAGCATAATGCCCTCTAGGTTCATCCTGTTGTTGCCAATGGCAAAATCTTCTTTTCTATGCTGAATAATATTCCATTGCATATATATATGGCATCTTCTTTATCCATTCACCCACCGGTAAACATTTAGGTTGCTTCCATATCTTGACTATTCTGAATAATGCTGCAGTGGACATGAGGGTGCATATATGTTTTTGAATTACTGTTTTCATTTTCTTCAGGTTAATATCTAGAAGTGGAATTGCTGGATCATATGGTCGTTTTATTTTTAATTTTTTGAGACACCTCTATGCTGTTTTTCATAGTGCTGCACCATTTTGCATTCCCACCAACAGTGCACGAGGGTTCCCTTTTCTCCATATCCTCACCCACACTTGTTATTTCTTGTCTTTTTGACAATAGCCATTCTGAGAGGTGTGAAGTGATATCTCACTGTGGTTTTGATTTGTGTCTCCCTGATGAGTTAAGTTGAGAATTTTTTCATTTGTCTGTCCTCTGCCCATTTTTACGTTGGATTATTTGTTTTTAATAATGAGTTGTGTGAGGTTTTTTTAATATACTTTGGATATTAACCCCTTATCAGTTACATTATTTGTAAATATCTTCTCTCATTCAATAGTTTGCCTTTTTGTTTTGTTGATGGTCTCCTTCACTGTGCAAAAGCTTTTTAGTTTTATGTGGTTCTATTTGTTTATTTTTGCTTTTGTTGCCTTTGCCTGAGGAAACCCATTCAAAAAAATATTGCTCAGACTGATGTGGAAGAACTTACTGCCTATGTTTTCTTCTAGGATTTTTATGGTTTCTGGTCTCACATTTAAGTCTTTAATCCACTTTGAGTTTATTTTCATATATGGTATAAGAAACTGGTCCAGCTTCATTCTTTTGTATGTTGCTGTCCAGTTTTCCCATCACCATTTATTGAAGAGACTGTCTTTTTCCCATTGGCTATTTCTTGCCTCCTTTGCTGAAGATTAATTGACTATATAAGCGTGGGTTTATTTTTGGATCTGTTTTTTTCCATTGATCTATGTGTCTATTTTTGTGCCAGTACCATACTAATTACTATAGCTTTGTAATATAGTTTGAAATCATGGAGCATGATACCTCCAGCTTTGTTTTTCTTTCTCAAGATTGCTTTGGTTAATCAGGGTCTTTTGTGGTTCCATACATATTTTAGGATTATTCTATTTTTGTGAAAAATGTGCCATTGATATTTTGATGGGAATTGCATTGAATCTATAGATTGTTTTGGGTAGTATGGATATTTTAACAATATTTATTCTTCCAATTCATGATTGTGGTATGTCTTTTCATTTATTTGTGTCATCTTCAGTTTCTTTCATCAGTGTCTTACAGTTTTCAGGGTGTAGGTCTTTTACCTCCTAGGTTAAATTTATTTCTAAGTATTTTTTTTTAAATTAAGTCTTTAACTTTAATTCCAGTGTAGTTAACATACAGTATTATATTCATTTCAGGTGTACAGTGTAGTGATTCAACAATTCTATACATTACTCAGTGCTCATCACGATGAGTGTACTCTTTTTTTTTTTAAGTAGGCAGGCTCCAGGCCCAGTGTGGAGCACAGTACGGGGCTTGAACTCGCAACGCTGAGATTAAGACCTGAGCTGAGATCAAGTGTCAGACACTTAACTGACTAAGCTACCCAGGCGCCCCATGATGAGTGTACTCCTTAATCCTCAGGGTTTTCTATGTAAACTATAATGTCTGCAAATAGTAGTAGTTTTAATTCTTCCTTTCCAATTTGGATGCCTTTTATTTCTTTTTCTTGCCCAATTGCTCCAGCTAGGATTTCTGATACTATGTTGAATAGAAGAGGCAAGAGTGAGCATTCTTGTGTTGCTACTGAGGAAAAGCTTTCAGCTTTTCACCATTGGGTATGTTAGCTGTGGGTTTGTCATATATTGCCTTTAATATGGTGTATCATGTTGATTTGTGGATACTGAACCATCCCTGGACAAAATCCCACTTGATCATAGTGTATGATCCTTTTAATGTATTGTTGAATTCTGTTTACTGATATTTTGTTGAAGATTTTTGCATTTATGTTTATCAGGGATATTGGCCTGTAATTTTTTTTCTTTTTTGTGGTGTCTTTGGTTTTGGTAGCAGGGTAATGCTGGCCTGATAGAATGAGTTTGGAAGTGTTTCTTTCTTTTTTTTTTAAATTTTATTTTTTTATGTTATGTTAATCACCATACATTACATCATTAGTTTTTGATGTAGTGTTCCATGATTCATTGTTTGCGTATAACACCCAGTGCTCCATTCAATACGTGGCCTCTTTAATACCCATCACCAGGCTAACCCATCCCCCCACCCCCTCCCCTCTAGAACCCTCAGTTTGTTTCTCAGAGTCCATAGTCTCTCATGGTTCATCTCTCCCTCCGATTCCCCCTTTCATTTTCCCTTCCTACTATCTTCCTTTTTTTTTTTTTAACATATAATGTATTACTTGTTTCAGAGGTACGGTGTTTCTTCTTCAAATTTTTGGAATAGTTTGAGGATAGGTATTAACTCTTTTTAAAGATTTTTTTTTTTAATTCATTTATTTGAAACAGAGAGTGAGAGAGAGAGAGAGCATGACTGGGAGGTAGGGGCAGAGGGAGAGGGAGAAACAGACTCCTTGCTAAGCAGGGAGCCTGACACAGGACTCAATCCCAGGACCCTGGAATCTTGACCTGAGCTGAAGGCAGATGCTTAACTGACTGAGCCATCCAGGCGCCCCTTAACTCTTCTTTAAATGTTTGGCAGAATTAACCTGGGAAGCCATGTGGTCCTGGACTTTTGTTTGTTGGGAGGTTTTTTCTGTTTTGTTTTGTTTTTTACTGATTCAATTTCATTACTAGTAATTGGTCTGTTCAGATTTTCTATTTCTTTTTGATTCAGTCTTGGAAGATTGTATGGTTTAGGAATTTATCTGTTTCTTCTAGGTTGTCCCATTTGCCAGCATAAAATTGTTTGTAGTAGTCTCTTATGATCCTTTGTATTTCTGTGTTATACTTCTCTTTTATTTCTTTTATTTATTTGGGTCCTCTTTTTTCTTGATGAGTCTGGTTAAAGGTTTATCAATTTTGTTTATCTTTTCAGTGAACCAGCTCATACTTTCATTGATCTTTTCTATTCTTTTTAGTCTATATTTCATTTATTTCAGCTCTGATCTTTATTATTTCCTTCCTTCTACTAATTTTGTCTCCTGTTAGTCTTTGTTTTAAAGTCTATTTTCTCTGATATAAGTATTGTTACCCCAGCTTTACATTTCCATTTGCATACAATATCTTTTTCCATCCTTTCACTTTTAGTCTGTGTCTTTAGATCTGAAGTGAGTCTCTTGTAGGCAGCATATATATGGGTCTTCTTTTTTTATTCATTTAGCCACCCTGTGTCTTCTGATTGGAACAGAAGATGTTTGAGTAATTACTGATAGATATGTACTTACTGCTATTTTGCTGATTGTTTTTCTTGTTTTTATAGCTCTCCTCTATTCCTTTCTTCTTCTTTTACTCTCTTCCCTTGTGGCTTGGTGACTTTCCTTAGTGTTATGTTTGAATTCCTTTCTCTTTATTTTTTGTGTATCTATTATAGGTATTTGGTTTGTGGTTGCCATGAGATTCATATATAACCATCCTATGTATATAGCCATCTATTTTAAGTTGCTGGTGAATAAGTTTAAGCATGTTCTAAAAACACTCTATTTTTATGCCCCCCCCATGTTTTATATTTCTGATGTCATATTTTATATCATATTATTTTGTGTATCCCTTGACTAATTATTATAGGTTTAGATGATTTTACTACTTTTGTCCTTTAACTTTCATACTAGCTATGTAGTTGGTTGATCCACTACTTTTATTGAATGTTTACCTTAACCAGTGAGATTTTTTTTTCTTTCATAATTTTCTTATTTCTAGTTATGGCCTTTTCTTTTCTATTTAAAAAATTTTTTTAATTAATTTGTCAGAGAGAGAGAGCACAAGCAGGGGGAATGGCAAGCAGAGGGAGAAGCAGGCTTCCCGCTGAGCAGGAAGCCCGATGCAGGACTCGGGCTCCCCAGAGGGAGAGGGAGAAACAGACTCCTTGCTAAGCAGGGAGCCTGACACAGGACTCGATCCCAGGACCCTGGGATTATGATCTGAGCTGAAAACAGGCACTTAACTGACTGAGCCACCCACGTGTCCCTCTTTTGTTTTTAAAGATGTTCCTTTAACATCTCTTGTAAGGCTGGTTTTGTGTTGATGGTTCACTGAAAAGATAAACAAAATTGATAAACCTTTAACCAGACTCATCAAGAAAAAAAGAGGACCCAAATAAATAAAAGAAATAAAAGAGAAGTATAACACAGAAATACAAAGGATCATAAGAGACTACTACAAACAATTTTATGCCGGCAAATGGGACAACCTAGAAGAAACAGATAAATTCCTAAACCATACAATCTTCCAAGACTGAATCAAAAAGAAATAGAAAATCTGAACAGACCAATTACTAGTAATGAAATTGAATCAGTAAAAAACAAAACAAAACAGAAAAAACCTCCCAACAAACAAAAGTCCAGGACCACATGGCTTCCCAGGTTAATTCTGCCAAACATTTAAAGAAGAGTTAAGGGGCGCCTGGGTGGCTCAGTCAGTTAAGCATCTGCCTTCAGCTCAGGTCAAGATCCCAGGGTCCTGGGATCGAGTCCTGTGTCAGGCTCCCTGCTTAGCAAGGAGTCTGTTTCTCTCTCTCCCTCTGCCCCTACCTCCCAGTCATGCTCTCTCTCTCTCACTCTCTGTTTCAAATAAATGAATTTAGCTTTTGCTTGTCCAGGAAACTCCTCATCTCCTTCAATTCTGAGTGATAACCTTGCTGGGTAGAGTATTATTAATTGTTAAGTTTTTCCTTTCCCCAGTTTGAGTATATCATGCTACTGCCTTCTTCCCTGTAAAGTTTCTGCTGAAAAATCAGTTGATAGTCATATGGGGGTACCCTTGTGTGTAATTTGTTTTCTCTTGCTGTTTTTAAGATTCTCACTTTATCTTTACCTGTTCACACTTTGATTATAATGTATCTTGATGTGGATCTCTTTGGGTTCATTTTGTTTAGGACTCTCTGTGCTTTCTGGACTTGGATATCTATTTTCTTTACCAGGTTCGAGAAATTTGCAGCCATTATTTCTTCAAATTGGATTTTTGTCCGTTTCTTTCTCTTTTCTCCTTCTGGGACCCCTAGAATGTGAACGTTAGTACACTTGGTGTTGTCCCAGAGATCTCTTAAATTATCCTTATTTAAATTAATTAATGGGTTGTTCTGATTGGGTGCTTTCTACTCTGTCTTCCAGATTACTGATCCATTCTTCTGCATCCTCTAATCTGCCCTTGATTCTGTTGAGTGTGTTTGTGTGCTTTGTGCACCCTCTTGTCATGGCTGGGTTGCGATTATTTGAGACTTGCTGGTGTGTGGTGCTGGCTACGAGGCCCAGCTGGGACAGCCATGGAAGCCCTGGTGGGTGGGGCAGGCCCCCCGAGGTGGAGGCACTGGGGGGGGGGTGGCGGCTCCATAGCCTGCCAACTGTGCCTGCTGGGTGTGGTGGGATGGGGAACCAGTTGGGAGGAGCTTTGCTGTTGGTTCAGTGCACCCATAGAGGGTGACAGGGTGGGCAGCCATTTGGGATGGGCTCCTGGCCAGGGCAGGTGAGTTGGATGGGCTGAGTCTGCAGTGGAATGTAGTGGAGTGAGTGGTGCTAGCACAGTAGATGGAGAGGTAAAAAATAGCCCCTGCCAGTGGCCAGCCTGCTAGGTAGAAGGGAAGTAACAAAAAAAGAAAAAAGAAAAAAAAAAAAAGAAAATGGTGCTTGCCAGTGCTTGTGTTCCCAGGGAAAGTTCTAACAGATCCCTGCCCCTCAGGACATACCCTACAGTTAGTCAGTGGCTCTTCATCGGTCACCTTGGTGCTTTTCTTTTTTCTTTTTTTTTTAAGATTTTACTTCTTTATTTGAGAGAGTAGAGAGAGAGGCAGAGAGAGAGCATACAAGTGGGGGGGAGGGGCAGAGGGAGAGGGAGAAGCAGGCTCCCTCCTGAGCAGGGAGACCGACACAGACTCGATCGCAGGACCCTGAGATCATGACCTGAGCCGAAGGCAGATGCTGAAGTGAGATTGTAGATGCCCCTTCAAGAGCAGAGTCTCAGTTTACTTCTGCCCTGCAGGCTCTCTTGGACATAAGCCCCACTGGTTTTCAAAGCCAGATATTGTGGGGGCTCATCTTCTGGTTCAAGTCCCCTGGGCAGTGGAGCCTAATGAGGGGCTTAGACTCTTAGTTCCTGGGGGGCAGGCCTCTGTGGTTGTGATGACGCTCCTGCTTATGGGTCACTGCGCTGGCGGTGTGGGTTCTGAATGACCTGCATCTCTGCCCCTCCTATCTTTCTTGATGTGGCCTTTTCTTTATATCTTTTGTTGTGTATGATCTGGTCTGCTTGTCTTCAGTTTGTTCACCGAGATGGTTGTTCTATGCGTCGTTGTACATTTTGGTGTGTCTGTGGGAGGAGGTGAGCTCAGAATCTTCCTACTCTGCCATCTTGATACTGTCTCTGATTTTGTTTTTAATTGGACAAGTTGGTTTATTACTCATCACAGTGAGGGAAAACATATACCCTGAGTAACTGTGGGATGTCTAAAGGACCGGGTGTTAGAAAAGACTGACTATAGGATTTGGGTTTGTGTTAGTTGATTTGGGGGAGGGCTTAAGGAAGTGGGGTCTTGCTCTGGATTGGGTGCTGTCAGGAAGCAGGGTAATTGTATGATTGTGTATCTTAATAAATTTGATTTGTAGTGACAGCAGGCCACAGTGAGGCTACAGAAGTCATTGGGAGAGAAGCAGCCACCACCCCTATGATGTAGGAGAGGAGGTTCAGCCTTTTGTTGTTTGGACAGTGTTCATGTTCTGTCTGCGTTCGGACGTGATTATGGAGTGGACTTGTTTCTGTCTTGATCCATCACAGACACAGAGTGGCCTTGTCTGATGTTGTTGTCCTCTGAAAACTGTTCTCGGAAAGTGTTCATTTTCCGCAGGATGACACAAGGGCTTGCTGTGGCTGCCGGCCCAGCCCGTAGCAGCACCAAAGCCAGGCGACACTGCCAGGCTGACTTCTGGATGTCGGGGGCTGCTTGTTCCTGCTCACCCAGTGCCAGCCAAAATTTGTCATTTTCCTACAGGGCGATCAAGGAGCGATCAAACACATTAGAATTTCATACGATTAGCAAAGAACGACACGTGAATACCAATTCTGGAAGTTTTGCCTAAAACCAATTAGGAATGTTAAAACCTATAATTAGAGTCTGTAAAAATAAAATGCAATTCTGTTTTAAAAAATAACTGGGGAATGTGTCAGATATTATACCTGTAAACCATACCCCAAATTTTGAATGAAAAATTTTCAGTGGGTTTATGTAATTTTCAGATTATCTGAATCCTGTTAGAATCATTCCATAAAGGACATCAATATGTGTAATTATAGCACAATGTGATTATAATACATTGTAATTTAAATCCCATGCTTTATATCATGATTACATTAATCTTCAGCCATTCTTAGAAAAGAAACTAAAAGACTTGCCTGAAATCAAACATGTTCTGCCCCAAATTCCCAACTATGTATTCTACATTTATCATTAAGTGTAAAACACAAAATTACATTCTTTAAATTTATGTTTAAGTGATAGTTACCAATTTCATCATACAATATAAGTTTCTCTAATCTTTTGAAATTCAAAAGATATTTAGTTAAAAAAAAAACCCAAATTTGGAATAAAAACAAGATTCACAAATGTTTCTTTTACTAAAGAAGAGGGAGTTCTTTTTCCCGTCTTCTCTAAAACCCAGAATAAAATTATTTATGATTTATAATAATAATTTATTATTTATAATAACTTAGTTATTAGATAAAATTTTAAGATCTTCCCCTCAGGCCTAAACTTTTCATCCATAATTAGGCCTGTGGCTTGTTCTCATTAGCCCAAAGTTAAAATTTTCTTTTTGAGCTTAAACTTGCGATAAACTACTATACACACATTAGAATGGCTATAGTTTAAAAGGAGCAGCAGTAGCAAGTGTTGGCAAAAATGTGGAGAAACTGGAACTTCCATACATACATTCCTGGTAAAAATGTAAAATGATATTGCCATTTTGAAACACAGTTTGGCAGTTTCTTAAATACTTAAACATAGACTTACCACGTGACTCCATAATTCCACTCCTGCGTATCTTTCTTTTTTTTTTTTAAAGATTTTATTTATTTATTTGAGAGCGAGAAAGAGAGAGAGAACAAGCAGTGGGGAGGGCCAGAGGGAGAGAGAGAAAGAAGCAGACTCCCCGTTGAGCAGAGAGCCCAACGTGGGGCTTGATCCCAGGACCCTGTGATCATGACCTGAACCGAACGCAGATGCTTAACCAGCTGAGCCACCCAGGTGCCCCTCTATGTATCTTTCTAAGAGAAATTAAAACATAATTGATTAAACAGTATGTGAATGATTATAGCATTATTATTCATAATATCCCCAAACAGGGAATAACTCAAATGTTTGTTAACTGATGAATGGATAAGTAAAATGTGGTATAGCCATTCAGTGGAAACTCTTCAGTAATAAAAAGGAACTACTGATACATATTACAACATAGATGAACCTTGAGAACATACTAAGCAGACACAGAAGACTTTTTATGGTATGATTCCATTATCTGAAATCCTAGAAAAGGTAAATATGTCAGAGAAAGCAGATCAGTAGTTGCCGGGGGCTGGCGGTGGGGGAGGGAACTTTTGGGGGTGACGGATATGTCCTAAACTGGATTGTGATGATGATTGCACACCTCTGTCAATTTATAAAGAATCATTGAACTGTATATTCACAAGAAGTAAGTTTTATGGTATATAAATTATAGTTTAATATATTAGTTTGCTAGGATGGCCATAACAACATACCATAGACTTGGTGCCTTTATTAAACCACAGAAACTTATTTTCTATCAGTTCTGGAGGGTAGAAGTCCAAAATTAAGGTGCTATATCAGTGTTGGTTCCTCTTAGGGCTTTCTCCTTAGCTTCCAGATGGCTACAGTCTCTTGCTGCCTTGTCATGTGATTGCCCTCTGTGCACATCATTTTTTTTTTTAAACATACAATCTTGGTTATATGTAACATTTTATTTCACAGAGTAGGAACTGATGGGTTTGGTTTGTTGACTTACATTTTTGGCAGATTTTTATTTTCTTATGAATTTTTAATCTGTTGAGTCATCTTCATTTATGTACTTTCTCCCTCTGAAAATGGACTATGGATGCCTGGGTGGCTCAGTTGGTTAAGCATCTGCCCCTTCCCCCACTCATGCTGGCTCTCTTTCCCAAAAATGTAAATACATAAAAAATCTTTCAAAAAATGAATACAGACTAGTTGCAGATTTATTGGAAACATTTACAAAATTATTTACCTTCCGCAATTTTTGTATTTGCAGGGGCGCCTGGGTGGCTCAGTCGTTGGGTGTCTGCCTTCGGCTCAGGTCATGATCCCAGGGTCCTGGGGTCGAGCCCTATGTTGGGCTCCCTGCTCCGCCAAGAGCCTGCTGCTCCCTCTCCCACTCCCCTTGCTGTGTTCCCTCTCTCGCTGTGTCTCTCTCTGTCAAATAAATAAATAAAACCTTTAAAAAAATTTTTTTTTTTTTTTTTTAGATTTTTATTTATTTGACAGAGAGAGACACAGCGAGAGAGGGAACACAAGCAGGGGGAGTGGGAGAGGGAGAAGCAGGCTTCCCGCTGAGCAGGGAGCCCGATGCGGGGCTTGATCCCAGGACCCCGGGATCATGACCTGAGCCGAAGGCAGACGCTTAACGACTGAGCCACCCAGGCGCCCCCCAAAATTTTTTTTTTGTATTTGCAGGATTATGCTGTATAGTAAGCTACCCCCTTTGTAACGCTAATGGTGGGTTATAGTAGAAAATGTTGACTATATAATATTTGTTCTTCTTTAAGAAAATTTTTTTGAAATAATTTTTGACTTACAAGATATTACAAAAATGATATAAGATAGTTCTTCTGTTTTCTGTTCCCAATGATAACATCTTATGTAACCATTGTATGTTATCAAAACGAAGAGATCGACATTGGTATAATACTAAACTTGTGGACCTTACTTGAATTTCACGAGTTTTTACATGCACTTATATTTTCTTTTTCTTTTTTAAAGATTTTATTTATTTGACAGAGAGAGACACAGGGAGAGGGAGAACACAAGCAGGGGGAGTGTGAGAGGGAGGAGCAGGCTTCCTGCTGAGCAGGGGGCCCGATGCAGGGCTCAATCCCAGGACCCTGAGATCATGACCCGAACTGAAGGCGGACGCTTAACGACTGAGCCACCCAGGCGCCCCTCATATTTTTTCTTAGTTTATGGTTCTCTGAAGTTTTATCACATGTATAGATTTGTGTAACAGCCACCACAATCAGGATACAGAATAACTGTGGTTTTTTAAGGATTTTATTGTGTGAGTCTTCATTTTAATCAACTTTATTGAGGTAAACCTTACTTTAATTTTTAAAATCAACTTTATTGAGGGAGGTATAATTTATATATGATGCAATGTGCCATTTTAAGCACAAAGTTCCAGGGATTCTGACAAATGTATGCATCTGTGTAACCACCACCTAGACACCATATAGAACATCTCTACCACCTCAGAATATTCCCTCATGCCCCCTTCCATTCAGCCCTCCTCCACTGCTCTGACTTCTATGACCATAGATTAGGGTTTTATTTTTTTTTAAAGATTTTATTTATTTATTTGACACAGAGAGAGCACAAGCAGGGGGAGCGGCAGGCAGAGGGAGAGGGAGAAGCAGGCTCCCCGCTGAGCAGAACGCCTGACGTGGGGCTCGATCCCAGGACCCAGGGATCATGACCTGAGCCAAAGACAGATGCTTAACCGACTGAGCCACCCAGGCGCCCCACCACAGATTAGTTTTATCTGTTCTTAAACTTCATGTAAATGGAGTCTTACAGTGTGTCCTCTTTGGAGTCTGACTCACTGTTTGGGATTTAAGATTTGAGGGACAGCTTTGAAAATATTATGTATATAAACAAAGTGCAGCCAATTCATGTCATAATCCACCATGGCAATCTCTGGGTGTTTTTGTAATCCTTTCTCGTCATCTGGATTGATGGCCCTTTATTTTTAACCATGCTAGTTTTCTATTTTCAAATAAATTACTCTCCTAACCCCCTTCAGAGGTTTTTAAACATTTTAAGGATTTAGAATTGTCCATATCCTTCTATTTATTTTAATTACGCTCCTCCATTTAAATTCTTGTTCTGCCTATGAAATTCACTGTGCTGTTTAGTGTGGTAATCGTTCTCTAAATAAAGAGGATTCTCCAAGGACACATGTCATTATCATAAATCTTTTATCAGAGGTGTAAGTAATTGGGGAAGCATGGTGGTTTCCAGGACATCAGAAATGTGGAGGTGGCAGGGAGGGCCCCAATGCCACATTATGCAAAGTGAGGTGGGGATGATTATCTCCACTCTTTTTTCAAAGTTGTCCCATTTGCTTTTCTTTCGTCCCCTCTCTCAACCTTTTTATTCCTTCCTCTTCCATTCTTTTTTTTTTTTTTTTAAGATTTTATTTATTTATTTGACAGAGAGAGAGACAGCGAGAGAGGGAACACAAGCGGGGGAGTGGGAGAGGGAGAAGCAGACTTCCCGCGGAGCAGGGAGCCCGATGCGGGGCTCGATCCCAGGACCCTGGGATCATGACCTGAGCCGAAGGCAGACGCTTAATGACTGAGCCACCCAGGCGCCCCCCTCTTCCATTCTTTTAACCTTTCCCCTTTTTTTCCTCTTTTATAGGGCTTTGTCTCTTCCTTCTCATTCTCTTTACTTTGATTCACTTTTATTCCTCTTCCATTGTGAGGGTTCCATGTAACTTTCTTCCCTCTCCCTACTTGGTCTTCCTCTGTTCCAGGCTTTGCAATGGCTGACTCCTTATCTTAGGAGAGTATAACCATTGCTGTCCTCGTCATCATCATTGTCATTACGCCAGGTCTCTTCCCTTTACCCCTTGGGTTGGACCTACGGTGTGTATGTCATCCCAAATGGAGTGTTGTTTGAAATGAACTCTGTGTGTGGGTCAGGTATCCCTTGGGAACATGGTGCTCCTGCAACACCCCCCTAATGAGAGGCTCTTCGGTGTAGTGGAGAGAGCAAGGCTTTTCAGTCAGACAGATGGGTTCGGAACCTGGATTTATCATTTATTACCTATTTCCTCTTGGCTATGTTTTAACCTGTCTTGGTTGCAATTCCCTTATCTGTCAAGGAAGACTAACAAACCCACCTTAGAGTTACTGTAACTATCAGATGGACAATGCATGTCAAGTGCCCAGCTCATTGTAGATAGTCAAGAAAATATAAGTCCCCTCCTTTGCTAAGATTTGGCTTTTTTTCTTTCTTTCTTCCTTTCTTTTTTCTTTCTTTCTTCCTTTCTTTCTTTCTTTCTTTCTTTCTTTCTTTCTTTCTTTCTTTCTTCTTTTTTTTAAGATTTATTTATTTTAGAGAGAGAGCACAAGGGTGGGGGGTGGAGAGGCAGAGGGAGAGGGAGAGAGAGAATCTCAAGCAGACTCCCTATTGTGCACAGAGCCTGATGCGGGGCTCAGTCTCACAACTCTGATATCATGACCTGAGCTGAAATCAAGAGTGAGATGCTTAACCAACTGAGCCACCCAGGAGCCCCTGGCTTATTTTCTTAAGATGGGGTAGAGGGGGTAGTATTCCTAGGGGAAGAGAAGCATAAACTGGGACTGTGCTAGTCATCACTTGTGCTGCAGGACTCTTGCATTCTTATTTGGCACAAATTCTGGCATATTCCAGAAGAATGTTTGGAGATGCTGCCAGTGAGACCAGGGAGTTCTAAAAAGTGACCATTAAGCTATTAGTGCGTTGCTCTTCCTAGTTGTTTCCTCATGTTCCATTTATGCTGTGGGTATTAGGATAGTTTTAAAAAGTCTTTTATTACTTAAATAAGATATTTTGTCATGTCTGTTCTACTTTAGCAAATTCACTTAATGGTCTTTTAGGAGGAAAGGTGATATGATAAATAACTACCTTTATTATTATTTTATTTTTTCATTATTCAGAACCAATAGCAGTCACTAATAGACTACTATAACTGTTTTTACTTTCTGACTATTCTGAACTTATACTCAAAGATTTTACACCATCATCATCTGGGTTGTAGAAACTTCATATATGCCCTTTATTTCCTTTGCAGTCTACCTTGTTGTTTTCTTTCTTTTTAGATTAAAATATGAAACCATTTTGAGTGTATGTTAATTCTCTCTTTCTCTCTGGTTCTACTTGTTGATTTTTTTCATCTAGTATTTCAGGGAATTTATTTTTGCATTTGTGTTTGAGTGTCAAAAATAAAACTTTTCAGGGGGCGCCTGGGTGGCTCAGTTGGTTAAGCAACTGCCTTCGGCTCAGGTCATGATCCTGGAGTCCCGGGATCGAGTCCCGCATCGGACTCCCTGCTCAGCGGGGAGCCTGCTTCTCCCTCTGATCCTCCCCCTCTCATGCTCTCTGTCTCCCATTCTCTCTCTCAGATAAATAAATAAATAATCTAAAAAAAATAAATTAAAAAAAAAATAAAACTTTTCAGTTCTGGCCTAGTTGACTTTTATAGTCAGCTTTATTAATTTAAACTTTGGTTCTCTCTGATATGTAGTGGAGATAATATTCTTTTTTTTTTTTAAAGAAGATTTTATTTATTTTAGAGAGAGAGCACATGCAGGTGTGAGTGCGAGTGGGGGGAGGGGCAGAAGGAGAGGGAGAGAATCTCAAGCAGACTCTGTGCTGAGCATGGAGCCCGATGCAGGCCTGATCCCATGACCCCAAGATCATGACCTGAGCTGAAACCAAGAGTCAGATGCTTACCTGAGGATATTTTTTTTTAAAAACTTTATTTATTAGAGAGAGAGAGAGAGAGAGAGCACAAGCAGGGGGAGGGGCAGAGGGAGAAGGAGAAGCAGACTCCCCTCTGAGCAGGGAGCCTGATGTGGGTCTCAATCCCAGGACCCTGGGATCATGACCTGAGCCGAAGGCAGACGCTTAACTGACTGGGCCACCCAGGCACCCCCCAGGATAATATTCTTAATGCGCGCTCCCAGGTTTCTCTTTTTTCCCCATGCCCTGCGTGCTGAACAAAACTTTGTCTTCGCTCATTCCTATTTTCCCCCTCCTTCATCCTCTGAGGATTCTTCTGAGTTTTTCAGTTAGATTCTCGGGCTTTTGGGGATGAAAGAAAGGAAGAAGCCTGGAGTGGGGGGTGGAGAGAGGGAGAGAGATCATAGAGCTAATGGTGAGGAAGTGGGAGACTTTTGAGACATTGAAAAAGAAGAGGAAAGGCATTTTGGGGGAAGTGTAGATGTAGAGCATAAATTGGATCACCTTTAGAGTTTCTTCAGAGTTCTAAGATGAGACAGACTTTTCAGTTGCTAGTGGTTGCCCAGTCTTTTCTTTGAATATACCACCATGGCTGAGAGTGGTATGCATTTGGCTTATTATCTGAGTTACATCTAAATGTTAACTCACGATGTTATATATTTTTGTTTATGTTTAAGCAAATAAGAGAATCACCATTGTGCTCCCTCTGTCACCATTGACCTAAGTTTTCTCTTGTCTCCCTCTGAAATCCTTATTCCATCAGCCTCTTTTCTAAGGCTATCACCGCTATCCTAGTTCATGTCTCTCACCTAGAGAGTAGCCTCTTCAGTGGCATCCCTGCCTTCAGTCTGATCCTCTCAACTGCCCACGCTGCTACAGAGTTAACTTTCCAAAATGTCTATAGTCCTTTGACCTAACTGTGCGTTACCCAGGGACCACCTGTCTTTTGGCTCTTGTGTTTTGCTAATCTCACCTCCTCTGCCCTCCCTTTCCCATTCAGCTTTCAGCCACACAGAATGACTTGCAGGACCGCATGTCCGGGAGCACTAACATGCTCCTGTAAATTTGCACATGCTGTTCCCTCTGCAGAGAATGCCCTTACTCACTTGTCCATATGTGCAGTTCTCCCTCCATCTCTCAACCTTGAAGACCCATTTTGGATGTCACCTGTACTGTGATGCCTTCTTCTTGATGCTCTCGGGTGGTTTAGCACGTCCTCCTCCTACTGGAGAACTTTGAAACTCCTGTTAGAATAGCCCTATTATGCTTCTCTGTGTCCTCCATGGAGCTGGAGTGTGGTGGGTATTTTGTGGCAGTTTGGGAGATAATAGTTTGTGGCCTCTGAAGCTAGGCAGTTTGAGTTCTTTTTATTTTTTTTTTTAAGATTTTATTTATTCATTTGACGAGTGGTGGGGAGAGGCAGAGGGAGAGGGAGAAGCAGACCCCCCCCCTCCCCCGCCGCCACGCTAAGCAGGGAGCCGATGCGGGGTTCGATCCCAGGATCCGGAGATCATGACCTGAGCTGAAGGCAGACGCTTAACCACTGAGCCACCCAGGCGCCCCGGCAGTTTGAGTTCTAATCCCAGCTGTCCCATTCTCTAATTTTGAGTCCTTCGGTAAATTACTTAGTGTCCTAAACCTTGATTTCTGTAAAACAGTGATCACAATAGCACCTATTTTGTAGATGTGTTGTGAAGAGTAAATGAGATAGAGTGTAAAAGCATATAACACATTGTCTGACCCATTTTAACTACTTGACCAATGTTGCCGATTTTCATTTATCTTTGAATCTCAGAGTCTAGCACAGTGCCTGACACATGGCAGGACTCAGCAATGTACACCAAATGGATTTTTAAAAATATTATCGAGTCTCTCCTAATGGCTTTTAGCTTTATATCCAATGCATTATAATTATTTGGAGATACCATACCCTGTTTTGGCGTTATTTGCATATAGTCTAATCTCCCTTACTTGACTGCTCGATCCTTGCAGCCAGAGAGATTGTCTTGAGTGATGTACCCTCCACACACTGCTTTGAATTTGGCAGGTGCTCTGTCACTGGCTTGGTCTGTATTACTTTGCTTTTGATAAAGGAGCCTTTCTGTACTGAGTATCCATTTTGTGGTCTCAGCTGTTGGTGCACTTGTGGGAAGTAAATAACAAACTTTGGAACCAGTAGGGCAATCCAGTGTACTGGGGAGTCCAGTTTATTGGGTAATTACTAGAATTACAGAATGGATTATTTTGATTGGAAGAGAATACACAAGTCATCTTACCTAAGCATCTTTCTTCTGACTCTTTCAGGTGGAATCCAGCCTTTAAAATATGTATCTCAAAATGGTGGCATGAGGGGGAATGTGTTTGCCTCAGTTCTCATATTATTCCCTCGGGGGGGGGAAATATATATATATATATATATTTGGTAAATGTCATACATGTATTTTTTTTTACCAAATATATTTTCCTTTTATCTTTTATATATTGTAGATACTGTTTTTCTTTTCTATCTTTTATACTGAATATTTCAATATTCAGTTTTCTCTATTCAGTTTATGAAACTCCATGATTCACAACATGATTTCTTTTGGACGAGGTGATCCCTTCTAGTTCTAATTATTTTCCCAGGAAGCCTGATTTTAAGCAGTGGGTCTGAACCTTTTCTCTTAGTAATATCAAGTGTTTTTTAATTGCCTTGCTCAATAGATTCCATAAGGATGTGAAAAGACTATTTTAGAGGTGGTTTTGACAGTATTTTTAAGCTTCCAGCTTTGCATCCTACACTGATTTATATATTATTCAGTATTTTTATACATTCATTTTCTCTCCAAAGCTCTGTTATATATACATAATTTTCTTAGTCCTTTAAATAGTGTTGCACTGTCCTGTGGTTAGCAAGTGTTGATTTTTTAATTTTTTGCTGAAAGGTTAACCAGCAAACAAAGGAGTTTCAGTGGTTTGTTCCAGTTATATGGTTAATTAGTGATAAAGCTACAAGAAGAATGTTCTAATATTCTAGCCACATCTTTTTTCCCTTTTATGCATCATAAAATCAGGTCTTAAGAAGCAGCAGACAAGTAAAAATAAATTTGATGGATGCTTATGCTGTCCATATAGGTGTGTTTCATCTTAAACCCTAGATTTAGTCATGAAAAATTTGAATACAGATTATAAGTAGATTTATGATGATAATATTTTTGTAATAAAAATTCTTTGGAAGTCATCTCTATTTTGTATTTTTTGTCATTTATTCAACTTACCTTTATTGACCCTCTCCTATGTTCAACAAGCTAAATGAGATTCAGATTTGTATAAGCTGAATTTTCTTAAAATAAGATATGCCTATTTAAACACAGTATCCATAGGAACATAAATTTATCAAAAAAAAGTGAGAGGAAAAAATTGAGAATTTGGAGTGAGATTCTAACTTGAGCATTGATATTTAGATCAACCTCTTCACCTTCGCAATCCCAGTTAAAATGACTGCACCATTTTAAAATACGAAGAAACTATTAGTGTTGGAGACGGGCGGGGGTGTGTGTGTGTAGGTCCATCTTTATGCTGAAATATGCTGAAAACTTAGATGAATTTCTACTAGGTATAGTGCAGATGGGATCATATTGAGGAAATGTACTAAAGCCAACAACGTGCAGTTTCACTTCCTAAGAAAAAAGTGACAAGAATCGAGTTGGGGGGGGCGGTTAGGACCACCTGTAGGGGCTTGCACTTGGCTTACTTACACAGCCATTGATGGCTTAGGAGTGTCACGAGGAGGCCCAGGAATAGTTGCTCCGAAAGAAAAGCAGGCCCTGCATTAGGGTATCGCTCTGTTGCCGCAGGCGGCGTGCAGGAAAGACTGGCTACATAAACTCTGTTCCTGGAGTAGATGGAGGTCAGGTCAATTTATAAAATGTTTATATGGAAAATTGCGAAGTTTTTCCCGTAGGGAACTAGCCACAGCCACCACATCCCTCCCTACTTCTCTTAACCTGCTGCATATGAATTTCTATCAACCAGCCTCCCACTGGGAGGAGGCATCAAAAAACCTCAGAATGGCTGGTGAAGGAAGGGAAAGGGGGAACCCTCCCACCCTATTTTGGGGAAAACACCAGCCTGGATAGATGGCTCTTTGTTCAAGAATGAACAAAGAAAGCCAACATAGGGTTTCCAAAAAGCCTGTGACGAAAATGGGAGAGCAGAGTATTTAAGAGGCAGAGGAAGAAAAATATTTTCTATAGGAAAAATGAATACTTTAGATAACAATTTGCTCTGTGCTTTCTGTTGAGTGCACGGAAGTAACAGAATGAAGGAAACACTGAAAGCAAAACTCGGGGGGGTGAAAGCTGGAGGGAGAAAATACAGCGAGAGAATAGATTTAAAATATTGCTGAATGAGACTCTGGGCAGAAAGGCAAAGGGAGCTCGCTGAAGAAGGAAGAAACGTGAGGGAACTCAAAAATGCATTATATTAGTAAGGAAAAAAGTGGAAGTTGGAGAAAAGAGATGAATGATGGCAAAGGCAAACCTGAGAAATTCTCCCCAAATGTGGAGCAGAAGGTCAGCTCTAAGAGCACCAAGATGGATAATGAAAGGCTGGACAAAGGATGGAGCTCTCATACACACAGAGTTGTTCCTAAAGAATTAGAAGCTAGATTAAAAGCAGCCAAAGCAATTAAGCATATTATAAGAAAATAATGAAAACAAATCCCACCTTCTTGACTTTAAAAAGACACAGATCTGAAGACTGAATGCTTCCCAAGTACCAGGGAACATAACAAAAGAGAGATCAATAATTTGATCTAGTTTGGGATTTTTCTGTTAATTTCAGGGATAAAGCAATTACCAAACATCCTGATCGGAAAAAGTAGTTTAACCCCCAAAGAAGTAGTTGGCATCAGAATTCTCTGCAACATTAAATGCCAGAAGACAATGAAGCAATGTCTGTAACTTCTAGGAGAAAATGTTTTGTGACCCAGAAATACTAGACTCAGCCGAGGTGTTAGTCATTAGTGAAAGCAGTGGAAAGATGTATTCAGATAATGTGATTTCTCATAAATACGCCATCCGCATACTTTTCCTGAGGAAGTTGCTTGAAGATGCACTCTAGCCAATTATAAAGCAAATTAAACAGTTCAACCATGGGGAAGTAATGAAATAAAAGGATTAGTGATGAGCAATAGAAACAACCTTATGACTATAAAATATAAACTTCAAAACATGGAAACACTTTTAAATGTTTATTGAAAGATAAAATAATAATGAACAACGATGAAATGAGCCCCAAATACAATATAGGGAGATAAAAAGGAAATACATATTACTTTTCTCTACTTAGATAAGTTGCATAGATACTAATTTTTGGAATTAATACTTCAACTGAAAATTCTTAAAAAAATAATACAGTGAAAATCTCCCTCAATCAAAAGAAAAACAAAACAAAAAAAGCTTATCTTTATATCGTCTCTCCCTAGGACCTGCACATGTTCTTTAGCTTTGCTTAAAAAACATACATGCTTTGTGTTTCTAGCTATGTTTAAAAAAAAAAAAAACCATAAAATAAAAATACACCAGAACATAAACACTGTATATTGATTGGTGGTGGGATGTTGTAGTGTGTAAATCTTCAGTAAGTATGGGCATGAAACCATATGCATTTTTTAAGAGTATATATAATTTGACATAGCTATATAATCACAATTACCTTAAGGGAAAGACATTAACAAAACAGTGGGCTCTAGGCAGTAGGAAAAAAAAAAAAACCTGTACTTTCTGTTCCTCTCTGTTCATATATTGGTAATACACTGTGTATTAATTTTTACAGTGGAAAAGTAAACTTAATGAAAATAAAAAATCCTATAGATAGAACAGAGTTATAATCAGAGGCAAATTTATGGTATCAGATACCTTGTTCTTTCCCCCCAAATCAAAAATAAGTATTTAATGTAAGGCATTAGGAAAAAAAAAAGCACAATAAAACAGACTATCCAAGAACTGAAAGGGGGGGGAAAAAAGCACAGGATTTTATAAAACCGTAAACAAAATAGATTTGAATAAAAAGTCTAAGAGTTGAATCTTTAAAATAGACAACAGAATTAGCAAACTTCTAGCTTGTTCGCTCAGGACAGCAAACCAAGATACACAAAATAATGTATTTAAATCACAAATTCAGAGGACGTAAAATGTCTAGCTTATGCTAATTACGAAGTGAATATTCTAGTAAATATTAGCAAAACTGATTCAAGGACTACAATACTGCGATTGGCAATAACTCTGGAAATATCAAGAACACACCCAGGGAGCCACTCCAGTTGTTAAAGTGACTACAGAGTACCCTAAATTTTGCACATCTCGATCATAAGGTTTTGATTGTTTGTTTTTACTAGTAACGGGAATAGATGAAGTGCTCTTTACTATATTCATGAAATAAGTAAAGGATGATTCAGATTTTTTATTCCAAAATATTATGGAATATTTTTTATCCACTTTGTGCTCTTGAGTGGTCTCAAAAATCCTGTAACAAGCAGGTACTAATTTTGAATATGAATAAAGACCAACTAAAACAACAAAATCTTTCCCTGAGTAGGGAGTTCATTCTTTTGGAGCTTTAAAAGGTGGAAAGAGCTGCCTTTCTAAAATTTAAGAGAAGTAAAATATTGACATGCAGTCAAAGGAGTGCCAAGGTTCAGGGAGCCCGGTAATGGGCCCGAGAGGCCTTGTGACTCTGGGCTGACCAATGGCCCAGGGACCACTAACAGCAAATTGAATTTCTAGATCACCGGTTGCCTTCATGGCTCTCTGAAGCCTCTAGTAGACACACCAATTTTGAAGTGCCATGCAAACATATGAATTCTAATCATTCTTTGAGGTTCAATGGAATATCTATCGCTAGAACGCTATTTACAGAGTGCCCTAAATTTTGCACATCTCAATCACAAGGTTTTGATTGTTTTTACTAGTAACAGGAATAGATGAAGTGCTCTTTATACTATATTCATGAAATAAGTAAAGGAAGATTCAGATTTTTTATTTAGGTCGCTCTGGATATACTACACTCAGAGAAAACTACATTGCTCACTCTCATTCCCAGTGAAATAAAGCTGAATTATGGCAAGGCTCTCTCCTGCGTGTTAGAAACACTGCAGAGTATAGTCTATGCATTTGCCATAAAAATGTAGAGAGAGATGAACAGGTAAGAAAAATCTTTTCTCCATTTCTTTTTGGAGAGGAAAATTAATTACTATATACATACATTCTTTTTATCTTATGGAATGTGTACTTATAAATGCAATTTTTCACTCACACCCATTTTTAAAATGCCCTCTTGGTAACGTCACTTTGCTAGGACCAGATAAATGACGTTTTGTTCTCTGTGGATCTTATGTAGCGAGAGAGGTGTAAATGAAAGAAGATGTGAGAAGTAGGGGCACGTCCACAATGTAATACGGGGACTGCGACAGTGGAAGTGTGACTTGAGGTTGTTTTCCAAGCTGGTGTTCCCAAAGAACTTGAGCTTGTTGAATTATACCTCGAATTAATCCAATGAAGTAACTTTGAGAAAGTTGGGGATTTGTGGCTCACATTAGCATATCAAAGGACATGTGAGATTTCCCCCCCCCCCAAAAAATCTGTAGAACTTTGTGGAACTCACTGTTTCCCCATCATGTGTGTCCACAGAACCTTCTTTCCTGCAATCCTTTATAAAAAGGTCAGGGCTCCTGTGGGTTGAGGGACACACTTCGAGCAAAGTCTGTTTATAGTGTACATTAAATGGGGAAAAAGAAAAAACCTTCTTAAAACATCGGCTTCATTTTTGAAGGTTTCCGGTCATGAAAAAAATATAATCAACTTGCACCTTTCCCATTGCATCAACTTCTTTTGGTCTTACTAAAGCAAAGTGAAGCACTTACAGCTTTCTTACACTGACACTTCCTCCTTCTCCAAAATGGATTCCCAGCAAAGGGGAAAAATCTATGACCTACTCAGTGTTATTTCTAGGAAAGCTGAACTGTCAAGTTCCTGGTAGGGCTTGACCTTATTCTTTCTTTCTCTTTAATGGAGGACCTCTAAACAGCAGAACATGGCTGCCTTTTAATCCTTGCCTTTTAAGTTAGAGAAAGGTGCTAGAAATATGATGGTTTCTCTCTTCTCTCCCTAATATCTGACCCCCTACCTAAATATTGTCATTAACTCGCAGGGGTCAGTGAAGTCCGTTGTTCGCTCATAGGTTAACTCAAGAAATCTTTGCTGAGTGCCTGCACCGCCGCAGGGGTTATTCTAACTGTTGTACAAGGTGTATGTTCATGGGGGTGTAAACAGGACTGACAAGCTTATAAACCTAGTGGGGAAGATAATCAATGAACACACAGGTAAATACACAGTTGCAGACAGTGCTGAGTGCTAGGATTATATCAAAACAGGAAGCCAAGCAATTTTTTCTCCCCAGGTGAGGTGAGCACTGTATACGTGGTAGTCAGGGAAGGCTTCTCTTAGAGGAGACTTCTGAGCTGAGAACCAGATGGTGAGGAGCCAGCTGATTTTTCTGGATCCAGATAAATGGGCCCATAGGAAACTAGAGAAGTCTGCAGTATGCTGGGCCTATTTTCATCAAGAGACTCCTGGATTTAGGTGTGTGCTTTGGCTTGCAAAGTTAAATTTTGGAACTCAAATATTTTCCTTAAAATGTGGGTTCCTTTTAATCTCGCGGGGAGGACGGCTGTTTGCCAAGTGGGCAGCTGAAGCTCTTCTCCGTTTCTGTCCTTCAGGAGAACAGTATTTCTAAGTGGTATACAGTTGGGCCTTGTTAAGAGTCCGAGCAATCTGAATAATAGTTGCTATTAATACACTGGTTATGTGAGAGGTTTGAAATTATACAAGCGTCGGGAGTTCAGCTCAGATTTGAAACTCATTTCAATGCTGTTCTAAGACTCAACTAATCTGACTCCCATCACTCTAAGCTCCTCCATGGAGAGTGCCCCCCGCTTGGCCCATTCTGGCTATTAACAGACTAATTTTTACCTAAATCAATGTCCTTTGAGATGAAATGCTAAGTGTTGGTTTATCTTTAGAAATAAGAAACTGCAAGTTGTACAGCCGCTGAATTATGAACTTAACAACAAACCATACGGGTTATAGAATTCCTATAATAACAAATACATTTTGGGAATCAACAGAACAAATTACCTAGCTCACTTTTAAAATTCAACATTCCTTTCTGTTTGTTTGTTTCTTTAAAGGCAAGTAGGAGGGTGACTTTTATGCACCAACTGCTCAAAAACCCAGGCGGCAGAGAACAGGGATTTGGATTAGCCAACTCATTGACCCTATGGAACCCTTCCTTCTTTGCTGCCTACCCTGGCACAATTTGGCTAGGAGGAAAAACCTTGATAATGTTGAGGGGAGTTCCCCCTACCCTCCTCCCACTCTTTTGCACCCCACCCTACCAGCCAGAAGCAGAAGTCTTACGAAGAGATTTTGAGGAAAATGTTCTGTCATGGTCTCTTTCTGTACCGGTGGACTTGCTGAACATGTCCTTGACCTTGGGACACAGGCAGAATTCAAACCAAGTCTGTGTTGTCAGGCTGCTGGTCTCCCTTTTCTGGAAGACTCCTGACGATGCCCTCTTTGCTTAAAGGTTGTAGAGGTAACTCGTGTTCTCACGCAGGACGGCCAAGATGTAGGAGAGCGGCTGACCCTTGACTCTGGCAATCTCTCGAACCGTATGCAGGGCCAGGCCCGGGTGGGCATACTGGCAAACGCTTTTGGGAACCCCACGAGGCAGGAAGTAGGGCGCATCGGTTTCCACGACGATTCTGTCCAGTGGGATCATTCTCAGAGCATCCCGGGTCTCCCAGGCGGAAGAGTAGGTCAGGACTGCTGTGAACCCCACAGACATGTTGGGAAAATACTTCAAGAGGGGCTCGATGGCTGTGTAGCTGCCCGTGAAGCAGTGCCTGTGGATCTTGTAGTCAGGGGGCACCCTTCTTTTCATGATGCCCAGCAGATCTTCGTCAGCTTCTCGGCAGTGGATCACCAAGGGCTTCTTCAGAGACACGGCCAGCTGCAGCTGTCTCTCGAATACTCTGTGCTGCTGTGGGACAGGCGTGGTGCACTTGTAAGAGTAATCTAAGCCCATTTCTCCAAATGCTATGGCCTTGGGGTGCCGTAAGGCGTGCAGAAGCTTGCTTTCTTGAGTGTCATTGTAGTAACGTGCAAAATGGGGGTGACAGCCAAAGGCCCCCCAAACCAGATCATCTTTCAGCAGCTCCTCCCAGAGGCCATCCCTTAGCGTGCGAGGATCACAGAAATCAGAGATGCAGCCCTGAAATTCCTTAGGGAAGGAGTAGTTGTACATTTCTGTGAACTTGCTAAAGGTCCCTTTGAAAGACAGCTTGGAGTAGAGAATGTCCAAGTGGCAATGGGTATCAATGAAACCCTGATCTAGGCCTTGACTCCAGTGGCCCCGGGACCAGAAATTAGACGCATATCCTCCAAAACGATATGATGGTGTCTCATCTTGGACGGTTTGCTCCTCTGCTTCTAAACTTCTGGAGAAACGATAGGAATAAAAATTCTGGGACTGACCTTCCTCTAATGGCTTCCAGTGTCTGGGCCAGTTTTGGAAGCCCATTTCTGAGCCGGAGGGATACTCGCTGAAGAAGCTGTGGCTGCTGCCGCCCACGGGGGGATAGTAGGGAGGCTGGGGACTGTTGCTCCAGTAGCTGGTGTAGCCCTGCCAGGGATCCCTGTACAAATGAGGCTGGTCTAGGACAAGGTCAGTGGTGAAGAGTGAAGGCTTTGAAATGTTTGAGAAACCCAGGGAGATTGGATTCTCCTGAGGGAATCTGACTGCAGGTATCTCTTCCACACCAGACAGGTGACTTCCTGAAAAGGGGCGCTCAGCCATGACCTCCTTTTCTTGATTCTTTTGGATTTCTGAATGAGAGTTAAGTTTGTCTAGAAATTCTAGGGCTGGAGAGCCTTTTTCAAAAATGACCACCCTTTGGTCGCTCTTACAGGATTTCTCCTGCGGATCGATAATCTCTCTGCTGTTACCAAAATTGTTGAGCTCTGTCGCTATCTTTTCCTCCTCTACTGTAACCTCGGGGGCGGGCGGTTGCTTTTTCTGAGGAGCAGAGAAGGTGACCACCCTGGCGGGTCTTTGTCCAGGGTTGGGACACTCTCTCGTGCTGGGTTTTGCACTAGCGGCTTCCTCTTCTTCCGGCATCAGTTTTCTCAGGATGCCCTGGATACCATTCCCGTAAATGGATGGAGAGCTTTGGTCGTGCAGTGTAGCACTCTTTCTCTTGACCTTGTTTGCTTCCTCGGTCTTATCATTTTGGCCCTCAGCTTGGGCTGCAAATTCAGAGTTTGGGGAGTTACGGGAACTCTGTTTGGAATTGCTCCTAAAGCGGTAGGCGTCCTCAAAAGAAGCCATTTCCTCTAGGGAGGGGCTAACGGGGCGCAGACGAGTTGGTGCGGAGGGGATTCCACCGACGAAAGGAGCCCCGAGTGCTTTCCCGAATCACGCAGTCTTTAGAGGCTCCACCCACACCTGGTCCTGAGGAATGGGGTGGTTGGGGGGGCGGTGGGAGGAATTTCCCCTGGCAGACTGCACCCCGGAAAAACCTCAGCTTGAAGGCCACAGGTCCTTTTTCTGTGTTCTCAGGTGGTGGGGGATGCTGGCCTCTCCTGAATGTAATACAGAGTTATGAGATGGCCAGATAGAGGGGGCACATCAGTGGGCTCCCAGAGGTGTCCGAATTTACCGGGGGACCCTACCTGAGTGCCGCTCTTGAGGGACTTCGCGCCCCTCTTGCGGGACTTTGCGCCGCTCTTGCGGGACTTCGCGCCGCTCTGGCAGCTTAGCGACCTTGTCCCCACTCTTTCAGCTGCCCATGATGGTTCCCAGTGTTCTAGAGATGGCAAAGTCCTGCAACAGAGCGTGTGACTCCAAACCGCTTTGGAAAAATCGCAAGGATCCAAGATTTCCGGAAAGCTCGGTCTGGCGTCCAAGCCGCAACGTGCTTTCGAGATTTCTAAGCACTTTCTCTTTCGCCCAGAGCTACTTCCGGGGATATCAAAGCACTTCCGGGACTATAGAGCGCTTCCATTTGGTTTGGAATACAAGGCCCTTGCAAGATGCCAAAGCCCTTGAAAAGACTCCAAGGTGCTTCGGGGACCACACACAGGGCACCCGGAGCCTAGAGGTCCACGCTGCCAAAGCGGTAGCTAGGGTCCAATGCAGCACTGGAGCGAAAGGGGAGGCTCGCACCCCCCTACTCCCACTAGTTTTGGCCACCGGAAATACTCACCCCCCCAACAAGGGGCTGTCCCCCCGCCCCCACCTCCGGTAAGTTGGCCCCTGCCCCCCCTACCCTCCGTTGCCTCTTCCGCCTTGCCTCCGTGGCCCAGAGGCCCACCCCCATCTGTGGCCCAGCCAGGCTTCCGTAGGAGATGTCACCATCGTTTGCTGTTTGTTCCTTTTTTCCCCCATTCTTTTAGAAAAACATGGTTTTTAAAACATAGTTTAAATATACATGCTTTTAAAAAACATAGTTATAATTATAGTATATTACCACTTTCAGTTCTGTGGTTTTTTTTTTTTGCTCAACATTTCTGCGTATCCTAAGTATTTTTCTTAACTGCTGTATAGTTTTCGAAAACATCATACTAGTGCCTTCGTAATATTCCTCAGAGTACATAGATGTGCCATAATTCACCAAACCCTTCCCTTTCTGTTAAGTTTTTAGGCTCCGTCACTCGAGTTTTTTTTTTCCTATTTGAAAAAAAAAAAAAAAAACGCTGCAAAGAACATCTCTGCACATATGTTTCTCCATATTTTGGTTTGTTTCTTTGGGCTACATGCCCAGAAATGGAGTTCCTGAGAAGAAGTATAGGAATTTAAAAATGGCTCCTCATAGCACCACATTGCCCTAGAAGAACTGTAGTAGTTTAAAATCCCATCCATGATGAATAATCCCACCAGGCCCATTTTATAGGAGAAACAAAACCCATGCCTCATTTTAATTCGCTCTCATCTAATAATTTCTTTTTTTTTAAGATTTTATTTATTTATTTGACAGAGAGACACAGTGAGAGAGGGAACACAAACAGGGGGAGTGGGAGAGGGAGAAGCAGGCTTCCCGCAGAGCAGGGAGCCCGATGCGGGGCTCGATCCCAGGACCCTGGGATCATGACCTGAGCCGAAGGCAGACGCTTAACGACTGAGCCACCCAGGCGCCCCTCATCTGATAATTTCTTAGAGCAAACATTTTTCTTTTCTTTATCAACCCTCTGGTGAATTTTAAGTCCCTTTTTCATCCTTTTTTAGGGTCTTTTAAAAGTTAAATATATTTTTATAAAATAAACTGTCACGTTAAAGTTTGTTTTGTTAGTATGTTTATTTTATACTTATATTTTATTCTATTGAGGTTATAACTTGTTTTTATACTCATCTTAATTTTTTTTCTTCCATAATTTTCTTTTTCTCCTAAGTCTAGAATGGTCATCCTTCCTTTTAAGGCTTTGACACACACACACACACACACACACACACACACACACACACACATATATTTGGGAGGTAGGTACAGGGGGTGATTTGTTATATTTAAGCTGATAATCCATCTGGCATGTATTTGGGGTTATAATGTATTTTAGGTTGGGATATACTTGATGCTATTCTAAGTTAGCACTTTTTCCACTTACTGATATGTGGTTCCTTTTTCATGTGTTAAATTCCTGTATGTGGGGCACCTGGGTGGCTTAGTCGGTTAAGTGTCTGCCTTCGGCTCAGGTCATGATCCCAGGGTCCTGGGATCACGTCCCGCACTGGTCTCCCTGCTCATCCGGGAGTCTGCTTCTCCCTCTCCCTCTCCCCGTTCCACTCCCCCTGCTTGTGCTCTCTCATGCTCTCTCTCTCAAATAAATGAATAAAATCTTTTTTTAAAAAAAATTCTGTATGTAATAGAGTCTATTTCCAGACCATTTTTCTTTTTCACATATTATTGCGTTTCTTGTTACTGTGGTGTTGTACTATTTTAATAATTGAAGCATTAAATCATAGTAAGGTATAAAATCTGGGAGAGTTAGGTCCCCTCCGTTACCCTTAATTTTTATAATTTTCTTTAATAAGCAGACTTGTTTATTTCATCAGGTGGACCTAGAATTATTTTTTTCAAATTCTTCTAAAACAGCAATGAATTTAAAATATGTTATTTTAATCTGCTTATCTAGAATATATTCCACCTATTTGTCAAGTTCATCTGTATTTTTAAGTAAGTGTTTTTAGGCTTTTATCTGGGTCACAGAGTTTTCATTAAAGCTATTTTTAAGTGTTTTGTAATTTTTTATTCTATTGTGAACATACTTTCCCATCCCACCATATTTTCAGCTGGTTATTGCGAGTACATGAGAATATTTTTTTAAAAAATATTTTATTTATTTATTTGAGAGAGAGAGAACATAAGGGGGGGAGGGTCAGAGGGAGAAGCAGACTCCCTGCTGAGTACGGAGCCTGATTCAGGACTCGATCCCGGGACTCCAGGATCATGACCTGAGCTGAAGGCAGTTGCTTAACCAACTGAGCCACCCAGGCGTCCCTACATGAGAATATTTTTATTACTTTTTTTTTTTTTTAATTTAAGTAGACTCCACATGCAGCGTGAAGCCTGAGGTGGGGCTTGAACTCACTACCCTGAGATCAAGACCTGAGGTGAGATCAAGAGTTGGATGCTTAACCAACTGTGCCACCCAGGTGCCCCTAAGAATATTTTTGATTTATCTGTGGTTATGCTGAAATCTTTTATTTATTCTTAGTTACTCAGCCTTTGCTTATGCCATTATTTTATCAGCATGTAATACTTTTGTCTCTTTCTTGTTAATATTTTTATTTCATACCTTCTGACATTGTCCAGAACTCCTCAAAATGGTATTGAATAATGTTGTCAGTAGGGGCATTTTTGTTCCATTCCTGATTGTAGTGGATGCACAGTTTACCTAACTGTAATGCTGGATATTTAGGCTGTTGTTTCAGAACAGGTGCTTTTCAGTCTTGTTAAGGAGTCACTCTTGTATTTTATTTTGTTTTTGTTTGTTTTTGTTTTTTTATTATTATGTTATGTTAATTACCATACATTACACCATTAGTTTTTGATGTAGTGTTCCATGATTCATTGTTTGCGTATAACACCCAGTGCTCCATGCAGAATGTGCCCTCTTTAATACGCATCACCGGGCTAACCCATCCCCCCACCCCCCTCCCCTCTAGAACCCTCAGTTTGTTTTTCAGAGTCCATAGTCTGTCATGGTTCGTCTCCCCCTCCGATTTCCCCCCCTTCATTCTTCCCCTCCTGCTATCTTCTTCTTCTTTTTTTTTGTATTAACATATAATGTATTATTTGTTTCAGAGGTACAGGTCTGTGATTCAACAGTCTTACACAATTCACAGCGCTCACCATAGCACATACCCTCCCCAACGTCTATCACCCAGCCACCCCACTCTTGTATTTTAAAATGTATGGGGTAGGAAAACGCTGTACTTTGTGCAGGTGGCTTATAACTGTTGTAGGGCTATTGAATTCTGTTCGCTTGTATTTTAAGTCATAAGTAGTGAAATTGTCTGGAGCAGGCTTGCACACTTCTATCACCTGGGGAGCTTTAAAAATCAGTAATGCTTGGGCCTGCTCGGAAAGACTCTCATTCCATTGTGTGTGCGTACGTGTGTGTGTGGGTGTGGATATGGCCCAAGCAACAGGAGTTTAAAGAGCTCTATGGGTGATTCTCACGTGCAGCCAAGGTGAGGACTACTGCTCCATAGTTGACTTTTTAATGGTATGTCTATCGGGCATTGGAATTCACTTCGCAGCTTTCCATCTGTTTTGGTATCTGGGGGAGTTATATAATGGGGTAATTTTCTTTTCCTTGAAAGTTTGAAAGAATCCATTAGTAAATCATCCTGATTGGAGCTTTTTGTTGGGACAGTTCTTTGGTAGTTTTTTCCACTTCTTACTTGGTTATAGTTCGTTCCTTGTGTTTTGATAATTCACGGTTCTTACAAAAATCACTTATTTAATTGGGGTTTTAAAAATTATCTTCATAGAAGCTTGCATGATATATTAAGATGATTTATATCTTATAATTTATTACATTTTTATGTTATGCCATATTTCATTTCAGACTTTATACTTTCTTGATTATCTTTTTTTTGAAGTTTTAAAAATTTATTTACTAGAGAGAGAGAGAGAAAGAGAGAGATCACGAGCAGGGGGGAGGGTAGAGGGAGAAGCAGACTCCCCGCTGAGCAGGGAGCCCAATGTGGGACTCGATCCCAGGACCCTGGGATCATGACCTGAGCTGAAGGCAGACGCTTAACCAACTGAGCCACCCAGGCACCCTACTTTCTTGGTTATCTTTGCTAGAATTTTACCTATTTTATTTACTAAAGAAACTCTTGAATCTATTTATTGCAGTTGTTTTTTTCCTTTCAAATTCTTCTATTTATGCTCTTACTCTTTTTGCTTTATTTTTTTTTTTTAAGATTTTATTTTATTTATTTGACAGAGAGAGATACAGCGAGAGAGGGAACACAAGCAGGGGGAGTGGGAGAGGGAGAAGCAGGCTTCCCACCAAGCAGGGAGCCCGATGTGGGGCTCGATCCCAGGACCCTGGGATCATGACCTGAGCCAGAGATGGATGCTTAATGACTGAGCCACCCAGGCGCCCCTCCTTTTTGCTTTCTACTTGTTTTCCTTATGACAAATTTTTACAGTTCCAAAAAGTTTTGCTTAATTCATTGCTCACGGAGTCAGAACTCTTGACTACATTTCAGAATTACCCGGGTTGCTTTTAAAAAAAATACAAATGCGGGCGCCTGGGTGGCTCAGTCGGTTAAGCGTCTGCCTTTGACTCAGGTCATGATGCCAGGGTCCTGGGATCGAGCCCCGCATCGGGCTCCCTGCTCAGCGGGAAGCCTGCTTCTCCCTCCCCCACTCCCCCTGCTTGTGTTCCCTCTCTCGCTGTGTCTCTCTCTGTTAGATAAATAAAAATCTTAAAAAAAAAAAAAATTACAAATGCCCCTCTCACCTGATGTGATGTGGGCTGGGATAGAAGGGTCATTTTTGGTGGAAAAAAGTATTTTTATTAAAGCACAGGGACAGGACCTGTGGGGAGGAAAAGCTGCCCTGGGATTGTGGGGAGCAATTGATGATCTACTTTTAAGTTGGGAGGATGCAGAGATAAAGGCTATTTGCGAAAGGATTTTCTTATGTTAGGGAAGACTTAACAAGATCCTGGAGGTCTGGCTATTGTCAAGCTAAGGTTGCTTTTTGCCTGTAGCAAAGCATTAATGTTTTTGTTTTTGTTTTTTTATTTTTACTTTTATTTTTTAGTTTTTTATTATGTTCAGTGCAGAGAAAGACAATTATCATATGGTTTCACTCATACGTGAAATATAAGCAAAGCATTAATGTTAAGGCAGTTGTGAGTTCCTGGAGGAATGTCACACTCTGCCCGTCTCAAGTATTTTGCAGTAGGCTGCAAGTTGTGAGGAGATTTAATTTTATCTACATTTCTTTTGCCTTTGTTCTCCTCATCATTACCTGCCCCCAAGATTCTGATTTAATTTACTTAGGCTTGGGTCTGGTTCGTTTGTTTTTTCTTTCTCTTTCCCTTTCTTTCTTTTTCTTTCTTTCTCTTTCTTTCTTTCTCTTTCTTTCTTTTCTTTCTTTTCTTTTCTTTCTCTATCTCTTTCTTTTTTCTTTTCTTCTTATTTTATCATGCAGAGCCAAGGCTGAGAATAGCTGAGTTAGAACATTGAACTGAGTAAGCTCTCTTGAACTCTAAATTCTTTTATGTAATAATCTAAACCCAGTAATTCGCCCAAGATGATGGATTCACCTAAATTTTATAGGTTTGTACATCTTTAAATTTTATTAGATTCTATACTTATTTTTTCTATTTTAAAATTTACCTTTAGCACAATAATTTTAGTGAGAATTTTTGTTTATAGTTACATAATACATTTCTAGTTGTATTTGTGATTCATGACTAGAACTTACATAATTTCTTTATGTTCAATTTATTAGAATTTTTCATAAATTAGCCTATGTAGGGGAGGAAAAATCATTTTCCCTTTACCCTGCTAGGTGCTTGAGCTAAGATGCCCCTATAATATAACACAGAATAACAAGAAAAAAACAAAAAGTAGTTTCGTAACCTGTATACTTCCTGTGTACATGGGAGAGACGCAGGAAAACTGAGTAACTCCCACAAATGGCCCAAGCCACCACTTTAAATATCATCTCCAGCTAAAGATGAGAAAGAGGATGTTGTGGGTGGGGCGCAAGTTGTGGGGTGGGGGGTAATCAAGCAAAGCACAGTAAACAAGGGTAGGGTTGTTATGCAGACTTAAGTCCCTTCCTTCTCAACTGTTAAGAGTTTCTAGAGGTGTTTGCTCCTCCTCCTTTTCTGGGTGCAGAGAGGGAGGCACCCTTACAAATGGAGATTTCCCTTATACATGTAAATGTCTCTTACAAATGGATCATTTTTACTTGGATTTCAGAGCAGGTCTGCTGTTTCTTTTTCTTTTTTTTTAAATTTTATTTATTTGAGGGCTGTTTCTTAAAAAGAATCCGTTTAAGGTAAATCTTAGGCCAAAGAAGCATTTTTGGTGGGTGTCATATTCTGTTTCCCTTCACATATGATAAATTTCTATAAATATCTCATTGTCATGTATAAGGGAGCCATCCTTTATATGCAATACCGAATCTCTTACGGTTTATTTTCTTAATTCTAAGACTCTATAATCATAAAAGAAATCACTGGCTTAATCACAGCTTTTTCGGGTAGAATAAACAGCACCACATTAAATGTACAGAATTTGTATTGTCTACCAACCTATAACAGCTATGCGTTTATCCGTACTGTTATACACCTTCTTTTTTAGGACCCCACGATTTGTCTGAGCCTTTTTCATCAAATAGAGCCTAAGCATTTTCAACTTAGACTAGTGATGCTGGTCTCTTTATAGACTGTTGAGCCTTATTGAACATTACTGGTGTTTCATCTCTTTCCTGCCAGTTTCTCTCGAAATTGAGCTGTAAATTTTTGACACTTAGATGTTGAGTTTCTGAGTAATACAGACTTTATGACTCATGCATTGGTCACACCAACCTCACCATCTTTAAAAATTCTCTGATTTATTCAGAGAGATTCGGCTTCGGCTTTTGCCTCAGGATTGCGTTGCATAGCCTGTGACGGACAATCTTCTACACACAATTATTTTGTGTGTCAGTGCTGCATCAGACAATAATCATTCTGAAAACAATTTAAGTGGAAATTAGGAATCCAAATCGATGTTAAAATCCAGCTATTTGGGATATGAAATGCAAAGTGAATAGCTCAATTGACATGAAAATAGGATTAACTCTTTCCCCACCAGGCGAAATTCACACCTTACATCAAGTTACAACCAGGTGCCCACCTCGCTGAAGCACACTCTGGCTGCTTTGAGCTCCTTTTGCCTTCAATTGTAAGAAGATCCTGATTTCCGAAATCTTTTTTTTTTTTTAATTTTATTATGTTATGTTAATCACCATACATTACATCATTAGTTTTTGATGTAGTGTTCCATGATTCATTGTTTGTGTATAACACCCAGTGCTCCATGCAGTACGTGCCCTCTTTAATACCCATCACCAGGCTAACCCATCCCCCCACCCCCTCCCCTCTAGAACCCTCAGTTTGTTTCTCAGAGTCCAGCATCTCTCATGGTTCGTCTCCCAAATCTTAACATTTAAAATGTTTCCTTTATAATGAAGAAATGCCATGTATCTATTATTTAAAACAAATTGATTTCAGATTTTATATCCTCTAGGCTAGCATCAAAAATTCGAATTGCCTTGGGGGCTCAGGCAGGTAACCCTGTATAATACAGTAGGGCTTGCAAAAGCCTGTGGGGAACTGACGATCATATGCCCTGCCAAATGATATTTACATTCCATTTTCAAGAAAATTACAGCCAATTACATCCTCTAGGACCTTATTTATCCAATCTCTGCTTGACATCACAAAAATTATGATGAAACCCTGTATCATAATTATGTTTCTATAAATTGTTATTTCTAGCAGTTTTTTATTTTATTTTTTATTTTATTTTTTTTATTTTTTTTTTTAAAGATTTTATTTATTTATTTGAGAGACAGAATGAGATAGAGAGAGCATGAGAGGGGGGAGGGTCAGAGGGAGAAGCAGGCTCCCTGTTCAGCAGGGAGCCCGATGCGGGACTCGATCCTGGAACGCCAGGATCATGACCTAAGCCGAAGGCAGTCGCTTAACCAACTGAGCCACCCAGGTGCCCAGCAGTTTTTTATTTTAGATCCTTCTCTCTGTGGAGTCTCTGGTACCTCACATTCCTCTGCAATGAGGTGTTTTATCTTTGTGAGATCACTTTTAATCTGTTTGGTGCCTCTTCCCTGGTATTCTACTTTGCTACATTTTACAGTTTCCTCTCTTCCTTTTCTGTCTTTCAGTCTCTACCACTCTGACTTGCTCTCTACCTTTTGTAGGGGAGGAAAAGTCCTATTCTCTCTACCTTCTAGGTTCTTAGCAGAGACACCCCTGTAATAAAGAGATAGATTAACAGGAGAAAAACAAGCAAAAGCTTAATAAAGTATACACATGGGGGAGACCCAGGAAAACTGAGTAATTCCCCAAGATGGCCCAAGCCCTCACCTTAAATACCATAAAAACAAAAGGTGCTAGGGAGTGGGGAGTCAGTTATGGGAGGTTTACCAGAAAAGGGACAGTAAATAAGAGTAAAGTTGTTATACAGCTTTTAAAAAGATTTAGTTATTTATTTAAGAGAGAGAACGAGAGAGCACAATCGCGGGGTGGGGGGGGCGGCGCAGAGGGAGAAGATCTCAAGCAGACTCCCCACTGAGTGCAGAGCCCAGCCTGGGGCCTGGTCTCATCACCTATGAAATCATGACCTGAGACGAAATCAAGAGTCTAGGATGCTCAACCAAATGAACCCCCAGGCGTCCCTGCTATGCAGATTTAAGTTGTTGTCTTCTCCATTGATAGGAGTTTCTAGAGATTTAGGGTCTTCTTTTTCTTCTGGGTACAGAGAGGGAGACACCCTTACAAATGGAGATTTCCCGCATAAATGTAAATGTCTCTTACAGAAGCTTTGTTTTCAAAGCTGCTCCTGTGTTTGCAGTATTTTTTTTTTTTTTTTTAAATAACCAGTCTAAAATAATTCTTATGCCAAAGAGGTGTATTTTGGGGTGACAAATTCTGCTGTCCTTCACTTTCATGCTGGAGTCTGGCAGCCCTGTGTTCTCAGGGGACCAGAACATAAAATATCAGTCTATCCCTCTTCTATTGAAGCCCAGCCTAAAATAATATCTTTTATTCTCCCTTCCTTATTTAGCCTCCTTCATTCTTTTTTAATGTATTATTTGACTGTTAAATGTTTAATCATTACGTAAATGACAGTGTTGTCAACTGATCTATACCAGTTTGCTCATTCACAAATTTATACCAATGGCATTCAATACATAGAGGTGTAGGTGAAAGTGATGAATATTCTCTCCATGCTTTCCTATCCAACTATAATGCAAAAACAAAAAGTTTCAGATTGATTCTAAGGGGCAGAATCTAGGTTCTTTGGCTGGTCTAATAATTGAATTGTCATAAGACAGATTAACAAGAGAAAAACAAATTTAATTACATACCTATGGGAGCCCCACAAAGATATGAAGACTCAGAGGCAGTCAGGTAATTGAGGCTTGTCTACCATCCAGAACTAAGGAAAAGGGTATAGGGGTCTGAGACTTCAAAGAGGAGGAAGACAATTGACAACATGAGAAGAACAAATGTTTGCCATGCCATGCAGATAAGTCTTTCTGATAGAAAAAGTTTTCTCTGGTAATGGCTTGTTTGCTAGCACAGGGTCCCTATCTAAATTCTTTGAAGCAGTTAAGGGGGAGGTAAAAAGTTCTTCTGGAGTCTGCTTGGCCCCAGTTGTCTTCAGGTTGAAATAACCCACATGCCAAAAGTGGCACGTTCTGGGGTGACATATTCTGCTCCCTCTCACTCCCTTTACTGAAAGCTCAGAGAAGCTCCAGCTCTCTTGTCCTTTTAGGCCTTCCAGTATTTTTTTCTCCTTTACTTTTTTTTTAATTGAGATATAGTTCGTGTAACATAGAAGTTACCCTTTTAATATGTCCAACATAATTCAGTGTCCAACATCTTTTTCTTTTAAAGATTTATGTATTTGAGAGAGAGGAGAGAACATGCGAGTGGGGGGGGGTGTGGGGAGAGGGGGAGAGAATCTTCAAGCAGACTCCCTGCTGAGTGCGGAGCCTGACACAGGGCTGGATCTCAGGATCCCAAGATCATGATCTTAGCCGAAATCAAGAGTCGGATGCTCAACCAACTGAGCCACCCAGGCGCCCTAACATCTTTGTTTTTAATTGAGGCAAAATCAACATAACATAAAATTAACCATTAGCCATTTTAAAGTGTGCAGTTTAGTGCTATCTAGTATATTCACAGTGTTGCGTAACCATCACTTCTAACCAGTTCCAAGACATTTTCATCACCCCAGAAGGAAACCCTATACCCATCCAACAGCATTTTACCGGAAATGTTCACTCAACACAAATATGACAGCATTCTAAAAGTGGGTTTAGCTAACCTCCTAACTGGAGGCAGGCCAGATGAATTTTCCAAGAAAGTAACTAAACGTAGGGCCATTTTGGAATGAAGCCAAAGGTGCCATTTTGAAAGGGAAGAGATCTCTGGGTTCACTAGATTCTTAGAACTTGTTTCAGTAAAGACAGTGCCTCGTCAATATTTGTAACTGATCCATTCATTTTGAATACAGTCATTTAACTACAACTCATTTCTAACATCCTTTATGGTAATTAACAATGTTTCCTGTGTTGATCAAAGATAAACTACTGAGGCATTTTGTCAGCCACTTCTGAAGTGTGGGCTTCTGATAGAAATTTGCTACCGCTGGAGCATATATTCCTAATTAGGGTAACTGACCACCCTAAGAGGGTAAATTGTACCTAACAGACTGACTCATATATATCATATTATCCATGTTGAATTACCGTAGTATTACATCATATACACCATTAACTTTTACAACTCTAATTATAAAAATTGATTAAAAAAATGACAGCAGAGGGAATATTAAAATGGAGCTCTCAAGGAGCATGTGTCCCAGGGCAAGCTTGAAAGTGTGATCTGGTTGCTATGTTGAGAGTGATTCCAATGGTTAAAGATACGTATTATTCATACAATATGGCATCTAAGCCTAAGGAAGCTATTTCATCTGGTCTTCAACTGAAGAGGCAGTAGTCTTCTGCTTCAACATGGAAGAAAAATGGGTTGTGCTATGCTTACTGAGAGGCCCAGTTTTCCAAAATGGTTAAAGAATTTTCAAGGGTCGTTTTGATGATCTCTGATTTTTACTGTAACTACTTTATTTTATTTTTTAAAAAAGATTTATTTGTTTGAGAGAGAGAGGGCATGAGCAGGAATAGGGGGAGAGGGAGAGGGAGAGAAGCAGACTCCCCATTGAGCACAGAGCCTGACATGGGGCTCAACATGGAGCTCAGTCTCAGGACCCTGGAATCATGACCTGAGCCAAAATCAAGAGTTGGACACTCAACCAACTGAGTGCCCCTGATTTTTACTGTAATTATTTTAGAATCCACCTCTGCCACCTGAGTCCCTCTCCAACACTCCCCTCCCCCCAGCACATACACACTGTAAGATGAGACTGGTCGGCATTAAGCTAGGCTCTTTGAAGTTCCTGAAGAAGTTTAAGGTGGGCTCTCCAGTGCACTGAAAGGATTTCAGATCTGTCTATTGAAAGAATATTCAGAAAGAATATTATCTTCTCTATGTAGTAGTGCCCCCCACATCCAAGGGGTATATGTTCCAAAACCCCCAGTGGATGCCTGAAACCACAGGTAATACTGAACCCTATATATACTGTTTTTTTTCCTATGCATACATACCTATGATGAAGTTTAATTGGTAAAATTAGCACGATAAGAGATTAACAACAATAAGTAATAATAGAACAATTATAACAATATCCTATAATAAGCTATGTGAACGTGGTCTGTCCCTCAGAATATCTTCTCCTACTGTACTCATTCTTCTTGTGATGATGTGAGATGGTAACACACCTACATGATGAAATGTAGTGAGATGATGTAAGCATTGTGATGTAGTGGTAGCCTCCTATTTTTTTAAAGATTTTATTTATTTATTTGAGGGGGAGAGAGAGAGAGAGGAAGGGAGGGAGTAGGAGCTTGTGGGGGAGGGGCAGAGGGAGGAGAAGTAGGCTCCCTGCTGAGCAGGGAGCCCGATGCAGGGCTCGATCCCAGGACCCCAGGATCATGACCTGAGCTGAAGGCAGATGCTTCATCGACTGAGCCCCCCAGGCACCCCAGTGGTAGGCTCCTATTGACCTGAACATAGGGCAGAAGGAGGATCATCTGCTTCTGGACCCAACTGACTGCAGGTAACTGAAACTGCAGGATGCAAAACCATGGCCAAGGGGGGATCCTACCGTAACCTACATCTAGAATCCCATTGTGAAATTCCAAAGCCAGAAACTAGCTCAGTTTATAGTAGAACTGAATGATGGATTTGTGGCTTGCATATCATGTCCTTATTCTAATCTGATGGTGATGCAAATATAATCTTTATATATGGTAACTTAGATTGTGTGTCTGTTCTCAGAGCTGATGTGTAGAATGTCTTTGTAAAAATCTCAATTTTTGCTTTTACATTAACAAGTATGCAGGCAGTAGCTGTATTGATTCTGAGTTTGCTGAATTTTTTTCATTTCTTAGTTTCTAATTATGATTCCAACAGGTATTATCTTTTGATGCCTATTTAGAAGATGAAGTGCCTGATAAAAGTCAAGAAAACTATAGAATCAGACGCTATAAAATCTACTTCTACCTTGAAGATGACACAATTCAAGTAAATGAACCAGCATTGAAAAATAGTGGAATGCCTCAAGGTATCTATTTAAAGCAGAGTTCTGCTTCTCTTACTTCCGATGCCTGCCTTTATGTACTGCCTTTCTCTAGCTTTTTAAAAGATGCCATGTACTTGCAAGGTGTCTAACTTGTTGGTGACAGTGAACATAAACATGCTGGTAGCTTGTAGTCGTTGATGGTGACTTACCCGCTTTCTACCCCCCACACCTCACCATGGACCATTTCACTCACTCTTGTATGGCATATTCGTTTTCTGTCAGACATTGCTCTAGTATGAGCAGACTCCCCTGTGTCTCTGGTCTTTTTACCATGACCATACTACTGCCTTCATAACACTTTCAGGAGAAGAGAGGAGACTGTTGTCCACTGCCCCTTCCAGATTGGTACTCTTTTCTTTCTTGAATTCGCTGCCGTTTGCTTCAGCCTCCCTCTCCTCCTCCTCATACCTGTTCACTAGAGACTCTGATGGTTCTTCAGCAGAGGGTCATTGCTCCTTCACCCCCTGTATGCCAGTCACCTTTATCCATAGTCCATTTTAACCAGACAAGAGTTAACTCTGCACCGTGGCCACCAGAGGAGCTAATCCTAAATTGCATTATTAGAAGTAGGGCAGAGATCGAGGGAGATGACTGATTTTTTCTGTTTGTGCTATGAGCCCTTCGCTTGGGACAGTGCTGAGATCTGGATATGTTCAGGGGACAGCAACCACAGTGGTTAAAAGGACTGAAAATTTGTCGTGTGTAAGGCAGAAGAGTGAAAGGGATATTTGTCCATAAAGGGAAGACTCTGGTGTGCCTAGGAAATGTCTTCAGGAACCTGAAGGGCTGCCATGGGGAGGAAGGGTGACCTAATTTTCTGTATCCTCAAGGATAGGACCTAGGGGGTCAGAATGTAGGTTGGTAAGAAGAATAATTTTCTAGCAGAGAGCTGCCAGAGGTTGTAGTGGATGGTTCGGGATGAGCATGGGGGTCAGGGTCGGGTGTAGGGGAGGAGAGGGATATCCCATATTTGTTTCATCCTTGGTATAGATGGATGGCCCTGGGGGCAGGTCAGGGGTTATTTTTCACTGATAGCTTAGCAGAGGTATGGTGAGGGGAGTCAGGTATTCGTTTGGTGGTTGGTGTAGATGACCTTCGAAGACCACTTCGAGCCCTCAGGAGCCATGATTCTTAGGTACATTTATTGTCTCTGTCTTTCCTGGAGTATTGCCATCTTCAACACCTTAAGCCCTGAAATTGCCTTCTCCACTACAGTCTCTACTCCTTTGACATTCCCTAATTGTTCACACCCACCATCCTTGTTCTGCATTCTGCCAGCAAAACATATCCTGAATCTATGTCTCTCTATGCCCTTTGCTACCCTACTAACCCAAGCTGCCTTCATTTCTTGACTAGAAGAATAGAATAACTGCCTGATAGGTCTCTCCGCATCCATTTCTGCACCTCCTACAACCTATTCTCTACCCAGCAGCCAGAGTACTGTGGGGGGTATTATCTCGATGCTGTGATGGCCTCCAAGAAGCGTGCCTGTAGGCTTTCCCAGAGGCCACAGAACAAAGCCTCCTGGACCAAATGAAAATGCATCAATCACATGAGGCACTAAAACAATTCAAAATACACAATGAGAAGCAAGGGCAAAGAAATGGGGTAAGTTCACACACACAGGACAAGGTACAAGTGGGTGGAAGGATGACTCTGCCTGAATCCTGGGGTAGACAATGGTCCAGTCTGTCTTTGCTGTGTCAGCTTTTCCTGCCAATAGTGTGGTTTGGAGACCAGAGTGGAAGTTCAAGTAAGGAGGACCACAGACAGAGGGGACCTTGAGCTATTGGCACACACTCTGTTGGCAAGACAAGGGGATAAGTGGGCCTGGCCACAGCTGCAGCTCACCAATAAGCTTGCTGAGTAGTCTGGGTTTTGTTTGTTTCTTGGGGAAAGGACACATGGGGCCAGAATGGGTGTCACCAATGAATGAGTGGCCGAATTAAGGCCTCATGAATATTGAGTGCTCATGAATATTTACTGCTCTTGTATATTTAGTGCATCATGAATATTTAGAGCCCAGGTGCCTCATATGTATTTAATACAAATGGAGAATTAATTATTTCCTGGTCCTTCCATCCCTTTCTTTATATGTTTGACATATACATGTTCTATTTACTATCTACTTATTGTTGTTGTTTAACATATCTTAGGATTTTCTACCAACGTGGAATAAATTTTTTCATTACTAACTACTTATCTGGGCCCATTACAACCATGTTGATATACCACAATGGGTTCTATGGGAAGAAACAGAGGAATTTGGGGACCATGGGCCTCTGAGCGTAAGTTTGTGATGAGGCAATATGCAGAGGACTTCCTTCAGTGCTCATGAGATTGAGGTTTTCTTAGCACATAGCTCCATTGTGCCTGGATGATGAATTTGGGGCCAGTCAACATTGCCAAGAAGTGTCTGTTGAATGTCTACTCTGTGCCAGGAACTGTGCTAGGTTTTGGGAGAATGGACAAAAGTAAGACGACCTCCATCTCATAGAGCTTATGGGCAAGCAGGTTGGAGAGGGAAGGGAGCAAGGTGACTGGTCCAAGAATTTTGCAATTGTTCTGGTTAGAACAAACCAGGACAATGATGGTAGGAATAGAAAACAGAGGAAAGACTTTCTAGACATTTGGCTGGCAGATTTGATAGGCCTTGGCCAACAATTAAATATAGAGAATGAGGAAGGGGGATATCTAATGATAAAGCATCTACTTTAGCATTATCTCATTTAATCCCCCAGTGACCATCTAAAGTAGGTCATTCTCAACTTTTACAGAAAAAGAAACAGGCATAGAGAGGTGATTTGCTTCATCTAAACCTTAACTGATTGCCTCAGAGCTCACTCTGTGGTTGAAAAGATGGTGATGCATTCGTAAAACCCAGAAGCATGGTGCAAGGAGCAACACTGGGGGTAGAGGTTGGGTATGTTTGTTTTGACACATGAGGCCTTTGAACGTGGGTTGGGACATCTGTATGGTGAGGCCCACCAAGCAGGTAGAATCTTGGGATGTGTTTTCAGGAAGAAAGTCAAGACTGGAGATGTGGACTGTGAATCAAAGGTGCCCAGATCATGACCGGAATGATTTGGCTTATTCTACCACGTTGGAAGAGAGGCTCTGTTGAGGTGGTGGAAAAAGAAAGAAGATTGGATTTAGTGTCTGTACTTGGTTTTACTAGTGGAAGGAGGAAGTGAAGGTTGGTGTGAGGAGATGATATGAGCTGTCCTCTTGTTCTTTGTGTTCTGACATACTATCCACTCCTGGGTCTTTTTATTTGAATGGAAGTATGACACATTGCGAAGGAACAAGATGTCTACAGACTCTTTAGGGTCATTTTTTTGGGGGGGGGATTTATTTATTTATTTGAGAGAGAGAGAGAGAACGTGAGCAAAGGGATGCCTGGGTGGCTCAGTAAGTGAAGCATCTGCCTTTGGCTCAGGTCATGATCCCAGGGTCCTGGGATCGAGCCCCGCATCGGGCTCCCTGCTCATCGGGGAGTCTGCTTCTCCCTCTCCCCGTGTCCCTCCCCCCTGCTTGTGCTCTTTCTCTGTGTCAAATAAATAAATAAAATCTTTAAAAAAAAATAAGAAGCCTAGTAAGGGAGTATCAGAGTAAAGCAATTAAGTGAACATAAATATAAATTTTTATAAATATATATTGTTATTAATATAAAAATATGTATAAGAAAATATGTTTTGCTAAGGCAGTATTGTCACTTACATAATTAAATACACTTAGGTAAAAGAGATGTTCGTAGAATTTAAAAGTTGTGGATTTTCTTTCTGTTCGGAAGTAATTCTTTTTATTTGTCAGAGAGTGAGCACAATTGGGGGTGGGGAGTGGGAGAGGGAGAAGCAGGCTTCCCGCTGAGCAAGGAGCCTGATACAGGACTCGATCCCAGGACCCCAAGATCATGACCTGAGCCAAAGGCAGACGCTTAACCGACTGAGCCACCCAGGCGGCCCTTCTTGCTTGTTGTTTGATGACCTTCCTCACATGACACCAAATTTACACAAATGACAGACTGGAGGTAACAGAACATCCTGAACATTTATCAGTGACTTGCATTTGTTTTTATTATTATTCCTTTTTAACTGAAAGCTCATATTCCTGCAGCTTACTGCCCCCTGTATAGTGAGTCTTTAGTTTTATTAAACTATCCAAGAAGAAAAATGAAATGCAACCTCTATGGGGATCTTGGAAAGGCTTGTATAAGACTTTTCAATTCTCTCAGCCTCTTGATTTCAAATCTCACATCGGCAGATTCCAAAGGCAAACTGAGGTTAGTCATAATGATTTATTTGAAAGTAATTTTTAGGTGAGTAGGGGGGATTGTGATTCATAAAGACTCAGGGGTGCAAAAAACCAACTCTGAGTAAAAGACAACTTTAAAGCCTCTTGAAAATTTCAGCATTTCTGATTGGCTCTCTCTGATCAGGCTCTCTCTGATCAGTTTCCCTGAGGGAAGGCACAGTTCAAGGGATGTGTAGGGAATACATGGTCATCACGATATGTAACAAGACTGAATTTGTCAGCGGAGATACCTGGCAGGCTGTAGCAAGTACTGCGGAAAGCAAACACAAATAACCACTCTATCATCAAACTGTGTTTATTCAGCAAGAAACTGGTCTTTCTTGAAATATTTAATATGATAATTCTTGTTAAGGAAGGTCCATTCGGACAGAGGATACTTTGGAAAATCACTTAAGGGGCGCCTGGGTGGCTCAGTCGGTTAAGCGTCTGCCTTCGGCTCAGGTCATGATCCCAGGGTCCTGAGATCGAGCCCTGCATCAGGCTCCCTGCTCAGCGGGGAGCCTGCTTCTCCCTCTCCCTCTGCCTGCCTCTCTGCCTATTTGTTCTCTCTCTCTCTCTTTGTCAAATAAATAAATAAATAAGGCTTTTTAAAATGAAATGATTGGGAAAAAAGATCAGACAAGCTCAGTGGGCCAGTGGCTCAGACCTTGGTGGGACGGGGGTAGGGGGTGTTCCTTTCAGTTGTGTCTCAAGTGGCCTGAGACTGCTTCTCATGCACCTGTGGGCCCTGGGAAGGGGCTAAGGATCATATTTAGGTGACGCAAACGGATGATAATCCTGTCACTTCCATGGGGTTTCTATATCAGGTGCATTTTGTTCTTTTGTGGAACTGACCATCCAGAAATTAGCACATCTGGAGGAATTAGCCTCCTTTTTAGTTGCCTCTCCTATCCTGTGATGATTTCTTTTTTTTTTTAGGGGCGGGGGGAGTTTGGAAGAAGGCAGAAACAAAAGAGGCATGATGCCAAAATCGGCATTCAGTTACATGCAGCTTCTAATCAGAACGACATATTTTTAATGTTCATGAATCCTTGCTGGCAGAGAGATCTATGTTCGTTATAAGTCAAGTCACTGTCGCACTTCAAGGCTTGCTTTTATTTCTTGCCAGAACATCACTCTCTTTTTGGTTCGATGTGTCATATGTTTAGAATTTGTTGCTGTTCTGTTGGAATGTAGTTAAAACAATGTTACACCAAGCCAAGAATGTCAGAGGTTAATCCCAGTAGTTTTACTTCTAATTGTCTAACAGAATCATTGTTTGTCAAATACTACCAAGTCCAAACTAATCTATGCTAAAGAAAGGCTAATGATGAGAAACCTGCCATAAATTTGTGGTGAGGGTGATACCAGTTGTTCTCAGCTGAGAGCTGTCATCAGAACCTCATGGCCCACTGCAAGAATTTCTGATTCTATACGCCTGGGGCCAGATTATAAACTGGCTTCTACTTCCTAGTGAGTCCTTGGTTAAGAACACTGATTTCCACTAGGGACTTGTGTTGGCCCTTCAACGCAGTACTTTTTTAATATGTTTTTTATACTCTTAAGATAATCTGATCAAGCAAATGTAATCACAAAATGTGGCATTCATGTGTTACTCATTCATAATGGGCATGCACTACATCTTAGTACTGCATCCCATAAAGTGAAGGAGGCATGGTAGTAAGGTTGCCAGATAAAATACAAGATGCTTAGCTAAATTTGACTCTCAGATAAGCAATGAAGTTTTTAGTATGTCCCCAGATATTGCATGGGCCATACTTACACTAAAATTATACACTGTTGGGGTGCCTGGGTGGCTCAGTTGTTAAGCGTCTGTGTTCAGCTCAGGTCATGATCCTGGGGTCCTGGGATCAAGCCCCACATCGGGCTCCCTGCTCGGCGGGAAGCCTGCTTCTCCCTCTCCCAGTCCCCCTGCTTATGTTCCCTCTCTTGCTGTGTCTCTCTCTGTCAAATAAATGAATAAAATCTTAAAATAAAATAAAATAAAATTATACACTGTTTATGTAGAATTCAAATGTAACTAGGTATCCTATATTTCAGTGGGCTAAATGTGGCAACCCCAGAGGGTGGACCTTGGGGAAGGGATGGTCATTGGATGGAGCAGAGGAGAATTTAAGAGTGGAGGTAAGTCAGTGGCCTGTGAAGACAGGTGTTTGGTGCATGGTGGCTACTCAGTAAATATTTGCTGAAGAAAGAAAGGAGAGGAGGGAGGAAAGAAAAAAGGAGAGGAAAAGTGGGAGACAATGTCCGTAACACAATGCAGGCATCAGAAATGGTAGCAGGTACTTTGAGGGATCAGAAGAGGAAATTCCAGTATCCACTAGAGAAGAAGACATTTGAGTGGTACCTCCAGATAAAGATGGAAGATGAAGGCATAATAGCCAAAAGGAACAGCATGAGATAAAGGGGTAGGAAAGTGGTAGGGTGTGGAGTTGGGAGGTATTTGGGAACAGATCCTAGGGTGTGTAGGGAAAATGAGGCAAGAAGGCAATAATGCAAGAGGATCTAACAAGCTAGCATTTGGCGCTCATCCGGTGGCTGGGGGGGACCTGCATAGGATTATTCTTTCTTATTATGATCAAAAACGCAGAATTTTAAGTTTTGTATTCTTTTGCTACAAGGCAGGTGTCAGGCTATCTATATAGGAAAAGTTATTTTTATGAAACCAAAACTCCAAAGAGGACCTTTTGTAAAAATACAAATGGAATAGTCATTTTAGGGAAGGAATCATTGTAAACAATAAGAGGAGGAAAAGATACTCTATCGTGTCAGATTCCAGTGAAGGGTCTTCATATTTTTAGGATACAAACTTAGTAGTCACAGTGACAGGTGGCAATTCCAGTTGAATATTCATTCACCTAAGAAATACCTGTCTCTACACTCAGATGGATCCTAGGTCTGCAGTGTTACTAAAATGAACTAAACATACAGAAAATTAAGATAGAGGTAAGAGGTTGGAGCCTTAATTCTGGAAGGTGAATTTCTAAAAACCAAATTTAGTGGTACGAGCAAAGATCCAAAGCAAGTCCCAACTGAATGAAATGAAAATGCATTAAACATAAATGGATATATCATCATTTTGATCTAAACCACAGGGAAATGTTAGAAAGTTAAAGCTTGCAGAGTATAATCAGATAGCAGGCCCTTTAAAAAGGAAGAGAGATTTAAAATAGGAGGGTTAGGAGGAGCTTAAAAGCAGGCACGCGATGCCTGGACACCTGCCCTAATTGTCTTTATGGGGCAGTCAAGAAGACAAATGTTTAAAAATTTAAAGGGCAGATATAGTACTTCTGTTCTTGTTTTTCCATTTTATAGCATTATTTTTATTTATATACTTGATGATCTCAGGTTCTCTTCAATGTGTGCCAAAGACATGCCATCTTGCCCATTTCTTAGATATTCTAGAACAAATTCTTGCTGGTGGAGTTTCTGCCATTTATCATGGAGGACTATAAACACACAAGTATCAATAAATAGAAATTTTCGACCCCCAAAGGACACAGTTGAGAGATGCCACGGATACATTATTGAAAGCTCTCAGATGCAACTGTGCATTTCAAATGGCCCACATTAGTTTTCTGATAAACATGGCATTGTGACTTTGGATTTCTTGTTATTAAAAATGGTCTTGTTTAGTTAGGTCTGCCTTCTCTTTTCAACCCATAAATGGTGATGGCCTTCTTTGTTACCACAAAGAGCTTCTCTGGCCTCTTCGGAGAACCATATCTGAGAGAAGTGTGGGAGCATAGATAAGGAAGTGTGAGGGTGTGGGAGCATAGATAAGGAAGTGTGAGGGTCTGGGATGTGCAGGCCCCTAGGGGTGGGGGGTGGGTGCAGGGAATGCAGTGGCCCTGGAGGGGGCATTGCTGCAGCGGGCAAGTGGGCCCTCTCCAGAAAATTGCTTTTAGAGAACAAAGAGGCTATTCTTTGGGAAGAGCAGCTCCATCTTCTGTCTCTCTTTTTCATGGTGGCTGGCAGCTCTTCTCCCCATTTCTATCCCGTTTTGCCTATAACGCTCCCTCCTTTCCTTCACTTAAGTAATCTGTGGCTATAGTTCAGTGAGATATAGTTCAGTGCAAACTGTGGAAAGTGCTTGTATTTATTTATTTTGTTATGCGTTTATTTTTAAGTAATCTTTGCACCCAACATGGGGCTCGAACTCAGGACCCCGAGATCAAGAGTCACATGCTCTTCCAACTGAGCCAGCCAGGCGCCCCAGAAATTGCTGGTATTTACTTAAAGCTTCAAAACCCAGGTCCACAGAAAACAACTAATCCAATCAAGAAATGGGCAGAAGACATGAACAGACATTTCTGCAAAGAAGACATCCAAATGGCCAACAGACACATGAAAAAGTGCTCGACATCACTCGGCATCAGGGAAATACAAATCAAAACCACAATGAGATATCACCTCACACCAGTCAGAATGGCTAAAATTAACAAGTCAGGAAATGACAGATGTTGGCGGGGATGCGGAGAAAGGGGAACCCTCCTCCACTGTTGGTGGGAATGTAAGCTGGTGCAGCCACTCTGGAAAACAGTATGGAGGTTCCTCAAAAAGTTGAACATAGAGCTACCCTACGACCCAGCAATTGCACCCCAATGTTTATAGCAGTAATGTCTACAATAGCCAAACTAGGGAAAGAGCCTAGATGTCCATCAACAGATGAATGGATAAAGAAGATGTGGTGTGTGTGTGTATATATATACACACACACACACACACACACACACACACACACACACACACACACACACAGGAATATTATGCAGCCATCAAAAAACCCGAAATCTTGCCATTTGCAGATGGAACTAGAGGGTATTATGCTAAGCAAAATAAGTCAATCAGAGAAAGACAAATATCATATGATCTCACTGATATGAGGAATTTGAGAAGCAAGACAGAAGATCATAGGGGAAGGGAGGGAAAAATGAAACAAGACGAAACCAGAGAGGGAGACAAACAGTAAGAGACTCTTAATCTCAGGAAACAAACTGAGGACTGAGGGTTGCTGGAGTGGAGGGGGGTGGGAGGGATAGGGTGGCTGGGTGATGGACATTGGGGAGGGTATGGTGAGTGCTGTGAATTGTGTAAGACTGATGAGTCACAGACCTGTACCCCTGAAACAAATAATACATTATAAGTTAATAAAATAATAAAAAACAAAACCCAAAACCCAGGTCCAAGATCTCCTGCCATTTGTTAGAGCGTGACCTTGAGCATATCACTTAACTACTCTGAACTGTGCTTTTCTCGTCCATAAACTGAGTATTTATATTTCGTGCATTATCTGCCTCATGGGATTAGTGGAGATTAAATGAGAAAATGTATATGAAAGCATATCCTAGGGCTCTGATGATGATTCTGATTATTATTATTTGAAAGCTCTATAGGTGGGCCGGTTCTTTCCACCTAGAAAAATAGAAGATTCTTATTCAAAGTCTTACTGAACAGAAATCAGCACCAACTTGCTTATTTGAATTTTTATAATGAAGTACAAATGCAAGATAGATGGAATTTCTGAACAAGCTCCTGGCTGTTGAATAAATTTTTTATATCTTAAAAACTGTAACAATATAAGTATTTTTAAAGAGATATATAATGGTTTCTGAAAATACCTGAAATGCCCATGCTTTTATAGATGTTTAACTATGCAATTTGTTCTAAATGTCTAATCTTGAATGATTAAATAATTTGCATACTGTTTTCAGTGGCATGAATTAAAGGCTAATTGAAGTATAATTTTTTGCAGTAAAACTGTATCATCTTTTATGTAGTACATTTAAAAATATTCTAGGCCAGTTCTAATTTTATAGTTTTATTATTTTAATTTAATGTACCAAGTAATTAAAAATTGCTACAGAGAAAAGATGAAAATGATTTTAGTTCACGTCCCCTGAACAGAGTGAAAAGATGATGAGGAGAAAAATGGAACAGAGCTCAACACAGTTCCTGGCACATAAAGATATTCATTAAATGTTCCTTAATGAATAGGAATGAATAATTTCGAAGTATTTCTAGACTTCAGGAAAAGGTGCCATTCTTGGTGCTATATAAAATAGGAACAAGATTGCTTGACATCTTTATACTAAAATGCTTCCCTACAGAGGTCCCCCAAGCCACTTTGACTTGAACCACTAGACCCTCAGTTTGCTCTGCTCACCTTTTCTCTTTTTCCCTTTACTCTTGGAGTAGATTCTTAGGCCAGAGTCAGTCACAGATGTTGAGAGGCCATTCTCGGTGGGTGTCTTGCAAGCAGAGGCACCGCCTACTCTTTGTTCTGGACTGTCTCTTCAAGGATGTTTATATAGCACACGGCTTTTGAAGACAAAGTGCAGGTTTGCTCATAGCCTTGGAAGATAGAGGTGGTGTCTCCTTCCAGAACAAAGGGAGGACAGGACATGCTTACTGTAGTCTAATAAAGGCAATGTCTCCCTGTGAGACAGAAAGCAGGAATGCTTATTGTCCATTTTAAGGTTTGGGTCCCTAAGCTTAGGGTTCCTCTCCTGTAACGTAACCCACCACGTGGGCAGGAGTTACGTGGACCTTGCTCTGTCATCCCGTGGGGGTCGAGGCTCAGGAAACTGGTGTAAAACATGCTGATGTTCTGGCTGCTATTACTGCTGTGAGTTTATCTCTAACCAAGGCAATTTGTGTCTTCTACTAACATCCATGAAACTGTGGCAGGCTACCTTGTTAGTTCGCATGTAGGATAAAATCTCAAACCCTAAACAATTCCTGACAATAGGTTTCAGCACTATTTGGGTAAGTTGGCCGGTATGGTGTGGTGTAGTTGGCTCACTCATCTAGGAAGCGAACCCTTTTACTGCCAGGGGCTAACCACCATGGTGGGTATACTTGGGGACCCCGGGTCCATATTCTCAAGAGGAGAAGTGAAGGGGCATCATAGGGTTAGCAGTAAAAGATGGACAAAGATCCAGAAACTTTGGCCCAGAACACTGACTAAAACGATGACGCCTCTAATAACTCACTTTGTAGGGGTGGTTGGGTGGCGGGCAAAGAGGTTAGAGCAAAGAAGATGCCATGAAGCTTCAGAGCAGCATGAAGTCCTTCATGTTCATAGAAGCTGTAAGTCATGGTGTTGGCACCTATCATATTGAAGCTTATTAGCTAATTTTTTTTTTGAGCCAAGAGGATGCATTTTTGTGAGCACTTTGCTTTGAGGTCATAGTGCTTTGTTTAGTGTGCTCACATTGAGTGCTTGTTCTGGAAAAAGACATAGTGGCAGTGTCTGGCCTATTAGGTCACTCTGTTTGTGCCCCTCTTCCTTCCCTAGTCTTTATGGTTTATTAAAGTACTTCCCTAGTACCACTTAGGCAACTTTAATAACATGCAAGGATGGTCAATACCACGGACCTCAGAAGTCTCAGCTCCCTCAGGTACCCTCAGAGTTTGAACATAGTAATGCTGCCTCCAAGAACCAGCCCTTTGCCTACTTCCCTATTGTGGGATGGCATTCAGGGTTGTTACGGAGATGTGCTGTGACCTCTTCCTTGTTAGTCACCCGATGAAACAGTTGTGTTTGGTTCCACACCATAGGAACTTTTATCCGGCGTCATCGGATTTCGCTCCCACCTCCTGATGAAGATCAGTTTTATACTGTGCATCATTTCAATATCAATATAGACATCATCTTTTATGGCTGGACATTCAAGATTTATGACTGTGATACGTTCACAAAAAACTTTCTGAAGAAAATAGGAGTCAAATTAAACCCCCCGGGACAGTGTCCAGAAGATCCTTACATGAAGATGCGGAGAGAGGTAAGGAGTTGATACGTCCATGAGTTCGTGCCTTCCGAATGAGAATCCAGAAAGGAGAGTCAGTAAAGGGTATCTGCACTCCTGATGCAAATGTGAAAGAACTTTTGGGGTCATAGTCACTGGAGTGGTCCTGTTCTCCTCTAGGCTGGAGGGAACTCTGGGTGTTGACCTCAGGGCAGGAAAGCCTCACTCACTGCCCCCGACCCCACTCCTATCCATGGAGAGTCTCCCTTCCAGACAGTAGGAGTCTTCAGTGAGCCGCCCACATGGGACAAGTTCTAAGAGCCTGCAGTTGGCTTTGTGGTCACCGACAGTATAAGAGTTAGGTCCACAATTACCTGGCCTGTCTTTCCCCATTTTGGTTGCCTAACTCTGGGGAAAAATGTTTGCTTCTGCACTACTGATTTATTGCACCACGCCTTAGGTATACCTTTTTCTTTCTTCCCCAGGACTCCCAGCTCTAGCGATGGTGGCATCCGACATAGAGATGTTCTAGAGGAGTGGAGAGGGCCATGATTCTGGTGTACCCTGTTGTAAAAAGATGTTTGTCTTCCAAGTCTGACCCCAGTTAGTATAGGGAGGCAGGAACCAGTGTTAGTAGTAGTATTGTTGTCTTTCTATAGTTGTCTTTTTTTTTTTAATGATCCTTTGGCCCAAATTCTGTGTTTTTTACCGAAGAATCTGAATACACAGAAGAGCAAGTCTCAGGTGGAAGGTCACATACCTAGCCAGTCTTCTTACTGGGACTTCACCTCAAATCTTTTGCTGCCTACCCAGAATTTGATTATTGTCATTTTCTTTTTCACTGAAGTATGATTAGACAGAGTAAAATACACAGAAATGAAGTGTACAGTTGGATGAGTCTTAACAAATGCATACATCCATGTCATCCACACCCAAATCAAGATACAGAACGTGTCCATCCCCCCGGAAACTTCCCTCTTGGCTTTTTCCAATCACTCGCTCTTCCCACTCAGGGATAGGTAACCACTGTTCTCATTTCTATCCCTATAGATCAGTTTAGTTTCATTCCTATTGTTTCTAAAACTTGTAATTAATTTCCTTGCAGAAAGATAACATGAAATTTAGAATAAAATCCTCCTTTGATTCTGCTTTGATCTCTTGTTCAAAGCTGCGTGTAGGGTCATTCATCTGTTCCCACCTCCTGGCCCCAGCAGAGTTATCCTTTAATATTGTAGGCATGCAGCCTTCCTGAGAAATATGTGTTGTTGATCCTGGCATATTTAAGGTGAAGTTCCTATGGAATTATACCTGTGTATATTGGCATATAAGCAGATTTATAGTTTGGGTTTATTTTTATTTTTTCCAAATGCCCTAGATGACAGAGCCTAGATAAACATAAAGTCTATACAACGAGAAGAGAGAACCTAAAAGAAGGGATCCATATGAATTACCACATTTTGCGTATGGCTGCACTCATTTGCTAACAGTTGGTATTATACGATAGTGATTATGGATGATGATGCATTATATTAAGTACAGAGAGCATTGTGCCATTTCATAGGTTTATGATGAAAGAAATCTTTTGTGCCAGGAATCGAGAATAAATACCACGAACAGCCAAGAAATGTTTTAACTAATTTCCTTTCAGGTTGGGAAAATCATTTTTGCATTTATTCCCTCAGGGAGAAAGCTCTTCAATAAATATAGCAATCTGTGGAAAATTAGGAGTTTAATAAGAGGCTTTTATATTGACTTTAATGCATTTACTTCTCCAATGTTTGCTGCCTTCAAATATAAAGTTAAAATTAAACAATTTAACTTAAACTGAGAAGAGCCCCAATGGTGTATAATCAATAATGCATTTCTTAAAGGCCTTATAATGCAAAGAAACATTTTTCAGTTAATGAAAGCAGAGGTCGCATCATTTCATTTAAATATCCAGGATAAAGAAGAAGGATAAGAGCCTCTGGAAGGCCATGATGTCTCTCCCAGTCTTGGAGTAGGTCTGCCTCTAGACTGCCCCGGACAGATAAAAAATTCTGAGAACTGACAAATACGATCACATAACCCGATATGAGACTACTTCTCCCTTGCCAGTGAGCGCTTCCTTATATAACGATCCTATTTGGCTACATCAGATAGAATGGGGGCAGTTTTGCTCCAAGACAGGGCTGAGAACATGCAAATAGAGCCCCATCAGGAAGCCCACAAAAGTAGGGGTACCTGGGCTGGGGGACAGAACCCATGCAGCAGTTCTGTGCGGCTTTGGAAGTTCTCCATTTGCTCTGCTCCTGTTTCCACACCCTTCCAGATCCTTGATAGGTAAAGCTTTGGAGCAAAATAAAACTGTGACTGTGTTTCTTCCCTTTTACTTTTACAAAAATCTTTGGATGAATAAGAAGGATATACAGATATGAATTCTCAGTGAAGAGACAAACAGATTTTTGGGGGGGTTGAGATATAATTAATGTAGGCTCAGACATACAAATTTTAAGTGTACAGATCAACAAGTTTTGGAAAATGTATGCGGTTTAATAAGTGACACAAAAATCAAGATGTGGAATATTTCTGTCACCCAAGAAAGTTCCCTTCTCCCCCCTTCTGGTCAGTCCCCTACTCAGAGAGGCAACTACCGTTCCAATTTCTGTCACCACACATTAGTTTTGTGCGTTCTTACGCATTTTAAGTCTTGGAGCAAAGCCAGTTTTCAAAGACATCATCGAAGTGTATTTTAGGGTATGAAAATACTATTTAATCTCAAATGCTTCCTACTAGTGGATTGTCTGTATTTTTAAGGTGAAAACTGGCTGCAGGTGTATATACATGTATGTCATTAATGCATTGACATTTAAAAAAATATCACGGCATAATCAAGGGGCAAGATCTCTTTATGTTCTCTGATTGCTTGCATCCCAGAAGTGATGGTGCACAACTGCTGATCTTGACTTCTTTTTCTGTTTTCAGACACTAGACTGCATGGAGCCCTTACGTCCCTATGAGTCCTTTGACACCCTGAAACAGTTCCTTGAGTACGATAGGAAGGTGTTACGTTTTTTCTGCCTGTGGGACGACTCAGCCTCGGTGTTTGGGGACTGTAGGGAACTCATTCTGCATTACTTCCTGTCTGATGATACCATTGAAGTCAAAGAAGTGATGCCACACAACTCAGGCCGGGATGCTATGTCATTGTTCCTCCAGAGGAGAAAGCTCCCCAAGGTGAGCAGCAGACACAGAACCCCTTTCTGCGTTTGCCTGTGGGCTCAGAAACTCTCGTCACTCACTGTCTGGCATGTCGGGACCATGGACCATGTATCAGTTACCATGGATTAGTACAGGTGTTTAGAAAAGCTTCATTTTGTGCTAGTAAGATACTCTGTGAAAGTACCATAAAGGATATGACAAATGGAGATAGGACTATTCTGGGTTTCATTAAGGCAAGTAAAGGAAGAAAGTCAAATGCGAGAGAAAGTGCATATTCATCATGGAGTTCATAATCAGTCTTCTGAACGTAGAAGACTCTCTAGTTAGAACTGCTCGCGGGGTGCCTGGGTGGCCCAGTCGGTTGAGCATCCGACTCTTGGTTTTGGCTCAGGTCGTGTTCTCGAGGTCTTCTGCTCAGCGCGGAGTCTGCTTAAGATTCTCTCTCCCTCTACCCCCTCACCAATAAATAAATAAATACATCTTAAAAAAAAAAAAATTGTTCATGCCCTTGGGTAGGGCACTGGCCTCTGGCCTCTGGCCTCTATAGCCTACTGAGCAGATTGCATGGTTTTGGTCTGTGTTGTGAATAAACAAACACACACACGGGCACACATGCACACACACACACCCCGATAAGCATATGCACAGGAGTGACTCTTAGAAGAGGAGCCGGTAGCTACTGGCTAGTGTCAGGGACAGTTTTACATTTTATTTACTATTGAAAGAGAGTTGTGAGACTGATTCCTACACGTTTTTGGCCATTTGAGAGCTAATGTAACTTAGGTGCAGCAGAAACAGCACAGAGACAGAAGACCTGGGTTAGAATTATGGGTCTGCCACTTAAAAGCTGTGTGACCTTCAGCAAGTCACTTAACTTCTCTGAGTGTATTTCCCTCTCTCTAAAATGCTATAAACAAGGCCTCCCTCTGGAAGTAACTATAAAAGCTAAATGGGATAATATAGTAAACAAACCCACTAAGAACCTATAAACACTAGCAGGACACATAAAAACATAAAAGCCTTTCCAACAGTTCTGTGTTATGTTTCATTTGTTATTTGGATAAAATATATTTTTTAAATATTTTTAAAATTTATTTATTAGAGAGCACACGTGCACATGTTGGGGGGGGGGGGAGGCAGAGGGAGAGAGAGAAGCAGATCCCAGGATCCTGAGATCATGACCTGAGCTGAAGGCAGATGCTTAACCAACTGAGCCACCCAGGTGTCCCTGGATAAAATATTTTTTAACTTGCTTCTTACTGTGACTGAGGAGGTTACCGTGACACTCATTTCTGATACAAACAACCAATGGTTATTTGGTCCTCATGGGAGGCTCTCCCAGATTCTCTGAGCCCACCACCAGAAACCCTGCTGTGTTCCTTGGGCTGGGGGGAGGAGGCAGGATCTGTCCCAGAGGGGGCTCTGGACTATGCGCAGCAGATGGCCAGGATGCACCTGGGAAGTCTGTTTTTAGAATGGCTCTGACCGATACGCGAATTATAAAATAATAATGATGCACCTGACATTTGCAGTGTGTCTTGACATCAGTTGCTTCATTTACTCATTCATTCAGCAAATATTTATCAAGTGTCAGCTTTGTGCCTGCTCTGGGGTTACAGTGAGAAAGAAAATGGATTAAGTTCCGCTTCCTGGAACTTACATTCTCATGGGGAAGAGAGAAAATAGCAGTAGGTATTCCCTTGACACTCAAACATCCTTTGAGAAAGCGAGGAATCGGTACTATTATTGCAGTTAGATGACAAAACTGAAGTTCTCAGAAGGTAAATACCTGGCTCCAAGTCCTGTAGTTAGTAAGCCGTGAAGAGAGAATGTGCTCCAAGTGTACTGTTTTTCTCTGTTACGTGGCTTCCTTACACCCCACACCTCATAAATTCACACATTTGAACTTGCGTTTTATGTCACACGTTATCAGGGATGATTCAGGTTTCTCCATCGGTATGCGATAAACTGATCACTACCAATTTAGATAGGTTAGTTAAGAGATTACCCGCAGCTCACGCAACTGCTGGGACCACCTCCAGTGCACGGAACTGAGGAGTATCCCGGGTTGCTCCAGGCCACAGTTTCTGGTAGAGGCTGACTGCACTCTCTTGTTCTTGCTGCCTTGCCACGCCGCCTCTCTCTCGGCCAGCTAGTGTTTCCTGAGCTCAAGATTGGGTAGGATGCTAAGCTGAGTAAAGAAGGCAAGGCATGGTTTCTTCCTCAGGGCATTTCGTAGTTCAGTGCAGAGAAAAGGAGATGTCTGCTGATGAGGCATTTAGAGAACCACAAGGGGTGCTTTAACCACGTGGGAGGTGCTGTGAAGGTGTGGACCGGGGACAGGCCAGGAGGATGGGAAGGGTGAGGGGAAAGATGGGCCTTTATTAGGGCCTTGAAGGATGGGTGTGGAAGTATAGGGAGAGGTAGATGGAGGAGGATGGCAGAGAAGAACTGTATTAGGGAGAGGATAACTAAATTTCCCTCTACCCTTCAAAATTCTTGCCTGAGACCATGTCCCACCACCACCCCCCACACCTGTAATAACAGACAGATTACCAGGAGAAAAACCAACAAACGTCTGATTACCTGCATACCTCCTGTATGGAAAGGAAAACGGAGTAACTCCCTGAAATGGCCCAGGCCACCACCTTAAATATCATCTCCACCTAAAGATGGAACAAATTGCCAGGGGAGGTGGGAAGGAGGCAAGTTATAGGGGGTCAGCAAGAAAAGCACAGTAAATAAGAGGAAGGTTGTAATGCAGATTTATGTGTCATCTTTTCTATTAGTCAGAGGTTTTAGAGATTTCGAGTCTTCTTTCTTTTCCTGGTACACAGAGGGAGACACTCTTACAAATGGAGATTTCTTTATGGATGTAATTTTTTTTTTTTTTTTACAGAAGGGTAATTGTACTCAGCTTTTCCTGTGTCTGCTGTTTCTTAAAAATAACCAGCTCAAGGGGTGCCTGGGTGGCTCAGTCGGTTAAACGTCTGCCTTTGGCTCAGGTCATGATCCCAGGGTCCTGGGATCAAGGCCCACATCAGGCTCCTCGCTCAGTGGGGAGCCTGCTTCTCCCTCTGCCTGCCACTCCCCCTGCTTGTGCTTGTTCTCTCTCTCTGACAAATAAATAAATAAAATCTTAAAAAAAAAAATAACCAGCTCAAAATAATCAATACACCCAAGAGGCATATTTTGGGGTGGTGTGTTCGCCTTCACATACAATGCATATTTCCCACTTGAGCCCCTCACTATGACCAGCTTTGTGTTTAGTAGGCCATCTACCACACCTTGTTTGGATTTTGTCTTCCAGTATGGCCCACCTGGAGTCTATCAGCCAGGCCAGATAACAGATCGAACAGTTCTTAATGTGTACACTGGCTTGACAAAGAGCCGAGCGCATGGCTACCTGTTGGATAAATACAAGGTGAGGAACCTCACGTTTTGTTGCTATTTCCAGTGTAACTTTCCTGGAACCTGAAATGTGCAGTGAGTCACAGATTCTGTTGTGAGATTGAATGAAGTTAACGGTTTGTTTTTTGTTTTTTGGGGTTTTTTTTGCAATTTTTTTTCTTTTGGGAAGGGATGCCTAGGTCTTTGGAGGGTCTGTGGTGCCAACACTTTGTTCCTTTGTTTTTATTAGCTAGGAAAAGTAGATCAAGAGTTTTACAAAGATTGTGACCTGTTCATAGGAGCCACCATCAATGTGTGGGGAAGGAAAGTGCTTCTTTGTGACTGTGATGAATTTACAAAGACTTATTATAAGACGAAATATGGAATTGGTAAGTGATACGTATGTCCATTAGAAAATAAAATTTAAACTTCAGAATCTTTGTTCCCTACGTAAGATTTTACTTTTGAGTTTGAAAGGCTAAGCTCATAGTAGCTACCATTTATTGGACATTTGCTCTCCGTCGGGCATTTGTTGGCTTCCTTTTTCCTAACAACGATTCTAGGCTCATTATCTCCATTTTAGAGGTGAAGAAACTGAGGCTTAAAAGGGGCTAACTTGTCGAAGGTTATGCAGTGAGTAAAGGGTGAGCTGAGATTTGAATTTGCCTGCCTGATGCCAGAGGCTTTGGTTTTCCTTTATAGCCAGTCACCTGCCTTATTGCAATATGGGGTCAGTGTTTTCTGGTCAAGCAACTGAAGTGGGAATCTGAATATTTTTCTTTTCACTGAATTCTTGCTTACTACAATGGTTATACTGCTTATTTAAGTTCTCTGGGGAATTCTCTTGTGCCAATTTGCTCTACCTTTTCTGGTGAAGCCTGGCTACATTTCCAGCTTTTCTCTCTTCTTGGGTATCAGTTCTGTTCAGATGAGTTCAGTTCAGAATGAAAATGGGTGATTTATTAAGAACTTACTAGGCACAGGTTATTGTAGTAGGACTTAGGAGCTACGGAGTTAAAGAGTTTCTTGGGCTGGAAGGAGAGCAGAAACCTACAGCACATCGGATGGTGTTATGAGGATCACAGAAGCAGGCGGAGGATCTGATATGAAACCTGAAAAACAAACCCCTCATTTGTGAAACCTTTCAGCCAGCTCTGCCCCTTTCCTGGGCCCTGTTCCAGGTACCTGCTGGCGCGAGGCTAAGTGGGGGTGGTGGGAGTTGCCGACCTCCCAGGTTGGGGTTTGGCTGGGGTGGGAGTGCTTACTCCTGCACTCCTCTCCGAACCTTGGAGTGTTCATGTGAGCACACTTTTCTGAAGGAGGAGATAGAAGCCAGAAGCACAGCTTTCTAAAAGACAAAGTGCTTTTTCTCTAGAATGAGACGAGCACCTCATGCATCTTGGTGTCCCATTGTGTAGAGTTCCTGGCCTCCTGGGAATCTCTCTCTCTCTCTCTCTCTTTTTTAAAGAGTTTATTTATTTATTTAGAGAGACTGAAGGGAGGCACAGAGAGAGAGGGAGAGAGAATCTCAAGCAGGCTTCACGCTCAGTGCGGAGCCCGACGCAGGGCTCAATCCCAAGACCCTGAGATTACGACCGGAGCCAAAACCAAGAGTCGGATCCTTAAGCAAATGAGCCACCCAGGCGTCCTCCCTCCTGGGAATCTTTATATCATGGGAGAAGGCACATAGCACACACAAAGGGTTGGAATTAAAAACACTTTGAATTTCACTCTTCAGTTCATTAAGGGAATCTGTTCCACTGCATCTGCATGCCAGATTAGTCAAAATGTGTGGGGCCAAATTGGTGGTCTCTCCTAACATTCGTCCTCTTTTGTGGACACCGTTGGGCATATTGGTTTTGGGGACTGTGAATAAGAGGCAGCCAGGAATGTGAGTGTGGTGGTTATTGTAGGGAAGTTGCTGGTGGCCCATAGGTCCTTGGGAAGGAGAATTTGGTTTTTAATAAATGTCAGTGTCTGTTTAGAATCAATGTCTTCAGTGTCGACTTAAAATTGGAAAAAAAATATGTCTAAAAGATGAGTTAACCAAAAACATTGACTCGTGTCCTACTGAAAGATCTTAACATAAAGGAGGAGGCAAAGTTTCCAAAACATCATGTGATCCCTTCAACCTAGAGGCCAACATTTGGTTGATGTTTGTCCATCAGTTTGATTTTGAGACTATAAAGGTGGCATTTGGGAAAATGAACATGGTGCTGGTGAGACATGGTACATTGTTAGTTTCTTAACATGTTGGCAGGGAACTTGCCGAGGCAGAGTGAATTCACTGGTATACTCTAAATCTAGCTGTCCTCGGCAAATGGATCTGCTTCAGATGCCTGATGGTCCATTTCTGTTGAGCCCTAGTGCTTAATTTCTTTCTGCTCACTTCTTTTGTTTACCCTATAGGATTATGTATTATGTAAAAGAAAAAAACAGTTTGTGCCTTTAAAGCTAATATAACATGAGCATTATGCATTTAAACAGAAAATTATGCAAATGCAAAATTATGATGCATTTTATAGTCACGCTGACTTTTTATATTTCTCATAACATATGTTAAAATATCCCATTTAACAGACACAATTATTACACAACATTTCTTGAGTAACAACAGTGTATTAATGTAAGTAATGACTAGAAATTATATCCATGATGTAGCGGGGGTGGGGGGTGGGTGGGTTGTGAATCTGTGTTCTCTGATACTCTTTCCATTGCCTTTTCTGACTTTTTGGTAAGGTTAAATTAAGATGCTTAATGTTACTTAGATACAGTTACTTCTGACATATTCATTTTGTATGTAATTCATTCTGCTTCTCCAAATTCATAAGACCAAATTCTATACATTATACTTTGGTATCCTCGAAGCTCAGACCTGAACAAAGTCCTGTCTATAACCAAGGTCAATAATTGTGGTCAGTAGAATGCCCAGTGTCTCCACTCAGCAGCCCCACAGGAAGGAGCTGACAAGTCCTAACCACACAACCAGGGACCTCCTAAGCGGAAGCCAGGGGGGAGATTCGTAAATGCAGCCTTCGTACTTTTTTCCAAGAGCTATCTGTACCCCGGTGTAAAGCCCAATTTGCCTCCTAAAACGAGAAGATTCTTTTGTGCATTTAAGGATTCCAAGCAGAAAGCAATTCCGTCAACTTCTTGCACAAAACGTTCCAATGTGACTCCCCCGCTAGGCAGCTTGGCCATCCTGCTGACCCTGGCTCACCTGCTGGGCAGGAGCATGTCGCTCCCTCATTATTTCGTGTGGATGAACACGGACTGGCAGATGGAGGCCTGTTGGACTTTCCTGTAGCATAAAGGTTAGAAAAGGCTCCAGGGGCTCCAGCATGTGTTTCCTTCACTGAAGGAACAGGGGGACTTGAATGTAAACTGCTCTTACCTAGAATTCCTGCCTTGGGTTATTATTTCTTTGCTAGAGGAGGACTTGGTGATCATCCATTCTTAGTGGCTGGGACAACCAAACGAGTGAAAGACCCAGCCGTTCCCATTGCTCTTGAACACTTACTAGGCTGTACTGACATGAAGGCTGAGCACAGTTCTTAAAGCATCTTTAATTTTGTGGTGTTATTACTGGCCTCTCGATCAATTCTGAACTCGGTGCTGGAAGCAGTGAGACATCCAAGATAGGAGTTTAATGGTCATTCGAGCAAACGAGCCATCCCAGGCTACAATGACGGAGTAGAATTTGCTTCTGGTTGCACCACGTGGCCTTAATGGATGGAACAATTTTGCCCCTTTGTCTTCCCCTATGAAGTACAGAGGATTGAGGAATGGATGATCCCTAAGGATTTTCTAGCTAGAGCTCAGAATATATGTGATTCACTAATGATTTGACCCAGAAATAAACATCCCACCCAAACCATTTGACCTGGGTATTAGGTACAAGGGGGGGGGGTGGGGTGGAATTTGCTTTGACATTCATGAAGCTTGAGCTTTAGGGTTCTTCCTTTGCAGGAGCCCCAGTCCAAGGCCCTGGACCTGATTTTGTCTTAATAATTTGGCATTCTTTGTATTGAAGAGCTTCTCCCAAATTATGTAAGCTCCAGGCCTCCCCACATCTGAGTCTGTATCTGGGTTACTAGAACATACAAGATGAACTTTGAGGTGATCGAAGGCTTTTTTTCCGGTACGGTTTCCAACTGAGATGGCAAATAGTAGATCACTGTGAAGGGTCATTAAGATTCCTTTGAAAAACATACCACCTTTCTGTAAATTTGTTAGAATCCAGTTAATCGTGGGTAGACATTCAGTATATATGTTTTTACAAGTCGCTTGGAATTAGAGGAATCAGACAATTGGAAAGACAGATGTGTCCCAGAGTTCAGCAGAGTGCCGTTGAAGAAGATATTCGGGAAGGTGCTGTGTACAAAAACGTTATCATTTTTCATGTAGTCAACGAATAGTTTTTAATACCTGAAACATGCAGGATGCTGGGATGTTGGAACACCAAAGACAGGAAACATATTCAGGGGCAAGTCTCAAGCCTTGTGAATGTACACAATTACCCAGAGAAATGAGCTCTTGGGTCAGAGTATCCAGAAAGATATACGCGGGACAAAAAGTCAGGCAAGATGGAGTGGAACCGTTCTCGGCTTTTATACACTAGATGGCACTGTGGGTGCAGAGGAAAGCTCTAAATTGGTTCTTTTGTTACTTAAATCTGTTGCAAAAATTATGTAGTTGAGAAAACAACGCTGTTATAAAACCTATAATTTGTGGGGGGGAGGTATAGAATGCATTCTTAATTACTTTGTGATTCAGTACGTGTCCTCTTTTGGTTACACTGTTCAGATTAGTATGGAGAGTTGTCCCTATGGATATGTACCCTGTTAGGAGAAACGGATCATGCCCCAATTTTCTAATAATCACATAGAGCTTTCTCTACCAGCCCGTCCTTTCCCTGAAATGACGGTACCAGTCAGTGGCGCGTTTGATTTCACAGTTAGCGACGATAGGGTCTACTGCAGTTCTGCCGAATTCCAAGATTTGAACTTTCCTCTTTATTACCCAGATTTTAATTGCCACAAAAATAGCAATAGGAGAGGCTCGCCAGTCACTTCTGTACTGGCTGCCTGGCTGCTTCCTTTCACTGAGCCAGTGAGAAATCTTTGCTGGCATTTTCTTTGCCAATATGTCTTCTGTGAACGGTTTCTGTTAAGATAGAACAATACTCTTTTGGGGATTATGCTTGAGGGGATTTCGCACAAAGGCTAAGGAATAAGGAAGTCTAAGGAAATGTGAAAGCTGAAAATGTCTTCAAATCAGAGTTAGAAATAGCCTCAGACCCTTAGCCTTTTGATCCATCAGTTAAAAAAAAAAAAATCCCTCAATTTTAAGAGTTGGGTTGCTTTGGATGACAAATTGATGCACACTTTCAATTATGCTCTAAATCTACACTCTTGTTTCCGTTAGGACTTTGACAGTGGAAAAGGAAATCTTTGCTTATATGGAACTACTTTGAGTCCCAAATGGCACCACCTATGGGATACTCGAGCTTGGGTGAGAAGTAGAAATTAGATTCCATGAGTTGTTTTGTTGTTGTGTTTTGCTTTTGGAAAGATCCTGGCATTTTCTTTGCCCTTTGTGGTGGGACAAACACAAGTAAGTGACTTGGAGCTATCAGTTGAATGGGCTCTTCGCTCTAGAGAGAACACTTGCTTCTCAGACATTATACAGCCTCACAAATGAGGGCCTGAAAGCTGCCAGGTGGTTACAGATATGTCCCCAGCTCTCTGTCCATCTCTCCTTCCTCACAGATGATAAGGACGGAAAGAAACTCAATGGTATTTCCACATAACACCCCCTTTGAGCGAGTAAGCAGGGATTATTTTTAAAGTTTTGTGTATTTGTTTTCGGTTTTATTTTTGTGTGGTTTTTGTTTTTTTTGTTTGTTTGTTTTGTTTTGTTTTGCTTCGTCACATTTTAGTACAATTGCAATCTTTTCTTGGGCAGTCATAAGAGCAATCCAGAGCGGTGGCTGGTGAGAAGTTTTGGTTTTGTTTTGTCACTAGATGGGGAAGTGCCATGGCCTGGGGTTGAGTTGGAGGAAAGAGAGAGGCCTGAAAAAGTTGGACACAGGAGGAGGGGACAGCGGATGGGGAAGGTAAAGGCAAAACAGGAGTCAGTCCTGTTTGGAAAGGAATTTGAAGAGTGAGTGTTGACTGAAGAGAGGAGGGGGCTAAGCTGCAGGTTAAAACAGGCGATGGGTGGCAAAAAGTTCCAAGTTTGAATTTTCGTTATCATTGGAAAAATCAGGGAAGAACCAAAAATAGTCAGACATGGAGGTGTGATGACAAAAGATAAATGTTTACTTATTCGACATAGGCAGTTTCTTTTTTTCTTTCTCTGTTTTGAACCAATGGCGATTATTGAGTGAGTTCTGTGGTTTTTGTAAACATGATTGAAACCTACCCTCACAGGATTTGCTGTGTTTTGTTTGAAAGAGTTTAAAATAGTCCACAAAGATCTCCATGTCCATCTTGAAAACATAACAAACCTTTCAAAACAGCCACAATCAGGGCAAAAAAAAATATTGATGTTTCATTGGCCTTTGTTTTGTTGTAGAGAACTTCACCTCGATTCCATGCAAGGCTCCACCTCCTCCAAAAATAGAAAGGAAATTTCCACCTTATACCGGCTTTGGTTCTGAAGAGGATTCTCTCCGCTCCTGCATAAGCCTCATGCCTACACCTCATCAGAAGAACTTCAAGAAGTTCCTGGAAAAAGACAGGTGCTTGAGGGAACCATGATTTCAGTCTGATCTTTCCCAAATGTGTTTGGGGTTTATACTGTAGTCCTCATGGCGGAACACGTGGCACTCAGCTCATGTGGTTAAGAGTTCAGGAACATGCCATTATAGCTTTTCAATGAAACTGATTAACATCCAAGTATTAAGAGGTTCTTTGTTGAGTGGTTATTTTATTTCTGTCCCAGTTTTATTGAGGTATAATTGACATATAACATTATATATATATTTTTAAAAATTTATTTATTTATTTGTCAGAGAGAGAGACACACACACAAGCAGGGGAAGGGGCAGGCAGAGGGAGAAGCAGGCTCCCTGCTGAGCAAGGAGCCCAATGCCGGACTTGATCCCAGGACCCTGGGATCATGACCTGAGCCGAAGGCAGATGCTTAACCAACTGAGTCACCCAGGCGCCCCAATATTACATAATTTTAAGGTGTAACACAATATTGGATATGTATATATTTTGAAAAAATGATCACCATCAGAAGATTAGAAGAAAGTTACCTCCCACAGTTAACAATTTTTTTTCTTTTGTGATGAGAACTTTTAAGATCTAGTCTCTCAGCAACTTTTCAATATACAAAAGGGTATTGTTAGATACAGTCACCATGTTGTGCATTACATCCCTAGGACTTACTGATCTTACAACTGGAAGTTTGTACCTTTTGATTCCCTCTACCCATTTTGCCCACCCCCAACCCCCCATCTCTGGCAACCACCAATCTGATCAGTTTCTATGAGTTTGGTTTTTTGAGATTCCACACATAAGTGAGATCATACAGTATTTGTCTTTCTCTGTCTGACTTATTTTACTTAGCATAATGCCCTCGAGGTCCATCCATGTTGTCACAAATGGCAGGATTTCCTCCTTTTTTATGGTTGGATAATACTCCATTGCGTATGTATATACCACATCTTCTGTATCCATTCATCTGTCGCTGGACACTTAGGTTGCTTCTGTGTCTTGGCTATTGTGCATAATGCTGCAGTAAACACAGAGGTGTGGGTATCTCTTTGAGACAGTGATTTCATTTCCTCTGGATATATACCCAGAAGTGGAATGGCTAGATCATATGGTGGTTTTAACTTTCTTGAAGAACCTCCATACCGTTTCCCAGAGTGGCTGCCCCAGTTCGCATTCCCACCAACAGTGTGCAGAGGTTCCCTTTTCTCCACTTCCTCACCACTGAATGGTTATTTTCTTTTATTATTTATTATTTTTATTTTTTAAAAATATTGGAACACTCCACAAATTTGCTTGTCATCCTAATGACACAGGAGTTATGTTCATCTTTTCTGTATTGTTCCAACTTTAGTATAAGTGCTGCCAAACTGATCGCTTGAGTGATTATTTTTAATGTGTCATCTAGAAGCCCTTAAAACTGTATTATCCCCAATCATGTTGCCTTTCCATACATATATCTCCTCAAGATGGTCCCTAGGAAGTGGTATAGAGTAGGGGTCAGCAAAATTTCTCTTTAAGAGTCAGATAGTAGATGTTCTTGGCTTTGAAGGCCATACGGCCTCTGTTACAACCACCCAGCTCTGTCATCATAGTGTGAAAGCAGCTGTAGAGTCCATAAACAAATGCGTGACTGTGTTCCAATAAAACTTTGTGTATGGACACTGACATTTGAATTTCATATAAGTTTTACATATCACCAAATAATATTCTCTTGATGTTTTCACCCGTTTAAAAACGTGAAAACCATTCTTAGCTCACAGCCCACGCAAAACCAGGTGGCTGGCCATATTTGATCCACACACTGTAGTTTGCCTACCCTTGGTTTAGAGGCTTTAGTGACTCTGAAGTATTTTTCAGGCTATTATTTGACAAATAATGTTTTCCTTTGAGAAGTTTGGCTGAGTTTACTAACCGTAGATTGCTCCCATGGCCGAATATAATTTCAAAAGATGGACTTTCAAAAGTATTCCTAATATATACAAGGAAAAATCTGTCGCTCCATCGTGTGTATAGAATGTGGGCACTGCCCATGGCTACTTTTTTACTTCTGCAGGGAAAGCAGGCCCTGGAAAAAGAAGTTGGGGAAAAAAGTGGTCGGAAGATGTTGCAGTTGTTTGCATAGGATGTGGGTTTACCATTGAAGTCCCATGTGAGGGGAGTACTGAGTCAGGAGAACCAGTGGAGAAAAATGATAAAGGAACATGCAGTAAGACCAGGAGAAGGAGATGAAAAAGACAGCATCCTGAATTTGATATAAAATTTAATGGGATTGGATACAATCACAGAACATTTTGACATAGAATAATCATTTTGCCGTATTTGTAAAGATGGTGAAAATATAGTAAGAATTGTATAGACTGTCTAAAAGGTTGTCTTTGCCCTGACATTATGGCCTTTGCAAACTTTTAAGAAATAATCCTTGGGGCACCTGGCTGGCTCAGTCGGTGGAGCATGTGACTCCTGATCTCGGGGTTGTACATTTGAGTCCCATGTTGGGTGTAGAGATGACATAAAAATAAAATCTTTAAAAAAAAAAACAAACCTAATCCTTTATTTTGAAGGACTTTAGGGTTCTGTTTTTTAACTTTTAGAATTGATGTTACTCCCCACAGTGGTAGAAACACTAACTCGTGCCTCATCCTAGACCTATTAAGGCAGAAACTCTGGGGAGGGGGGTGGAGGTGGTGGGACCCGGTACTGTGTTTTAACCAGCCTTCCAGGGTCTGATGCGCACCGGACTTTGAGAACCACTGCTTTCCATCACATAAGAGGGACCCCAACTCATACTCCATCCTCCTTATGGATAACAGAGTTTATAGTGAGGTTCCAGGGCAGGACTTCTGATGGATACTTTTCACCAGCTGCTGTTTTTTAGGGCAGCCACCCGAAGGAGGCGGGCAAGAAGAATGTCCCTATTGTAAAAGGAGAGGAAATTTTTCTTATAAGTAAACAAGATGAAATATGATCTAGGGTGTTGCTTCTGGAACCCGGGGGGGAAAACAGCTCCTTGTGGGTAGTTGCCTTAGTCTCTCTTTCTGTCTACACCGCATCAACTTGCCCACAGAGCATGGACTGTAGACAGCATTCCACGTTCTCGTCCTGCTGTCGGGGCTGGACGACGGTGGTACAGGCACAAATGTGTCTAATTTTGTTTCTTTCTGTCCACTGCCCGCTCTGTGCCAGGAATACACTTCCCTCAAGCTCCTCCCACACAGTGACCTTGTTTCCATAGTAACTGGCACATTCAGCTGGAGACTTACACATGAGTTTGAATAACTCAAAGTTTTAAAACTGTGAGAACCTAAGGAAGACGATCCCACAAAGCATGCAAAAAACAGTTTCTTCATGCAAATAAACTGTGAATTGTGATGTGCAGTTGTGTGTGACATATGTTGATTATATGTATGTTGCTGTTAGAAATTTCCTAGGTGCTAATCCTTGTATGAGGTTACTGGTGATCTACTTTGAATCGCTGGAGGAGGAAATAGTTCCAAATTAGAGCATATGAGGTTTTTGATGGAATGAAGGTCTTTATTTTCTGGGTAAAAATTCACTGTGGTGGCCTGCTGGGCAGATTGTCTAGTCTGATTTGGGAGAACCAGAATAATATCCTTCTTGCTGCGCTGGTAGAATTACTCTGTTCTCTGTGTGCTCACAATACTCTGCTGGTCATACCTCTAGTAGTAGTAATAATAATAATACTTCTACTAATAAGCAATTTGTGATTATGGTGTGTGAACTACTTTATAATACTTGATCTCATGTACTCCTCAAAACCACCTCATAGAGTAAATAATATTATCGTACCCATTCTTCACACGAGGGAACTGAGGGTCAGAGATGTTGTGCAATTTGCCCAAGCTCACCCAGCTAATTTTTAGTTGAACTGGGATTTGAACCCAGAGAAGTCTGACTCCTGGAGTTTACCTTTCTTGCCCCAGAGCCTGTACTTTTCACAGTGTGTGGCAATTACTTGTTTATGTAATCGTGGTGTCCCCCTAGATCAAGAGCTCCTTGAGGGCAGGGACAGGCTTTAGTGCTTCCCTCAGAGTTAGAACAGCGCTGGCTACATGCTTGGGGCTCATTAAATATTTTGTCCAAGAAGAGAAGGAATGGATAAATAAGTAAGCAAAGAGAATAAGCTTCACCCTTCCAGTTCTTATGGATAGAAGAGACAGATGACTTCCCACCAGGAAGGCTATTATCCCAGACTTGTGCTATTCATAGCCATAGAGTATCCCAAAATTCACGGTTTAATCTTAATCTCTGACTTGCTTCAGATGTTGTCCACCTGCTGTCTCCATCAGTCATGCTGTTTTCTCTTAAAAAGTTATTTTCTCATCAATAAAAATAAGCCTTCATGTCTCTTCCAACCCCAAGAGTATATAGCTTTCGCTGTTTTTGAGGTTTTCGGTGGGTACATAGCCCTGAGCGAACCATTCATTTTCCTGGTCAACAAATATTCACAGGGTACCTGCCCGTTTGCCAAGCACTGATTTAGGGGCTTGGGATCCATCAGTGAACAAAGCAGACACGCAGCCCTACCCTCATAGGACTTAGTCTAGCTGAGGGAGGCAGACAGTACACACCACAGAAAACCCCTAAGTGCATTCTGTAAGTGTGGAGAAGGTATTAAGTACCATGGACAAAGTAAAGCAAGTAAGAAGTTGCTATGAGAAGAATAAAGAGGAACTAACAGGGCAGTGCTGAGGAGCACCTCTGGTTTCATTTTTAAAATAGTGTGGTCTGGATGGGCCTTACTAAGGAGAGGAAATATGTTCTGGGCAGAAGGAACAGTTGATGTAAGGGCCCTGAGCAAGAAGCAGGCTGACATGGATAGAAGATGTGAGTAAAAGGCAGAGTAGATAGATTAGAAGAGTTAATGGGGGATCGGATGCAGTAGGGCCTTGCAGACCATTATAAGGGTTCTTTTGACTTTGAGTGATAAGCGGAGCTGTTGGGAAATCAGAGCAGGGGGTAGAGACTTGATCTGATTTACATATTAAAGGAATCACTCCAGCTGCAGTGTTGAGAGTAGAGTGTGGAAGGGCAATGGCGGGAGTAAGGACTAGTTCAGAGCCCACCACAGTCATCCAAGAGAAAAGTTACGATGACTTGGATCTGGGTGGGTGCCATGGAAGTGATGAGACATAGCAGATTCTGGAACTATTTTGAAGGTCAAGCTAATGGGGTTCCCTGACAGATTTGGACATGAAGTCCAAAAGCAGAGAGGCGTTAAGGATGACTCCCCAGGGTTTTGGCCTCAGCAACTGGAAGGATAGAGTTGCTGTCTACCGAGATGGGAAAGACTATATAGGTAGAACAGTAAGTTCAGTTTGGGCACAGGTGAAGTGTGAGATGTCTCTTAGCTATCAGATGGAGATACTGAGTAGGCGTTTGGAGATACATCTATATCAATCTGGGGTTCGGGAGAGAGGTCTGAGTTAAAGATAGAAGTTTGGAAGTCATCGACATGTAGATGATATTTAAAGGCTTGATACTAGAAGAGATCACCAAGGGAGTGAACATACGCTGAGAAGTGGATGACCAAGTGATTCCTTGTAGGGTACTGTATTTATAAAACAGCAACAACAATAATCCGCGTCTAAGTAGACCTGTGCAGTTCAAACCTGTGTTGTTCAAGGGTCACCCGTATGTTACGCATGGTTACGACAGGTAGCTGTAGGTGGGTGTGTCTGAACCTATCCGTGGCCCAGAAAGCCAGACAGAGCAGTATAGGTGGTATAATGGGAAGCAGGGAAAAGGCTAGTTTTTTGAGTGTGAGGAGGAGTATTGTGATAAAAAGAGAGTTTGGAGACCTTTGATAATTAGCTTATTAGTCAAGGAAATAGCTGAAGATACTTGCAGTGTTTTCCAAAGTGGGCTCTGGGGGCTCTTCATCAGAACCTCCTGGGGAGCTTATTAAAAATGCAGGTTTCTGGGGATGCAAGCTAACTACTGAATCCATATCTCTGGGGGTAGGACTCTGGATTCTGTATATTTAACAAGTTCCCCAGGTGACTTTGAAACACAACAAACTTTGTGAACTGTTGCTCTAAAGACTTTGTTTGAGTAAATTATATTCCTGACGGACGAGCTCTCCAGAACATAAGACTTAGGTGAAAAAAAAAAAAAAATGGCATTTTGAAAGTGAAAAAACCCACACTTAACATACACACTTCTTAAACGTACGTTAAGTTCGAAGAAGCTATATTTACAGTAGTGTTCATTTGGCCTGATGTTAAACCTCCTTCAGTTGTTTCAGTGATATTTTTGGTATCTGTGAAAATTAACGGCTCCTTCGTGAGATATGGGGGTTACCAAATCTGTTTGTTGCTTATAAATCCAGTTATGTACCAGAGAAGATGACTGACAGGGTATGGCTGCCCCCATGCTATCTGATGTCTCTCTGAAGCCAGGGAAACTAGGAACAAAGAAGACAGAGCAGTGGAGCCCTGGCTGTTTTGCCCCGGGGTTCCCTGAGGCGAGCCTCCCAAACTGCTCCTTTCCACCTCACGTGAGGCCTTACGCCGGCGTAGCTGGGAATTTTGGCGCCATGCTTTTTCAGCCCTTCTTCCTTGGACAGTCTGAGAAAGAGGCAGAGAAAAGCAAATAGGAAATACGGGTTCTGTTTTGTTGTTGTTTTGTTGTTGTGTTTTCGTCACTGACCACAGGGAAAGAATGAATTCGGCGTAGGAGAATCTGAAAGCGAGGGCCTCCCTGTTTCGAGTTGTGACAGGGAACTGAAGTTCACGGTTTATTTTATTCTGTGCCTCCTTGAGGTAATGATTTTGGTTACCAAAGACCTCCCCACGGGTTAACATTTTACAAAGGCCACCTTTCATTAGCTGATTTCCACAGACATGCTTCTGCTGATGGACCATAAATTAATTTCTTCAGCGACCAGGCAGTCAACTTTGGGAACTTTTGATTCTAGAATTCGATCCCTTCTTCAATCTACTGTACTATTCTATTCATGTGCAGGGTTCTGAGTGCAAATTTCAATTTATATGGATCTTTTAACAACTTTCTACCAACATTTATTGAGTACTTATAATGTAAAAAGTATTGTATTAGTCAATGGTTAATAAGGCACAGTCCCTGCCCTGGGAAAACAGACCTGTAATAGCCACTCACAATATGGGTGATAAGTGCTATATTTAATCTGGCATTATTTAATTTAGCATTTGAAAGGGAAGGGGTAATTTTTCTCTTGAAGGGAGTTGGAGGGATGTTGGGGAGCTGGGGGAGTGGTTCAGGGAGGAGAGGATGTGGGGCTGGAAGGAAGCAAGGAAATGGGCCTGAGAACGTGGGAGGTGGACATGGGGTCGTGGCTCCAGGCACTGGCAGGACACATCCTCTTGCTGCTTGGCCAGTGAAGGCCAGGTGTTGTCCTTCCTGCTGACATGATTGTTGTGGTCACTGACCAGCCTTGTGAGTAGGAAACAGCTGTTCAATGCAGCTGGTTTGAGGAGTGTGTTTATGACATCTGTTTTGGGTACATTTTCCCAGTGGGTTACCCTGGACATATAAAGAATAAGAGAGATTTTAATAAACTGAAAAAATTCCTCTGCATATAGATCTAAAGCCTTAATAAGAAGGTGGTTGAACTTTTTCAACCTCAGAGAGTTTATGCTACTCTCTTAAAACCATGGCACACCTGGCGGATGGGGGAGGTGGGTGAAATGGGTGAAAGGGGTCAAAAGGTACAAACTTGCAGTTATAAAATAAGTAAGTCCTGGGGATGTAATATACAGTATGGTGTTTATAGTCAAATATACCGTATTGCATATTTCAAAGTTGCAAAGAGAGTAGATCTTAAAAGTTCTCATCACAAGAAACAAAATGTGTATCTATATGGGGTGATGGATGTTGAGTAGTCTTATTTCGGTGATCGTAGCGAATCATGTTGTATACCCGAAACTAATATAATGTTGTAAGTCAATTATACCTCAAAAAAAAAAAAAAAATAGCACACCTTTTACAGGTTTGTTTTTTTTTTTAACATATGTAATAAGGCTGTAACCTTCATTTCTCTTCCATTTAGCTATGGCAACATAAGCAATACACTCCGGTTTTTTGCAAAACTCTTCACACAAAAACGTGCAGACGTGGACAGGATGTTTGTTATTTCGTACTTTCTCAGTGATGACACAATTTCAGTGTTTGAACCTATAGAGAGGAATTCAGGTAAGAGGCATAGCTCTTACAGCAATTTTCTCAGACCAAGTAACCGTCTCTTCATTTTGAAAGTTAGGGAGCGTGGTCTGATTTTATAGCCTAGATGACTAAGATAGTGGCTTTCTTTTCTTTTCCTTTTTTTTTTTTTTTAACCACCAAAGTTCATTTTACAAAGCTCTCTTAAATGGGAACCCAGACATACAAAGTGATGAAAGAGGAACAGGAACAGTTTGGTTGGCTCAGGGCTGGGAGACTCTGGATGCCTCCTTTTGGAAACTATTCCTTTCTGCTGTGGCCTCTGAGGTTCCTCTGTGGAATCCGGGGGCTTCAGAATCATGGTCTGTCTACCGCCAGTTCCATGCAAAGACAGCAAGACAAGAGGAAATCTCTATTTTTGATAGTACCACTTACAAAATATTTGCTTAACTATAAGACGATCCCAGATTTTAACAAATTTAATCTTCAAAGTCTGTCTGCCTCTGGCTTCTCTGTCTGTCAAGGCTCTTGCCAAGGTTCCAGCACCCAGGCCCACGGAATGCCTCTCTGCAGTGTGCTGATGCTGTGGACATTGCTGAGGCGAGCCGTTGATTTTGACTTACCGAATTATGGAACTCTAGGGCTTTGCTCTTTGTCCCAACACATTTACAACTTTTATCTGTGCCGAAGACACATCTGGGAAGAAGAATCAGTGGTGTGCTGGTGAACTGGCTCTCTGAAAAAAATTTTAAAGCCCCAATCTGTAACACTTGCCAGTCATCACGGGGCAGATACCTCAACCATAGTCAATTTCAAGCAACCAACACTAACAACTGGCTTGCAGAAATCCCCAAAAATCTAATAGTCAGCCCTTATGAGCTGCTGTGAGCCACTCTGCACACCAATGAATAATGAATAATTTGTATGAATAAGTCAGGCTGCATAGTGATTTGAATAATGGATCAAATCCTGAAATATGAACTCAAATAGGAGTAAGTAGAAAGTCATGTCTTAAAGGTCAAAAAATCAACTCTGGGGGCACCTACTTGGTAGAGCATGAGATTCTTAATCTCAGGGTCGTGAGTTCAAGCCCCATGTTGGGTGTGGAGCCTACAAAAAAAAAAAAAAGAAATCAACTCTGTACATCTAGAGTGGGGAAGATTATGGCCAAACAGACTGCAGCATTCATAAAACAGGGTGATAGACGTCAATTGCAAGCTTACTAGTAATAATAGCAGCCATGATTACCTACTGTTATCCCTAGAAAAACTTCATGAGGTTAAGTTTTGTCCAAACCCCAAGATGGGACTGAATATACAAGAGATTTATTAGGGAAAATGCCAGCAAGGGAAATTGTGGAGGGAGCCAGAAGAGGCCAGGAGAGCCATCGGACGCAGTGTAGGTCTCACTCCTCTGAAGGACAGCAGGAAGGAAGAAAGGAAAGAAAGTCTTAGATTGCAGGGAGATTCTAAGCAAGTTTCAGCAAGGTTGACCAGGAACCCAAGAGCCAAAGTCACTAGTCGGAGGAGCCTCCGTCTTGCAGGAATGGGCCTACCTTGCTATCCCTGCATTATCCTGTCATTTGTCGGCAGCAGCCTGTGGGAAGCGTGACCTCGGTCCAAACCCAGGGATAGGTTTCAGAGCATAGCCACGGGGGCCTTTGTCAACTACGTTCTCCACAATAGGTGATCTGAAAGGCACATTTTTATGGCTCCCTACAAATTTTATTCCCGTTTTACTGGTGAGAATTCAGAGAGGTTCCAAGAGATTAAATAACTCCTCAAGATCATCCAGCAAGCGACAGAGCCAGGACAGATTCCAGCTCTGTTTGGCTACAAAACCTGTGTCTTTCCACCACCTCTGGGGTTTGAATGTGGCAGGAGTGTAATGAAGCTGACCCCCAAAGCTCATCTGGCTTCAGCTTGTGTTCAGATGACTGAAGGTTTCAGTTCAGTAGCAGTGAGAAGATCCTGGAGTTTCATCTTCAGTTCTGCTTGCTGCTTTCCAAGAGCCACAAAAAAACAAAAACAAGCCACAAAAAAACAAAAACAAGCCCAGATAATCCCCAGAAGAGAGCAGATGAAATGGTCAGAATTCTGAAAAGTAAGAAATATGTGGCATTGCTAAAAGAAGCAAAGATATTTGGCCTGTAGGAAAAAAAAAGTTACAGAACTCCCAGAGTTATCTTCAAACAGTTAAGTAAGCTCCTTTCCAGAAGCTGGGCATCCTACACTTAATCCGCGTGTCGGAATAAATATAAGACATCATCTGGGACAGATAGATGGAAATAAGCTCAAGTGGGGAACTTTCTACGTGGTACTATTCAAACGTGCACTGAAGTGGGGTATCTTCCGAATGTCCCGGTTCTCAGTATGCTGCTGGGCATATAGCAGACGCTTACTAAGTGTTTATTTGAGTGTTTGGACTAGGAAGGGAGTAGAGAGGGGAAAGAAAAGGCTGGGATGCCGTACCTCTTTTTTTTTCTTTACACATTCACCTAGGGAGTCTACTGTTCACCCACTGCTTCATTCTCCCCTCGGGTCTGAGAAGAATAGGCGGTGTGAGTTCACAAGCTAAGCTGTATGGTCTGTGTTTGAGCATGAAGGAACTCTAAAGGCAAGTTGTATGGTTCTTTGAAGAATAAAGGCTACTCATTAACTTTTCTCTTTTTCTATAGGGATTACTGGCGGGAAGTTCTTGAAAAGAATTCGTGTTAAGAAGCCTGGACAAGAGGTCTTTAAAAGTGAACTATCAGAATATGTCAAGGCCGAGGAGCTATATATCGGAGCCAAAGTGAACGTGAATGGCTACCTGTTTCTTTTGCTCAATGCTGACGAGTACACCTTAAACTACATGGAAATGAATTCAGATAAGGTGAGCTGACTGTGGAACTTTCGGCTTGCCCCTCAGCACTCTGCAGTCTGTGTTTTTCTTTCTCTAGGCCTTTTTTTCTTCCTGCCGGTCTTACATTGTGCATTCACACACGTGGCCATGAATAATGGATCTGCGCGACTTGGCCACAGGTCCCGATCTCCTCTGTTTACATGCTGGGCCCTCCACTGCCCAGCGGCACGGATGCCGGGCACAGGCAGGAGGCAGGCCCAGGGTTGAATCAAGTTTCCTGGGTTTTCTGCTGACGCTGACAATGTTTTCATAAAGAGATTCAGTGACTATAGGAAAGGAAGAAAATCTGGTGCCACACACTGTGCCGTCCCCGTTAATTGGCACAGGCCTGCACAGAAGGCCAAGAACTGAACAAACAGAAACCCCAAGGGAACCCGATAGTTGCTGGGGTTGCAACTTTCCAGAACAGGAGCTACCTGAGGCCTACATAAGAATTCAAGGACAAATTGGCAACAGCAAGCTCCGGGAGTTTTTTTCGTTGGAAACAAGATGGCAGCTGGGTACTGTTAGTAAAAGTACTAGTATTGGCAGTGCTGGTCTGTAAAAATAATGCGTTGATGAAATCTTGATTTTAAGTGTGGACTGGTTTGCTGTACAAACACGTATATTTGAGAGATATTGCCTAATATTGAAAAATCTACCTAGAAACACTTTTTTTTAAAAGACTTTATTTATTTACTTGAGAGAGTGAGTGAGCGAGCACCTGGGAGCACACAGAGGGAGAGGGAACACAGAGGCAGAGGGAGAAGCAGGCTTCCCAGCAAGCAGAGAGCATGATGTGGGGCTCGATCCCAGGACCCCGGGATCATGACCTGAGCTGAAGGCAGATGCTTAACTGACTGAGCCACCCAGGCGTCCCTAGAAATAATTTATTTTAAAAGTCTGCCTGTAAGGGGGCACCTTGGTGGCTCAGTTGGTTGGGCGTCAGCCTTTGGCCAGAGTCATGATCCCAGGGTCCTGAGATGGAGCCCCGGGTCAGGCTTGCTGCTCAGCAAGGAGTCTGCTTCTCCCTCTCTCTGCCCCTCCCCCTGTCCATGCTCTCTCTCTTTCTTTCTCTTTCTCTCTCAAATAAATTTTTAGAAGTCTTTAAAAAAAAAGTCTGCCTGGGGCGCCTGGGTGGCTCAGTTGGTTAAGCGACTGCCTTCGGCTCAGGTCATGATCCCGGAGTCCTGGGATCGAGTCCCACATCGGGCTCCCGGCTCGGTGGGGAGCCTGCTTCTCCCTCTGACCCTATCCCCTCTCATGCTGTTTCTCTCTCTCTCAAATAAAAAAAAGTCTGCCTGTAAGTAATAATGTTTATGTGCCAATTATATCTGTATCTGTATCTTTTTCTATATCTCTATACACAGTACCAATTCTGTTTCATTTGTATGTAAAATGCTCGGGTGAGTTGCTAATATCAGTCTCTCTGTGTATATCCCATCATCCTCTGTTTGGGTCCTCTGAGCAGCAGGTGCCAAGGCTGAATTAGATAAGCAAGGGACATACCAGGGGAAACGCATATGAAGGATAAGCGAGGAAGGAGCAAGAGCAGGTGGGGAGCCTGAGCTGTAGGTCTGACCCCTGAGAAAGGAGATGGAAGGAAGGAGGGTGGGACGCAAAAGGCCTCCGGACACAGTACAGCTCTAAGAAAGTGTCAGCCAGGCTGATGGGGAGTCCGAAGTCAAAGGCTGCCTATAGAAGTGCCAGGTCAGGCAACAGTGGCCCAGCTCTGGTGTCCCTGAAGGAAAACGGCCTAGGCAGAGTATGGCCAGAAGGTACGGCCGGTGGGGGGCTGTCGGCTCTTCTCTATGGTTTCTCTGGATGGTAGGCCCCCACGGCACCCTCCAGGATCACCACTCCGTTTCTCCATTTGCAGGGTTAGGGTTTCGGCCTATCATAAAACTGTGAACTGGTGGGCCTTCAAAAGCACTGAATTCAGGCGAGAGGCTCAATGATTGGGCAGTTAGGTTTCTGGAGACCAGCAGGCTCATCTAGGAGACATGGCTACACACTTCCTGGCTTAGAGGCCTTCGACATGTATTTTCCCTGAGCTCCACTTCCCTCATCTTTACACAGTGACTCTTCCAGAGAGTTCCTACACAGAGGAGATGTTGTCATGCATGTGAGGTGCTTCGCTCTGTGTGGCCCATAGCAAGCTCAGTCAGGGTACAATTTACAATAGCTATTGTGAATTTGGACTCAGTTTTCAAACACAGGGCGAACCTATATGTTAACATACATATGTATATATGTATATGCATATATGTATTATATGTACATATATACATATTATATGTATGCATTATATACACATGTGTGTATTCTATATATGTATTTTATATGTATATTATATACATATATTAACATATAGCTTGAGTGTGTATGTGTGTATGTATATATACATATATATTTGTAAGATATAAAGGGCTTTTCTCCTTTCAGAAAGGTAAAAAGAGGGTAGGACGTTATCTGGTATCAGCATCCCAAGTGAAAACTGCATTATTTTAAAACTACCCTTAACAAGGACTTTTGAAGCAGAGAAAGATTAATATACTCTGTTTTTTTTGGTTTGTTTGTTTTTTTGTTTTTGTTTTTAGCAGGGGAGGCACAGAGGGAGAGGGAGAGAGAAAATCTTAAGCAGGCTCCACGCCCTGCACTGGGCACGGAGCCTGACACGGGGCTCGATCTCACAACCCTGAGATCATGACCTGAGCCAAAATCAAGAGTTGGCCACTTAACTGACTGAGCCACCAGGTACCCCAAGATTAATATACTCTTTAATATCTTTGCAAAAGAGCTAATGGATCCAATCATGGAAATAGATGAAAGGCAATGAGGAAAGGTGGGGCGGATGGGGGCTGCAACAGGTCCCAAATGCCCTGGTGGAAAGAGAGATCTTTATACTAAATTTAACATCAATGTTTTTAATCTTCATATTTAGTCTTCTCATTTTTTTTTTTAGCTCTTAGCTGTAATTATTTACAAGCTTATGCCTTACTGGATTAAATAAGAAGTATTTTTACAGAGTCAAAAACCTAATCACAGGGTAGGAGATGGCAACTGGGGGCTGCCAGAGAGTGAATGTCAGGGGATTACAGTGCATGTGGATCTCTGACACCCAGCCATGCTCTGCTCAGTGCATCGTCTGATTGCCAGTAGTCCCAGGGGGCCCACTCTTAAGATCCGGAGAAAATGAGGGTCCACTTATCCAATTGTGAATCTCCATTCTCTCCATTAGGGTCTCCCAACATATTGGGCCAACGTCCAAGGGTTCAGGGGAGAAGGCTGAGGGATTGTTTTCTGGTTCCTGTGGCTTGCTGTCGCTTAAGCTCATTTCTCTCGGATCTAGGCCTATGTTGATGTCACTCATTGTCCTAAAAATGCAACCAAAGAGACTTAATTCTAGTCGTGTCTTCTCTGCGTTGGTCTCTATGGAAAGCCATGCCCAGCTACCTTCAGGTTCAGGGCGTGAAGTCTCTTTGCGGGCCATCAGAAAGATGAGGCTCCCTACGTCCCAGGCACGTTTTAATATCCTTCCTTTCCTTTCCCTCCCTCCCAACCCTCCAGTTTCCCATGAGCAGCATTGAACTTGTCCTACAAAAGCTGAAAGAAGAAGAATCAAAATCCAGAGAGATCAAGCAGGTATTTGCAGCTGCTGACTGTAGGCACACAAAGATGGTGGATTATAATACATTCAGGTAAGCCAGATGCTGCCAGCAATAATCTGTTTTCCCTTCAAGATTGTCCAAAGAGCAAAAAACAATTTCTTCCCTGGTGCTGCCTAACTAATTTACTACATGCTTTTTATTAGGACTTGACATTTCTTTGTGTTCGAACTACTTTGTGATCAAGTTTGGTCCATTTCTAGTAAAGTTTATGTATTTGCATATAAAAGGAGCTTATAGGCAAGAACAGAGAGACAAAAGCACAGAAAGTCAGTTCTGTTGTCTTGTGAATCATGGTATTGAAGGCTCCAGGGGAATGCTGGGAAGAATGCATCTGGGTGAGAATGGCAGAAAAAAAAAAATGCAGCTAAGGGCACCCCCTCTGAAATCTGGGGAACAAAGGAGGGACAGCTCCCTAGGAATGTGATCCAGTTGGAAAAAGAGAGTGGAAACTTTCCTGATTATCAGAGAAGAGGTGATAGGTATGCGTCTGTGTGTAGGTGTGCTTACACACATCCGTGTGTTTTGAAAAACATAAGACAGAAATCGAGGGGAAAATAGAGGACAGTAGTTAGAACTCTAATAAGAAATCATGAGCCATAAAGGTTTTCTCTAAGGTAGAGCTGAATTCTGGGACTGTCCAGTGGCTGACCTAGGCAAATTGCCAAACAGTGGAAACACAGGGAAATTCAAATTCAGGATCTAGTACAATTGTGAGACTTCTTAGCCTGAAAACAAAGTGAATGGAGCGTTCAGGAGAATGTAAATTAAATCATGGATGGGAGGACAAAGGGGACTTTCTCTTTAGGCTGAGAATTCTGGCTCCTGAAAACAGTAGTGGCCAAAAGCTATATAGGAAACTTGCTGCAGTCAAGATGTGAGCTGACCAGTGAGGAAGTGAGTCCAGGACAGGGTGGTGGGGGAGCGGGGGGGATCTTTCCAGCTTTGTGTCTGGAGTTGCCTATTACATCAATACCTGGTGACCTGAGGCCACCATCAGGCCCGAAGTGTTCCCAAAACTCATTTGTTATCTTAACAAAGCTCTTTTGTATCTCCAGAATGTTCTTTTGAGAGCAGTCAGGACATGTTTTTATTGTTTAGAATTGCCAACCTTCTGGGGTCAATAAGAATTTATAGCTCTTTGTTATTGTTCATAGTCATACACATGTTCGTGGCCTTTTGGAAAATAAAGGGAGACGGAGGAAAGAGCAAAGACACTTGCTCAGGCCCGGGGACTAGCGGAAAGCTGCGGAGGAAGAAACAAATTTCCATCAGAAACGAGGGAGTGGTTTCGCTTTTGTTATTTTGTGTCCTTTTACAAAAGCATCCATTCTCCCAACACTCTAGCAAAATCTGCTGGAAACACTTCAGTGAGTTTATGGGACTTTCTGGGAGGCACTTAGGCCCCGGGCAGGAGATCCAAGGAGGAAAAGTTGCTCTGCAGATGGAGGCCTGACCCTGACCGTGGGTGGAAGAAAGGCCCGCCAGGCCGTGTGATGGAGGACAGCCTCAAGGCACCGCGTGCTTGGAAAGAACCAGCTCCTCCCCCCCCCCCCCCCCCCCCCCCATCTTGAGGCCCTCTCCTGGCCAGGAATTCCTTAAGATGGAAACCAGATCAGGTCATCATGCCCGGCCTACAGAACCCTTCCATGGCTTGCCATCATCCGTACAGTAAGATCCAGACGTTTTGGGGCAGCTGGCTAAGCCCGGAGTGATGTGACTCTGTTTGTGTTTCCAGTATTAATCACTTCTTGTTCCCCAGTCTCGTCCTCTGGCCTCGATGGCTGCTGCTCAGTTTCTCGAATGAACAAACGTGTCAAGCTCTTGCCTGCCTCCAAGCCTATGCACACTCCCTTCCCTCTGCTTAGAATGCCCACATTCCGGGGCAAATTCTAAGGCTCGTCTTCAATGGCACTTCCGCCGAGGGGGCTTGCTTTCTGCTTCTCCTGCCTAAAGTAGATCAATCCCTGTTATCCTTAGCTTTTTGCTGCTCTTTTTCATAGCACTTCGTACAACTTGCAGGTACTTGATTCAAATAGCGGTTACTTGGTGCGTGTGTGCCTGTGTGTCTTCTCCTATTAGAATAGGAACTTCCCGAGGGCCAGGGACCTCGATGGTCCTGTTCACGGCCCTATCCCCGGCACCTAGCACTGGGCTCAGTGAATATCTTAATTCCCCAGTGGAATGACCAACTGCTAGAATTATTCTCGGGGGTTCCAGTTTGGAAGTGGTGGCATTGTCTCCAGATGAGAGGCCAATCCCAGCCGCTCAGTGTTTTCATGTGAGTTTGGTCGTGGTCTGACCCTTGCCCACCCCCCACCCCCCCTTATTTCCATCTCACTAGAAGACGACTTCTGTAGAAGTCCCCACTGATGGAGCCCTTACTCTGGGCAAGACAAGGTGTTAAATACAGTTCATCTACTATCCACGGGTAGCCCCTGTTGAGTTGTTAACTCGCCAGGTCCCACAATTGGCTCCGGCCAAGTACCATAGATGTTTGTCGAGTCATCTCACGAGCGGCCCTATTTCTCAGGACCGTTCAGTTGCCAGGTGTGCAGCAAACAAGCAAATAATTGATTACCTTGCCCTGGGGAAGGGCTGTCTGTCTCTGACTGGAGGGGAGTCAGGGAGAGAGAGCTAGGCCTGACCCTCACGAGCCAAGCAACTTGGGCAACTCACTCTGCCTACCTGCACCTCGCTCTTGCCCATGTCGTGGTCTCTATGGCCCTTTCCGGGCATTGACATTGTGAAGCCCTTCAGATGTCGGTTTATAAAGACACTTGTAAAATGCTCCCCCTTGCAAATCTGTGCATTGCAGGAGTAGGCAGGCAGAGACAGGACTGAGGTGTAGGCCTCCAGGCTTCATCTCCGTGTCCCTGAGTCTCTGCCCTACTTATATACCTGGCACTGTCCGCGCGCACCTGGGGACTCAGAGCTACTGGGGCAGTGGTCCAGGCCCCAGGCATTTCCTTTCCCTTCTTCTCAGACATTTGTGCCTCTCTCAGGGAAACCTTGAGAGTGGGAGGTAATCAACCACTTCCGCAGAAGATGCCACGCCTGATAACAGATGAATGGATTCATGCGTGGGCCTTCTTGAGATAATCGCCTCATAAGTGGCCTGAAGGAATGCGGGGACAGGTGGAAACAGGAGGCAGGTTGGGGAGGAAATGTTTCTTTTCTGCCTTGTGGGGGTCACTAGTTCTGTCTTTTATAGTCTGTCAGGTCGGCCGATGGGAGTTGCTGATTGTGGTCCGGGAGAGCGCAGAGAGCCTTTCTCAGAGCCTTTCTCAGAGCCTCGGGTGGCTCCTGGGCAGATCTCAGCAGGGAGCTGGGCAGGGACTGGGCTTGGCAGGGCCAGCGTCTTGTGCAATTGCGAACATCGCAGGGTGAGGCTTCCCCTTGTGGGCCCTGGATTCTGAACGATAGGCTGCAGCAGCAGCAAGGGCCCCGTGCCAGGGAAGATGTGGTCGGGCCCTCTCTCTGGCCACCTCCCCAAGGCTTGAGCTACCAATTGGAGATGACCCCTACCCCAGGGAGCCTGTGTATATTTTGGTTTTCTGCGTGCTCACCTTTTCTCCCCACCTGGGCCAAGCTCCCAGAGGGCAAGGCCCACGCCCGGTTCACCCCTGTGTCTTTCCCAGCTACCTCCTGGACCCAGTGTCTCAGGCCTCAAAGCACATAGGAAGTTACTACATAGTTCCTCCTTAGACGCCCATCATCAACGGCAGGGCCAGGAGATTTCCTGCGAACATCCATGTAATAAATGCCTTCTAAGATTTAGAGTCTCGAGAAAGTTTTTTCCCTTGTAAAATTAAAATTCTTCCTGAGAGGGTAGTACAATATAAATAAGATCTGATTTTGGACTTGCTGACCCGAGTCCAAATCTCAGCTCTAACATTTGTCAGCTTGGCAGCGGTAAGTTGCTGAACAGTGTTTTCACCTATAAAATGGGGATAATAATACCCACTATATTAGAGCAGTTGTGATGAGTAAATATGATAATATATACAAAGTTCTTATTGTAGCATGCTGTGGTGTATGGTGGACACTAGAAAATGAAAAACCCTTTATCCCAATAGTTGCCACTTTGTGTCACCAAAACTAGTAATAGAAATCTGCCTTATTTTCAGTATTTCAGTTAAGTTATAGATTTATCTACGATGAGGTCATTGAAAACATTCTTTAGGGGCACCTGGGTGGCACAGTCAGTTAAGCATCTGACTCTTGGTTTCAGCTCATGTCCTGATCTCAGGGTCGTGAGACTGAGCCCCACGTCAGGCTCAGCACAGAGTCTGCTTGAGATTCTCTCGCCATCTCCCTCTGGCCCTCCCGCTCGTGCTCTCTATTTCTCTCTCTCAAATAAATCTCTAAAAAAATTCTTTAATAAACAAGGTTGGAAGAAACTCTTAAAAACCTTGGAGGCCATGAAGGTGGAAAATAAACATCATCATTGGTGGACTGAGGTTGGGAAACACTGTTATAATCCACCCTATTACTGTCCTTTACTTCAAGGAAGAAGAATATAAATTTAGTGCTTAGAACATTGTAATGATCTCATCCTGATTTATCTCAGACAATTATCTCTCCCTTTATGTGGTTTTGCTCTATCTTTATTCAAACAACTCTGTGTTGTTATGGGTGTTTTTACTGTAAGTCTAACATCTTTTAAGTCTATGAATCTGTATGAACAAAAGCAAAAACTAAGATATATTCCAGAAGCACTCAAATATCTATTCTCATCATGAGCCAAATAGACACTCTGACAGTGTTCGTAGCATATCTTTGAGATGGGAGCCTCGGCATACATTTTTTAAAAACAGCGTTTTGAACCTTCGTAAAAGCATTAAATATAAATAACGTGATGTCATGGAAAAAACAGTGGCCCGGGAATCAAAAAGAGCAGGATCTTTGATTTGATTCTGTCACTGCCTGATGGCGTTCTTTGTATCGGTGAAGCCTTAGTTTTAAAAAGGAGAATCGTCTCTGGCTAGCTAAACCAAAAAGGAATTTATTAAAAGGATCCTGGGTAGTTCACAATATCATTGGGAGGGCTCGAGAAATAAGCCTGAAACTAAATTCTAGGAACAGTGCCCAGAACTGGGCTGTAGAACTTGTCTGATGGGAAAATGGCCTCTGTCCCTGCTGTACCGCCCATGACTCAACGCACCATTTGCACTGCTTCCAAGAACTCCATCTTACCACAGCCATCACCACCACTGCTTCTGGCATGCTTGCGTCCTGTGCCGCTGCTGAAAACTGGATCCCTCTGACACCTAACATGGTCTACACCTCGCTGGTTTCCCCTGTTAATCCCTCCCAAGTCAAAGTCTTCTATAAGCTGCCCTGATTGGCGGAGCCTGAGTCACTGGCATGTTTCTTTCTTTCTTTTTTTTTTTTAATTTTAATTTTTTATTGTTATGTTAATCCCCATACATTACATCATTAGTTTTAGATGTAGTGTTCCATGATTCATTGTTTGTGCATAACACCCAGTCCTCCATGCAGAACGTGCCCTCTTTAATACCCATCACCAGGCTAACCCATCCTCCCCCCCCCA
>NW_022589738.1:16587668-16619831 GCF_004348235.1 Phoca vitulina | reverse complement strand
CCCCCCACTCCAGCAACCCTCAGTTTGTTTCCTGAGATTAAGAATTCCTCATATCAGAGAGGTCATATGATACATATCTTTCTCTGATTGACTTATTTCGCTCAGCATAATACCTTCCAGTTCCATCCACATCGTTGCAAATGGCAAGATCTCATTCCTTTTGATGGCTGCGTAATATTCCATTGTATATATATACCACATCTTCTTTATCCATTCATCTGTCGATGGACATCTTGGCTCTTTCCACAGTTTGGCTATTGTGGACATTGCTGCTATAAACATTGCACTGGCATGTTTCTAATGGCAAGGAAGCCTGGGTCTTGCAGGTTGAGCTCTGACTTCCATGTTGAGTGACGGGGAGTATAATGTGGGACTCTCCCCCAAATAGAAGGAGAGGATTTAAAAGGTGCCCTTTGCATTTGCCATGATCGTAAATCCAAGCCAAGATGAGCCAAACAGAGAACATAGAATATGGACATTAGGGACTAAACTCCTTGCCTGTAACCAAACCAAGCAAAACACTTGCTTAGTCGTGGCACTTTGTAAATACTATTCTGACCCACCAAATGGCTAAACAAAATACAAAGCCCTTGCCTGTCATCTGCTACTCTTGCGATCCCTGACACACCTGTCTGAGTTTAAACTGCCTTAAATGAAGGTATTGCATTAGCTTCAGTGAAGTTTCTAGATTGGAAGCTAGCAGTTGTATTTAGTTTGGCTTTTGTTTAATTTTTTTTAAAGTTAGGAGTTTAAACAAAAATCTATATACCTAGTGCCTCTTCAAAAATAGAAACCGAGCCTCATGGCACCAATCAGTTGGGGGAGGGTGACGGCTGTCCTCTTTAGATACAGCCTGTTCTCTGTGTTTCTTCCCAGGCTCGACAGTTGCTTATTGTCTTACACCTTCTCCCATCTGTCTTATCGGTGTACCCCAGTAGGTGCTTGACTATATAAACCCTTGAATTAGATCACTATGATGTCCCTTCCAACCATAAAATCCCACTATTTTGTTACCCAGGGTATAGTGGAAATAGGCATTTAGGAATCACTGTATTAATAACCCAAAGTAGAACTGAAGACTGATTTTTTTTTTTTCCTAGAGAGAGAGCACATGAGTGGGTGGCAGGGGAGCAGGGGGAGAGGGAAAGAGAGAATCTTAAGTAGGCTCCACACCCAGCACAGAGCCCAATGTGGGGCTCAATCTCATGACCCTGAATCATGACCTGAGCCAAAATGAAGAGTCGGACACTTAACCAACTGAGCCACCCAGGCACCCCAGAGCACTGAAGACTAATTTTTAAATTAGAACCCAGATATGATTGTGTACCTAAAAATCCAAAAGACTAAGTTTAAAAATGGGTAGAACTATTAAGAGTATTCAGGAAAGTAACTAAACACAAGAAGATTACACAAAAAGCAGTAGTTTGACTTTGTACCAGTAATAACCAGTTAGGAAATACCATGCAAGGGTGAATACTATTTGCTATAGCAACAAAAATTAGGAAATACTTGGGAATAAATACTGAATAAGAATGTGTAAGACTAAAATGAATACAATTTCAAAGCTTTATCGTATCTCTGAGTGGGAAGACATTGTTATAAAAATTCTAATGTGTGCAAATTAATCTGTAGATTTGAAGTAGTTCGAATCAGAATTACAATGTGGGTTTTTGTTGTTGTTAGATCTGGTATTGTTTTGCAGGGTTAGGGGAGAGAAATTGGCTCATTGATTATGAAAGCCCTCAGGAAAATTAAAGGATTGAGAAAAATGTGGAAAAAGAATATTAGTGTCTAGTTACTAGACTTTATATAATTTGTAGATATTTGAAAACATAATGTACTATAGTAGAGGAATAAACCCAAATATCAGTAAAATACATAAAGACCCATTCTTATGGGTCCTATTGTAAGATATGGAGAACTTTTCAAATCAGTGGAGATAGACTGGATTATTAATAAAGGTTTTAGTGACAATTGATTGGGAAACATTTAATACATTTTTACTTTGTTGTAGGGCACACTTTTCAAAAACCATAAAGGAGAAGTTGGCTGTATTGACTACAGGAAAATTTTTATGTTTCTCTATAGCAAAAGATGCAGTAAGCAAACTTAAAAGGTGAGGGACAGACTGAGAGAAAATATTTGCAACTGGTATAAGAACAAAGGAATTAACATTAAGGATTTACAGAAATCTCCCATAAAATCAGCAGAAAAAATGGGTTAAGGACAGGAATAGACAATTCACAGAAGGAATACAAATAGCCTTTAAACCCATGAAAAGATGACCAATTACGGTGCAAGCTGAAGCAACAATGAGATATAATTGTCACCTATTATACTGGCGTTGTTTTTAAAGAATAATATAACTGACTCCAGGTGAGCATGTAGCATAACAGATACTCTCATTTTCTCTTGATAGAGGAGTTTAAATTGACTCAGCATTTTGGAGGATAGTTGGCAATTTCTAGCTAATGTTTAGAAGCTTCTACCTGGTAATTGTGCTCAGAAGTTTTTATCCAGAAAAAATTTCACAAGTGGATCGTAATAGAGCTCTGTGTGTGTGTGTGTGTGTGTGCATGCGTGCACACGCACGTGTGCTCATGCATGCAATATTTATTATAACGAGCTTCGTAATAGCAAAATCATTGGAAAAATCAAATGCCCAACAATAGGATAATAGTCAGGTACATTCTACTGCATTAATTTAAGACAGTACTGTTCGGCCATCAGAAAGAATGAGGTAGACCAAATATGTGTACCCAAAGAAATACATGTATCAGTGAGGAATCAGTGAAGGATGTCTAAGTAATGCTGCAGTAACAACCAATCCCCCCAAATCTCAGGGGATTAAATCAACAAAGGTTTATTTCTTGCTCATTCTGTATATCCATTGTAGTTGTTGGGGGAACTGTGTTCATAGTAGTCACTCAGGGACTGAGGCTAACAAAACAGCCACTACCTTGAATGCTGCTGATCACTGTGCCAGAGAGAGAACTTTGGAGGGTCCAGCCCAACAAATTCTCAGCTGGGCAGAAATACGTATCATTTACACTCTCAGTGCAGTGACCAGTACTCGCCACATGGCCCTACCCACATGTTCCAAAGAAAGAGAGAAACCAGATATTGGTGAACACTTAACTGCTATCATATATACGTTGTGCTGTTTTCTAGAAAAAGCAAAATTCAGAAGGCTGTTTAATACGATCCTATTTATGAAAATATTGAAAGGTTATGTGTACATGTGTATGTGTATAAATATTTCAAGGATTGTATATCCTTTGAAGAAATCCTAGCAGGCTACACACCACGCAGTTTAAAATAGAGCACGCTTCATTCTTCGATCCATGTTTTTTTAAAACAATGCTGAGCAATTTTAAAAAAGTAAAAAGAAAACAATAAATAAAACCCAAATAAATAAACCAAAAATCCTGGGCAAAAAGCACTGAACATTTTTTGTTTCTTGCTTCAGTTTGCAGAGAGAGCTGATGGCAAATGCCGGCAGAATGTACTGAGCAAAAGTCAAGAGGCTCAGAATCATAGAGCAGGGTATGCGTTGTTCCACTTGAGGCTCTACTCTGATTATTGATTAGAGTTGAATAATTTTAATGTGTTTACTTAAAATTCTTAACACTGCAGGCCAGAATTTTATATTGCAGGCCAGAATATTTACATGCTATTGCAGGCAACAGAACTCTCTAGAGTTTTACAATTAAACTTGGGGATGGAATAGTTATTATAATTTTCAAATTCTTATCAAATTAGCAATGCAGGCTTACCCATTTGTTTCCCCCCACCATTTTAGGATAATGTTAAAACATTCAGAAAATTGGAAGGGATTGAAGAGTGAGCATTCATATAGGTGCTATTTAGGTGCATCAGTAACATTTTACTATATTTGCTTTATCACGCAACTCTCCATTCATACATCTCTCTGTCCGTCCATTAATGCATCTTAATTTTGGTGCATTTCAAAGAAAGTCAGGGACATCAGTTAACTTCCCTCTAAATATTTCAGCATGCTTAACATTTATTTACAGGTTTTTTTCTTTTCATATAAAATTTATGTTCAATAAAATGCACAAACCTTAAGTGTACATTTACTGAGGGTTTTTTTTAACTTTTTTTTATTAAGCTTTTATTTTAATTCCAATAGAGTTGGATATGCAGTGTTATATTAGTTTCAGGTGTACAATAGAGTGACTCAACACTTCCATACATCACCCAGAGCTCATCACAACAAGTGCCCTCCTTAATCCCCATCACCTATTTCACCCATCCCCCCCACCTTTCCTCTGGGAACCATCAGTTTGTTCTCTGTATTTAAGAGTCTCTTTCTTGGTTTGCCTCTCCCTCTCTCTCTTTTTCCTTTGCTCATTTGTTTTGTTTCTTAAATTCCACATATGAGTGAAATCATGTGGTATTTGTGTTTTTCTGACTGCCTTATTTCACTTAGCATTATACTCTTCAGCTCCATCCATATCTTTGCAAATGGCAAGATTTTATTCTTTTTTTACAGATGAATAATATTCCATTGTATTTGTGTACCACATGTTCTTTATCAGTGCATCTATCAAGGGGCACTTAAGCTGATTTCATAACTTGACCATTGTAGATAATACTGCAATAAACATAGGGTTGCATATATTCCTTTGAACTAGTGTTTTTGTATTTTGGAGGTAAATACCCAGTGGTGCAATTACAGGATTCTTAGGGTAGTTGTATTTCTTTTTGAGGAATCTCCATTCTGTTTTCCACAGTGGCTGAGTGATGTTAAACATCTTTAGAAGATGAGCATCATAGAAGAATTGACTATATAATTTTGGGGTTATTTCTGGGTTCTCTTTTCTGTTCCGTTGATCTGTGTGTCTGGTTTTATGCCAGTACCATCCTGTCTTGATGACTACAGCTTTGTGATATAACGTGAAGTCTGGAATTGTGATGCCTCCATCTTTGTTGTTATTTTTCAATATCGCTTTGACTATTTGGGGTCTTTTGTGGTTCCATGCAAGGTTTAGGATTGTTTCTTTCAGTTCTGTGAAAAATGTCATTGGTATTTTGATAGGGATTGCATTAACTGTTAGATTTCTTCGGATAATATAGCCATTTTAACAATATTTGTTTTTCCAATCCATGAGCATGGAATGTCTTTCCATTTCTTAGTGTCTTCTTCAGTTTCTTTCATCAGTGTTTTATAGTTTTTAGAGTATAGGTCTTTCACCTCTTGGTTAAGTTTATTCCTAAGTACTTTATTATTTTTGGTGCACTTGTAAGTGGGATTGTTTTCTTAATTTCTCTTTCTGCTGCTTCACTTTCAGTATATATAAATTCAATGGATTTCTGTACATTGATTTTGTATCCTGCAAATTTGCTGAACTTATGAATCGGTTCTAGTAACTTTTTGGTGGAGTCTTTAGGGTTTTCTACATAATAGTATCATGTCATCTGCAAATAATGAAAGTTTCACTTCTTCTTTACCCATTTGGATGACTTTTTTATTGTTGTTGTCTGATTGCTGAGGCTAGGACTTGTAGTACTACGTTGAATTAAAGTGGTGAGGGTAGACATGCTTGTCTTGTTCCTGACCTTAGGGGAAAAACTCTCAGGTTTTCCCCATTGCATATGATGTTCGCTGTGGGTTTTTCCTTTAAGCCCTTTATTATGTTGAGATGTGTTGCCTCTAAATCTACTTTGTTGAGGGTTTTTATCATGAATGGATGTTATACTTTGTCAAATGCTTTTTCTACATCTATTGGAATGATCATACAATTTTTATTCTTTCTCTTATCGATGTGATATATCACATTGATTGATTTGTGAATATTGAACCACCCTTGCATCCCGGGAATAAATCCCACTTGATTGCGCTGAATGATTTTTTTTAAGGTGTTGTTGGATTCAGTTTGCTAGTATTTTGTTGAGGATTTTTGCATCCATGTTCATCAGAGATAATTGGCCTATTGTTCTCTTTTTTTGTGGTTTCTTTGGTTTTCGTATCAAGGTAATGCCTGCCTCATAGAATGAATTTGGAAGTTTTCCTTCCTTTTCTATTTTTTGGAATCGTTTGAGAAGAATAGGTATTAACTCCTCTTTAAATGTTTGGTAGAATTTGTCTGTGAAGCCAGCTGGCCCTGGACTTTTGTTTGTTGGGAGCAGCAGAAAGAGAAATTTTCTATTTCTTTCTGTTTTAGGTTTTTTTTTTAAGATTTTATTTATTTATTTGACAGCAAGAGAGCACCAGGAGGGAAGGAGTGGCAGGGGGAGAAGCAGGCTCCCCACTGAGCAGGGAGCCCAATGTGGGGCTCTAACCCAGGACCCCAAGACCATGATCTGAGCTGAAGTCAGATGCTTAACCGACTGAGCCACCCAGGTGCCCTCTGTTTCAGTTTTTTAATCCATTCTAGGAATTTACCCATTTCTTCTAGCTTATCCAACTTGTTGCCGTATAATTTTTCATAATATTCTCTTATAATTTTTTGTATTCCTGTGGTATTGGTTGTTATTTCTCCTCTCTCATTTGTGATTTTGTTTGCTTTCTCTCTCTCTCTCTTTTTTTTTTTTTTTTTTTTTTTTTAAGATTTTATTTATTTATTTGAGACAGAGAGAATGAGAGAGAGAGAGCACGTGAGAGGGGGGAGGGTCAGAGGGAGAAGCAGGCTCCCTGCTCGGCAGGGAGCCCGATGCGGGACTCGATCCAGGGACCCCAGGATCATGACCTGAGCTGAAGGCAGTCGCTTAACCAACTGAGCCACCCAGGCGCCCATCTCTCTCTCTCTTTGATAAGTCTGGCTAGAGGTTTATCAATTTTATTGATTTTTTTCAAAGAACTAGCTCCTGGTTTCATTGATCTGTTTTTTTTTTTTTTTTTTTTATAATTTCTGTATCATTATTTCTGCTCTAATCTTTATTATTTCCTTCCTCCTGCTGGTTTTGGGTTTGGTTTACTCTTCTTTTTCTATCTCTTTTACATGTAAGGTTAGGTGTTTTATTTGAGACTTTTTCTTGCTTCTTGAGGTAGGCCTAGATTGCTTTAAATTTCTCTCTTAGAACCACTTTGGCTGCATCCTGAAGATTTTGGACCATTGCATTTTAATTCTCATTTGTTTCCATGTGATTTTTTATTTCTTCTATGATTTCTTGGTTGACCCATTCATTGTTTACTAACATGTTATTTAACCTCCATGTATTTGTGGTCTTTCCAGATTTTTTTCTTGTAGTTGATTTCTAGCTTCATAGCATTGTGATCAGAAAAGGTACATGGTATAACTTTGATCTTTTTGAATTTGTTGAGACTTGTTTTGTGGCCCAATATGTGATCTGTTCTGGAGAATGTTCCATGGGCACTTGAAAAGAATGTGTATTCTGCTGTTTTAGGATGGAATGTTCTGAATGTATCTGTGAAACGCATCTGGTCCTGTGTGCCACTGAAAGCCACTGTTTTCTTGTTGATTTTCTGTTTGGATGATTTGTCCATCGATGTAAGTGGAGTATTAAAGTCCCCTGCTATTTTATTGCTATTGATTTGTTCCTTTATTTTTTTTTAACTGTTTTATGTATTTGAGTGCCCCCATGTTGGGTGTATAAATATTTACAATTGTTATATCTTCTTGTTGGGATTATCCCCTTTATTATTATTATTTTTTTTTTTTTAAAGATTTTATTTATTTATTTGACAGAGAGAGACACAGCGAGAGAGGGAACACAAGCAGGGGGAGGGGGAGAGGGAGAAGCAGGCTTCCCGCCGAGCAGGGAGCCCGATGCGGGGCTTGATCCCAGGACCCCGGGATCATGACCTGAGCCGAAGGCAGACGCTTAATGACTGAGCCACCCAGGCGCCCCTATCCCCTTTATTATTATATAGTATCCTTCTTTTTTTCTTGTTACAGTCTTTGTTTTAAAGTCTGTTTTGTCCAGGGGGCCTGGGTGGCTCAGTCGGTTAAGTGTCTGCCTTCAGCTCAGGTCATGATCCCAGGGTCCTAGGATCGAGCCCTGCATCAGGCTCCCTGCTGAGCGGGGAGCCTGCTTCTCCCTCTCCCATTCCCCCTGCTTATGTTCCCTGTCTCTCCCAAATAAATAAATAAAATCTTAAAGTCTATTTTGTCCAATAAAAGTATTGCTACCCTGGCTTTCTTTTGACATCCATTTGAATAATAAATGTTTCTCCATCCCCTCATTTTCAATCTGCATGTATCTTTAGGTCTGAAATGAGTCTCTTGTCGGCACCATATAGATGGGTCTTGTGTTTTTTTTCTTTTTTAAAGATTTGATTTATTTATTTGACAGAGGGAGACACAGCAAGAGAGGGAACACAAGCAAGGGGAGTGGGAGAGGGAGAAGCAGGCTTCCCGCAGAGCAGGGAGCCCGATGTAGGGCTCGATCCCAGGACCCTGGGATCCTGACCTGAGCCGAAGGCAGACGCTTAACCGACTGAGCCACCCAGGCACCCCGATGGGTCTTGTTTTTTTTATCTATTCTGACACCCTGTGTCTCTTGACTGGAGCATTTAGTCCATTTACATGAAAGTAATTATTGATAGACCTGTATTTGCTATCACTTTTTTACTTGTTTTATGGTTGTTTTTGTAGTTTTTCTCTGACCCTTTCTTGTCTTTCTCTCTTTCATGGTTTGTTGGCTTTCTTTAGTGATCTACTTGGATTCCTTTCTCTTTATTCTTTGCATATCTATTACTGGTTTTTGATTTTACCATTTGGTTTGTATATAACATCTTCTGCATAAAACAGTCCATATTAAGTTGATGGTCCCTTAAGTTTGAACCCATTCTTCCCTCATCTCATTCCCACTGCATGTATATGGTGTCCTGTTTTACAGCCTTTTATTTTGTGAATCCCTTGGCTGATTCTTACAGATATACTTTTTTTTACTGTTTTTGTGTTTCTGCTTTTCACACTCTCATTTTTGGTCTCTCCTTTCCACTCAAAGAGCCTCCCTTAATGTTTCTTGTAGGGCTGGTTTAGTGGCCATGAACTCCTATAGTATTTGTTTATCTGACAAACTTTTTCTGTCTCCTTCTATTCTGAATGATAGCCTTGCTGGGTAGAGTATTTTTGGCTGCAGATTTTTCCCTTTCAGCACTTTATTTATTTTTTTTAGTATAAACTCTGCCCCCAACGTGGGGCTCAAACTCATGACCCTGAGATCAAGTGTCTCACCAACTGAACTAGCCAGTTGCCCCCCTTTCGGCACTTTGAATATATCATGCCCCCCTCTGGTCTGCTAAGTTTCTGCTAAAAAAATCTGCTGATAGCCTTATGGAGTTTCCCTCATATGTAATGGTCTTCTTTTCTCTTATTGCTTTAAAAAGTTTTTCTTTATCCATATTTTTTGCCATTTAATTACTCTGTCTTGGTATGGACCTCCTTAGATTGATTTTGTTGAGGAATCTCTGTGCCTCCTGGATCTGGATACCTGTTTCTTTCCTTCAGATTAGGGAAGTTTTCAGTTATTTCTTCAAATAAATTTTCTGCCCCCTTTCTCTCTCTTCTTCTTCTGGGATCCCTATAATCATTTTCTGAGTTTTGACAAATGCATAGAATATTAACATCACCCCAGAAAGTTCCCTCATGCCCCATCCCAGTCAATCCCTTCCCACATCCTCCATTCAAAAAGCAAGCACTGTTCTGATTTTTTTTTTTTCCACAGTGGATCTTTTTTTTTTCCTATTCTAGAATTCCATATAAAAGGAATTACACTGTATGTATTCTTTGGTGACTTCTCTCATTCAGTATGATTTTGGGATTCATTCATATTGTTGGGTGTATCAGTATTCATTCCTTTATATTACCAAGTAGTAGTCCATTGTATGAATATATCACCATTTGTTTATTCTTTCCCTTGCGGATGGATACCTTACTTGGGTTATATCTAGTTTTTGGTTAATACAAATAAACTTGTTCTGAACTTCCTTATAGAAATATTTTTGCTAACATACATATTTTTATTTCTCTTGGTTACACACCTAGGAATGCAATTGCTAGGTCATAGGTATATGTTTAGTTTTTTAAGAAACTGCCACACCTTTTACCAAGTAGTTGTACCAGTTTGCATTCCCCCTAACAATGTACAAGGAGTTTATTGCTTCACAGCCTTGCCAACATTTGGTATTGTGAGGCTTTTTAGTTTAAGCCATCTGGTAGATATGTAGTAGGGTCTGGAAAGTAGTGTCTCTTTCCAGAGGATATATATATTGTTTCCAGAGGACCCAGGATGTTGAGCATTTTTTCAAGTGCTTTTTGGCTAATATGTGTGTCTTCTTTGGTGAAATGTCTTTTTTAATTTTTTGCCAGTTTTTATTGGCTGTTTGGTGGTGCATTATTGAGTTGTAGGAGTTTCTTGTATTTCCTGGCTACTAGTCATTTGTCGGATACATGTTTCGCAAATAATTCTCTCCTAGTTTGTGGCTTGCCTGTTCACTTTCCCAGTGGTGTCCTTTGATGAGTACTGTTTACTTTTGCAGTTTTGATGAAGACCGAATTGTCAATTTTGTCTTTTATGGCTTTCTGTAATATGATTAAGATATCTTTGGCTACCTCAGAGTTACCAGGATGTTGTCCTATGTTTTCCTTTAATAGCTTTATTATTTTAGCTTTCACTTTTAAATTTATGATTTATCTCTAAATTCTGTGTATGGTGTGAGGCAAACATGGAGGCTTACTTAAATTTTTATTTTTTATTTTTTGTTTATTTTTAAAGATTTTATTTATTTGACAGAGAGAGACAGCGAGAGGGGGAATGCAAGCAGGGGGAGTGGGAGAGGGAGAAGCAGGCTTCCCACCGAGCAGGGAGCCCCATGCAGGGCTCGATCCCAGGACCCTGGGATCCTGACCTGAGCCGAAGGCAGACGCTTAACGACTGAGCCACCCAGGTGCCCCAAATTTTTAAAATGCTTCTTTGAAATTTTTGTATTATGGGGCAGAATACCTTATGTTAAAGTAGATAATAACGTTAGAGCTTTAAAATATAATTTTTAAAATAAAGAGTTTTTATAATTTAAAAATTCTTATTAAATTAATGACAGTGTTTTACCCATTCATTTTTTTCTTATCCTGGGGCATAGTTTTGACCATTAAAATTGCAGATCCTCTTTTGCAAAAGAAGCTGAAAAGCTGGTTTTTAAATTTTTTTCTTATATCTTAGAGTTTTCAACAATTTCCTTACATAATACATTCCCACTTCTTTTTTTAAAAAAATATTTATTCATTTAAGAGTGAGAGAGAGACAGAGCATAATCAGGGGGAGAGGCAGAGGGAGAAGCAGACTCGCTTCTAAGCTGGGAGCCTGACATAGGGCTCAATTCCAGGACCTGGAGATCATGACCTGAGCCGAAGGCAGACACTTCACCATCTGAGCCACGCAGGCGCCCCACCTTCCCACTTCTTGAGAAGTATTTTAATAAATTATTATCCCAGTTAACTAAGGAATGCTAGATACCAATGATTGTATTAACTGATGGAATCTGTATACTATGCACATAAGACGGATTCTATTTTCCAAAGATGGCTTCAACAGTATGCCCCATCCAACATATTTAACTACAGTGTGAACTTGACACTCTTTCCGCTGAGAGGTGGGGTCAGTTCCTCTTGATCTTGAGTGGCCTTGTGATTCACTTGTAACCAATAGAATGTGACAGAATTGAGGCTGTGTGACTTCTGAGGCCCGGTCAGAAAAGATGACGGTGCAGCCTCTGCATTGTCTGCTGGGACCCTTGCTTTTGGAGCCCTGACCCACTGTGTAAGAAGTTCTACCACCCTGAACCTGCCATGCGATGAAGCCCCAACTACATGGAGAAACCATGTATAGGTGGTAATTTAATTGACAGCCCAAACTGAGATCTCAGGTCATGGCTCTTGCTGCCAGTTATAGAATCTTCCAGGTTGAAATCCCATACATTCTTCGTGCCCTTCTGAGTTCCTGACCCCCCAAATCCATGAACATAACAAAATGGTTGTCTTAAGCTGTTAATTTTTAGGGTGATTTGTTAAACAGCAATATTAACAGGAGCACCATGCACCAACACATTCCAAGGACTTAGAATACTAAAAATGTGTAGTTCTCACACTATTCAATTTTTAGTTATTTGAGAGACAAGTTGATAGCCTATAGTGCCTCACAGTCATGGCTTTCCTGTTCTTTAATTGCAGAGATAGAGAAATCTTGTGCCACATCTTGGAAGTTGCTCTGGGGAAAAGATCTCTACATCTAATTAGAATGCAAAATATGCCCCCCCCCCAAAAGATTCTGTATACTTGTATCCTCTACCTGGAAGAATAGTGAACTTTCTTCCTTTCACCTGAACTGAGCTGGGGAAGGTGGGGTTTTTTGTGAATTAAGATGTGTTTTCCATCTGAAGAAGAAATTGTGGCCTCATTTTCCAAGACCCATGTTTGATTTTTTTTAAAATTCTAATTTATTTTAAAATGTACATACAATAAGATTTACACATTTTGGCGTACAGTTCTTAGGATTGTGAAAAATCCCTAGAGTTGTGTGACCACCACCACAATAAAGATACAAAACAGTTCCATCTCCTCTGCCTCCCCACCAAAAAAAAAAAAAAAAAAAAAAAGCCAAGAAGAAAGAAATACGCTTTCTCCTGAGTAAATACCTAGGAATGGAACAGAATCATAGGCTAGGTATATTTAACTTTGTGTGAAACTATTAAACTGGTTTTTGTTGTTGGTTTTTTAAGAGATTTTCTACATCTTTTGTTAGATTTTCCCCTAGATAGTTGGTATTTTTGGTCCTTTTATAAATGGTGTCTTTTTTAGTCATTGCCCCAGAGTTTGCAATATACATTTACAATTAATCCAAATCCACTTTTATTTTATTTTTTATTTTTTTAAAAAGATTTTATTTATTTATTTGACAGAGGGAGACACAGCAAGAGAGGGAACACAAGCAGGGGGAGTGGGAGAGGGAGAAGCAGGCCTCCCGCCGAGCAGGGAGCATGACTTGGGGCTCGATCCCAGGACCCAGAGATCATGACCTGAACCGAAGGCAGGTGCTTAACCGAATGAGCCACCCAGGCGCCCCCCAAATCCACTTTTAAATAACTCTATACCACTTCACAGGTAGTGCAGGAACCTTATAATAACAAAATATTCCTAATTCCTTCTTGCCATCCTTTGTATCATCACTGTCGTTTATTTCACTTATACAGAAGCACATATATATTATATATATACATATATACATACATTACATATATACATATACATACATATATACTTGCTTAAATATATTGTTGCTATATTTTTAAGATTTTATTTATTTATTTGTCAGAGAGAGAGAGCGTGCCAGCACAGAGCAAAGCAGGGGGAGCGGCAGGCAGAGGGAGAAGCAGGTTTGCACTGAGCAAGGAGCCCGATGCGGGACTCGTTCCCAGGACCCCGGGATCATGACCTGAGCCGAAGGCAGATGCCTAACCGACTGAGCCACCCAGGCGCCCCTGTATTGTTGCTATTACTATTTTGAACAAACTGTTGTTAGATCACTTTAGAATAAGAAAAATCAAAATTTTTACTTACCTTCACTTATTCCTTCTCTAATACTCTTTCTTTCTTTATGTAGATCCAAGTTTCTGACCTATATCAATTTCCTTCTTTCTGATGAACTTTTTTTAAGATTTCTTGCTAGGCAAATCTGCTGGCAACAAATTCCCTCAATGATTGTCTGAGAAAGCCTTTATTTCCTCTTTCACTTGTGAAGAATAGTTTTGTAGGATACAGAATTCTGGGTTGGTGGGTCTTTTCTCTCAAAGTTTTAAATACTTCACATCACTCTCTTCTTGCTTGCGTGGTTTTGGAGAAGCAGGATATAGTTCTTCTCTTTGCTGCCCTATAGGTAAGTTTCCTACCCCCCCGCCCCCGGCATCTTCCAAGATTTTTTTTCTTTATCTTCGATTTTCTACAGTTTGAATATGATATGCCTAGGTGTAGTTTTTTGGGGGTTATTTATCCTGCCGAGTGTTCTTTGAGTTTCCCAGATCTGTGGTTTGGCATCTGGCATTAATTGGGGGAAATTCTCAATCGTTACTGCTTTACATATTTCTGTTGTTCCTTTCTTTCCTTTCCTTCTAATATTCCCATTATTCCTTTTGTAGTTGTTGCAGAGTTTTTGGATATTCTGTTTCTTTTTTCTTTCTGTCTTTTTTTTTCCTCTTTGCTTTTCAGTTTGGGATATTTCTATTGACATATCAAGAGCAGAAAGAGAGATTCTTTCCTCAGCTGTATACTACTGAGGCCATCAAAAGCATTCTTTGTTTCTGTACAGTGTTCTCTCTAACATTTCTTCTTGATTCTTTCTTAGAATTTCCATCTGTTTGCTCGCATTATCCATCAGGTCTTGCATGTTGTCTACTTTCTCCAGTAGATATTTAAAATTTCATTTCAAATTCACAGTCTGATAATTACAACATTCCTGTCACATCTGAGTCTGGTTCTGATTCTTGCTCTGTCTCTTCAAACCATGTTTTTTGCACCAGTTAGAAATACCAGTACAATGTTGAGTAGAAGAAGCAAGAGAGAACATGGTTCTCTTGTTCCTAAAATAGGGGGAAGGCATTCAATCTTGAACACTTGAGTATAATGTTAGCTAAGGGTTTTTGGTAGATGTCTTTTATCAGGTTGAAGAAGTACCTTTCTATTCCTGTTGTGTTGAGTGTTAAATTTTGTCAAATCCTTTTTCTGTATCTACTGAGATGAATGTATTGGTTTTCTGTTTTAGTTTGTTAATATGGTGACTTACATTGATTGATTTTGAAATGTTAAACCTTGCATTTCTGAGATGAACCTCACTTGGTTATGGTGTTATTTTTTCTTTTATACATTGTTGTACTTAATCTACTAAAGTTTTGTTTGGAGTTTTTGCATCTCTTTTCATGAAGCCTCATAGAATGAGTTACCTGCCTGTCATGGCAGATCACTTTACCTGTTGGGATTTTATTTTCCTGTTTGTAAAAGGAAGAGGCTGGATAAATGATTTATCCATTATTTTCCATTATAATGGAAAATAGTCTTTTCTGTTATTCATATTTTCCCATGATTTACATTTATCTTAATTAATCTTTTAAAATTATTTTACATATATTTTATTATATATAAAAGTAAAATAGCATATTATTAAGTGATAAATATACATATTGAGGGTAACTGCTCAAAACATTTTAAATGAAGAGGTGTTTGATCAAAAACTTCTAGGAAACACTGCTGTATATAATTCTCCTGCCTAGCAGGGCTAGACTTCCTCATAAGCCTCAGTCTTTCCCACCCAGGGCACTTGGCTATCAGTCTTTGAGGTTGTGTTGGACACTTACATAAAACCTCATTTCATCCTTAAAATAACCCTGTAAGCAGACTCATTAGTTAGCTCAAGGTCACAGAGCTAATTAAGGGCAGAGCTGGAATTCAGACCTAAGTCTGTCTGATTCCAAATCTGATATTCTGTCTTTTAAAATTTAGATGAGGGGTACCTGATGGCTCAGTCATTTAAGTGTCTGACTCTTGATTTCAGCTCAGGTCATGATCGCAGGGTCCTGGGATCGAGCCTTGTGTCAAGCCCTGTGTTGGAGTCTGCTTGAGGATTCTTTCCCTCTCCCTCTGCCCCTCTCCCCCCCAAAATAAATTAATAAATCTTTTAAATAAATAAATAAATAAAACTTTAAATGAAACTGTAATTGTGAAAATTTTAAATATACCAAAATGTACAGAAATTGGAAGACACAATATACCCACTACCCAGAAGTAACAAATGTTAACATTTTTCTCTACATTTTATTTTTATCTCTTTTTAAAAAATAAACAGGAAGTGGATATGTAGCTAAAGCCCACCCCTTCAGCATCTCTTTCCCTTACCAGTATCAATATGTGTATATGATCCCCATGCTTAATTTTTTCTTCATATGTATGTATCCATAAATAATTTATAATATTGTTTTGGGCATTTAAAAGTGTACATAGTGGTACAACACTATATATATATCCCTTTGCAACTTGCTGTCTTCAATAACCATATGATTATGAGATATTTCCATGTCAGTATATGTAGATCTAGTTTGTTTATTCTCACTGTTCTACAGTATTCCATTTTATGAACAAACTACAGTTTATCAGCATATTTTTTTATATTTATTAAATTTTTTGATCATTTTATTTTGCTTTTTTTCATATGATAAGTGTACTCTTTAATCCCCACCCCCCTATTTCACCCAACCCCTTCACCCACCTCTCCTCTAGTAATCATTGGTTTGTTTTCTATAGTTAAGGATCTGTTTCTTACTTTGTCTCTCATTTTTTTCCCTTTGCTCATTTGTTTTGTTTCTTAAATTCCACATATGAGTGAAATCATAGATATTTGTCTTTCTCTGACTGACTTATCTCACTTAGCATTATACTCTCTAGCTCCATCCATGTTGTTGCAAATGGCAAGATCATATTCTTTTTTATGGCTGAATAATATTCCATTATATCCATTCATCTATTTTTTTTTTAAAGATTTGTTCTCCATTTATTTGAGAGAGAGAGAGCGAGCAGGGGAAGGAGCAGAGAGAGAGGGACAAGAGACTCCATGCTGAGTGTGGAACCCTTCACGGGGCTTGATCCCACAACCCTGAGATCATGACCTGAGCAGAAATCAAGAGTCAGACATTCACCTGACTGAGCCACCCAGGCTCTCCTATTCAATTATTTTTTTTTTTAAGATTTATTTATTTGAGAGAGAAAGAGAGTAGGGGGGAGGACAGAGGGAGAGAATCTTTAAGCAGACTTCCCCCTGACACAGAGCCCCATGTGGGGCTCCATCTCACAACCCTGAGATCATGACCTGAGCTGAAACCAAGTCGGATGCTCCACCGACTGAGCCACCTAGGTGCTCCTATCCATTTGTCCACTGACGCTTCCATAATTTGGCTATTGTAAATCATGCTATCAGTTTCTTATTGTATTAGTTTCCTGTGGCCACTGTATCCAGTTACCACAAACTAAGTGGTTTAAAACAACAGAAATGTACTCTTACGGTTCTGGAGGCCAGAAGTCTCAAATCAGTATCACCAGGCTGAAATCAAGATGTCAGCAGGGCCGTGCTACCTCTGGAAATGCTGTGGGAGAATGTGATCCTTGCTTCTTCCAGGGGCTGCTGACATTCCTTGGTTTGTGGCCACATTACTCCGATCTCTCCCTGTGCCTTCACATCACCTCCTCCTACTGTGTGTGTGTGTGTGTGAAATATCTCTCTTCCTCTTTCTTTATAAGGATATATGTGATGGCAATTAGGGCCCACACAGATAATCCAGGATAATCTAGGGTTCAAGATCCATAGTTCAAGATCCATAAATTAATCACATCTGCAGAGACTCTTTTTCCAAATAAAGTAATGTTTACAAGTTCCAGAGATTAGGACCTGATATCTTTGGGGGTCATTCTTCAGTCCTCTACCACTTACAGACAGCTCCATTGCTATTACAAATAGCCACAACGGAACGTCCTTGTACATGTCTCTGTAACTATGTGCTAGTTTCTCTAGAATAGGAACCTAGAAGTAGAATTGCTGGGCTATAGACTGCATCTTCAACTTTACTAAAGAATGTTAAATTATTCCTCGAAGTGGTAGCACCAATGTGTATCTTTATACTTTGCGTATTACTCATTTTTCTGTTGGGATTTAAGTCTTACTGCTTTGTTCTTGATGCATTTTGGATGTGAGTTGCTTATGTACGTTCCAGACACATTGTCTATCTGGATTTCTTTTTGCACTTTCTGTATGGTGTCTTTTGCCATGTGGAAGTTTAAAATTTTAATTGTAAATCATTTTATCCTCTCTTTTTCTTTCTGGTTTGTAAATCTTGCATCCTCTTTAAGAAACTGTGAATACCATATGCATTGCTAGTTGCCCCAGCACCATGCATTGAGTAAATCTGTCCTTCTTCCAGTGGTTTGTATTAACATTTCTGACGTATTTCATGGGCCCAAATCCGTATGATCAGTTTCCGAGCTCTCCATTTTGCTAAATTCGCCTACCTGTCTATCCCTGAGCCAGTACCACCGGTTTTAATTTGTTACTGTAATATCATGACAAGTTGTGATATATAGCAGCGTTCTAATTTTTCTCCTTCTGACTATTCCTAGGTCAATTTTATGACCACTTTTTCTAGTTCTTTAAAAAGCCAGATTGGATTTTGACTGGAATTGTGCTGAATTTAGAGGTTAAGGGGGGCGGGGCATAATTGCTGTCACTCTGAAACGGAGATTTCCTGTCTGTGTGAGGCATAGGTGATAAGCACTACACTACGGAAACGCGGCTGATTCCCTGTCTGTGAATATGGTATATCTTGTTTCATAACGTAGTTTTGTTGCTATTACGAATATAGTCTTTTTACTTTAAAATTACATTTCTAATTGGTTGATGCTGGTGTATATGAATGTTACCGATTTTTGTATTTGATCTCATTTTCTCTTTTGAGTTCTGTAGATTCTTTTGGATTCTATTTTGGGCCATATCATAAAAACTGCAAATAATGACAGCCTTGCCTCTTCCCTTTTAATCTTTATAGTTCTTTTTCTTTTTTTCTTTTTAATTGTATCTGCTAGGAGCTGAGAGAAGTAGTAATAGCAGATGTCCTTATCTTTTTTCCTGACTTTAAAAGAGATATTTCTAATACTTCACCATTAAGTACTCTACTTGTCCTAGGTTTTTAGTGGATGCAGACATTTTATTTCGGTTTTTCACATCTTTGTTCATAAAGGAAATAGGCCTAATACTTTCTTTTTTCTCGTACTGGCCTCGTCCATTTTATATATCCGTGTTTTATAACCTTCTCATAAAATGAGTTTCAGAACATTCACTCTGTTTTTTACAGTAGGTATTACCAGTTCTCTGAAGGTTTTGTAGAAGTTGCCTGTAAAACCACATAGCCATTCCTTTTTTTCCTGTGGGTAGATTTTTAACTAATGATTCACTTTCTCTATGGATAATACATCTTATTCCAGATTTCTCTTTCTCCTTGGGTTGGAAAATTATATATCATCTAGAAACTTTTTTCATTTTGTCTAGTTTAAAAGTTTTATCACCTTTTTAGCTCTCACACTGTTGATCTGTGCCTGTCCCCTCCTTTTAAAATCAATTTTACTAGAATTTTTAAATTTTTTTTTTTAAGATTTTATTTGTTTATTTGAGAGAGAGCGCACATGAGCTGAGGGTGAGGGACAGAGGAAGAGAGAGTGGGAGAAGCAGACTCCCCACTGAGCAGGGAGCCTGACATGGGACTCGATCCCAGGACCCTGGAACCATGACCTGAGTTGAAGGCATATTGCTTCACCGACTGAACCACACAGGCAACACTTACTAGAATTTTTTGACTAGTTTTAAAAGTGTCAGATTTCAGTTGTAAACCCTCTTTATTTTTGCTTTGTTTTGTATTTCATTATTTCCTCCTCTTGGTTTTATTATGTCCTTTTTTCTATTTTCTGTTGTGTTTATTTTCTAATTTCTTGCATTGAACATTTGTTTCACTGATTGAGTCTTTATTCTCTAAGAAATACACTTAAGGCTTAGTATTTATTGTCCTTCATATGTAAATATGTCCTAATATTGGCCAATTAATTATTTGTTTTTAAATTTCCAAATGTGTATGAGATTAGCTTTTAGTTCTTGATTTCTCTTTTTATTACATTTAGAGAATATGGTTTGCATGACACTGATTCTTTGATATTTGTTGAGACTTGCTTTGTAACTCTGGGACTAAATGTTATTTTCTGAAATTTATTTTTCTCTTACTTTTGAAGTTTAACTGGGTTAATAGTTCTAGATTTATAATTCTCTTCCCTTGACCTTTTGAAGATTTTGCATTGTCTTCTGCCCTCCATTGTGGTTATTGGTTAAGTCTCTTGTTAATATAATTGCTCCTCTGTAGTGGTATGTCTTTTTTTTCTCATGTTGCCTTTCTCTTTGTTTTTGGTGTTCTGTAGTTTCATTGCAATGTATCTTGGAACTGTTTGTAGCTGTTCAATTTGAGAATTATTGTGAGCCATTGTCTCGTCAAATATCTTCTCTAGTCCATTCTGTTTTCCTCCTCAAACTCTCAATCTGTGCTTTGTCTCTTAACTTCTTGTCACACTTCTCTCTCTTCTCCATGTCTTTTAACCTCTCATTCATTCTTTTCACTTAGAGTTTTCATCCTGTGCTACATTCTTGGGATTTTCCTTGAATCCATCATCCAGGTCATTGATTCAGTGACTGTACCTTACAGTTCCCGTAAGTGGTTATTCAGTTGTGTGTGTGTGTGTGTTCCATATTTCTGTTATTTTTCATGGCATCTTGTTCTTTTCTTATGGTCTCTCTATGTTTTATCTCTTTAATAATTTTTTTCTCTTTAAAGATTTTTATTCATTTATTTGAGAGAGAGAGAGAGAGTGCATGAGCAGGGGGAGGGGCAGAGGGAGAGGGAGAAGCAGACTACCTGCTGAGCAGAGAGCCCATCGTGGACTTGATCCCAGGACCCTGAGATCATGACCTGAGCCAAAGGCAGATGCTTAACCCACTGAGGCACCCAGGCACCTCTCTTTAATAATTCTAAACATAATAATTTCATAGTCCATTACCGAATTTTGTTCTTTTGTCCCACACATGAGGTTCTTATCTTTCTGTTTATCTGCTGACTCTCACTCATGGTGGATCATTTCCTTTTATGTTTTCTAAGCTTATCTTAAACTGGACTTTCCTCCCACACTACAGTGTTCCTTTGCTATTTGGGTTGGCCCTTCAGAGTAGTTTTATTTCGTTTCATTTTGTTTTAAACCCTCTTATTTTGAACTAACTCTAGACTTAGAGAAATGTTTCCAAAATATTACAGAGAATTCCCATATATCCCTTACCCAGCTTCTCCTAATGATACCATCTAACCATAGTGCAGTTATCAAAACCAGGAAATTAACACTGGGACAACACTATAAACTAAATACCTTATTTGAATTTCACCAATTTTTTTCACTAATGCCCTTCTTCTGTCTCAGGATTCTATGTGGGGCCCCACATTGCATTAGTTGTTTTTTCTTAGTTTTCTGTAATCTATAGTATTTCCTCAGTCTTTCTTTGTCTTTTTTTAAAAAGATTTTTATTTATTTATTTGAGAGAGAGAGAGAGAGAGTGCAGAGAGGGAGAGGGAGAAGCCGACCCTGCTGAGCAGGGAACCTGATGCAGGGCCCTATCCCAGGACCCCAAGATCATGACCTGAGCTGAAGGCAGACACTTAACTGACTGAGTCGCCCAGGCACCCCAGTCTTTGTCTTTTATGAACTTGATATTTTTGAAGAGTATTGACCAGTTATTTTGTAGAATGTCCCTCAGTTTGGAGTTGTCTCATGTTTTCTCCTGGTTGGACTAAGATTATGCATTTTTGGTGAGAATGCTACAGAAATGACGTGCCCTTCTTAGGGCATCATATCAAGGGGCTCATGATGGCAAAATGTCTTCCTACTGGTAATATTGGCCTTGATCGCTTGATTAAGGCAGTGTTTGCCAGATTTCTCCCTTGTAAAGTTACTCATCTTTCCTTTTGTAGTGAATGAATACCTTGAGAGAGATGATTTGCGACTATGCAGATCCTGCTTTTCTTCAAACTTTCACCACTAATTTTAGCATCCAGTAACCAGAACTTTTAGGGTAGTTTTGATCTTACCCCTCTGGGTTGGCTTATAAACTGCACTTAATTTTATCTTAATTTTGATGTTAATTTATTGCCTTGGAGCTTTCCACCGTAAGTGGGTAAAATAAATTTATACTCTGAATTTTTATTTGGCTTTGAGTTCTGCAAGATAACTTTTTTGGGGGGAGGGTGCTCAGAGACTCAGCAGAGAAAAGGTCCATTGTCATCTCTCTAGGCCAACAGGCAGAGTTTATTAATCCTTCTCTCACTTCAACTGAAGCCCTTTACAGTCCTAGCTTCGTGCCCAGGTTTTGTGTGTAGGTGTTCCAAATTGTTATCCTCCTTGGCCAGAGACCTTGTCTCTTGTGCCTGAATGAGCATTAAAATCCAGGCTCTTACCTGTTAATAGTGTTTGATTCTCGCCTCCCCCATGTGGTACCTTATTAGCTTGTACTACACCTTCCCCTCTGGCTGTCAGCTACCTCTTTGCCTTGGTACCTGCTACATTTTCTCTCCTTTTTCACAAGCTCAGCCAGGAGTTTGAGTTTTAATTGCTGCCTCGTCTACCATTTTGCCACACACAAACTCTCTGCCATGCCATATGGACCCTCTAAAATTACACTAGAGAAAATACTGACTAGACACATTATGATTAATACCTGTGCTGAAGTGGATTTGGCTTTGCTCATATAGACCTAGTTAAAATCTACTCCACTATTTAAAAATCTTAATAACTCTCAGGCTTTTCTCTTTCTATTTTGGAAGCATATCCATTCTTATAGCCTTGAGTTTTATGGGATACTAGAAAAAATTCTTGGCATTTTAGAATAAATAAACCATATAATGTTGTGCCAAAACAGATAGACTATTTCTTATGTTTCTAAAGAGTGGAAAAAGGACCAACTCTTTTTCTGAGGTTTTATATATACATATATATTTATACTGTGTTTCTTTTATTTCTTTTTCCATGATTATATTCTTGTGGGAGTGGGTAAATCATTAACAGTGAAATGACTGTTTCATCCAGAATTCAGTGTTCTAATGGTCTCTTTTCTAAACGAAGTTTCTATGAATAAAAAGCACAGCAGCTCTGTGGCCATCTAGTTGGTAACAAATGACCAGGTTAGTGCCACCCAAGCTTGCTTCTTTAATTAGGGTCCAAATTTTGTTTTAAAAAAGAACAGTAACAAAATGCTAATTTTTTGTTCCGCAGAGGGAGAATTGGGATGTCAGAATTATGGTAAACTGAGAGAATACTGCAGAGCAGGGAGAGAATGACCCTTGGGCCCCATTGGGCATGCCCCGCCCTGGCCATTTTTTATTTGAGTAAATTTTGCAACCCCACGGCCTGGGTATGGAAGGCTTGCTTCAGTGTAGTATTCAACCACGTCCATTTATCATTCATTCATTCAACAAACATATGTTAGGCACCTACTCTGTGCCAGGCCCCGTGGTGGGTGAGGGAGGTTCAGAGGTCAGTGAGCGCCCTGGGAGAATGCCAGTCTCGTCTCTGAACCTCTGTCACCCACTATGGAACCTGGCACTGCTGTTTCTGGGCTGCCCATTCTGGGTCATTCTCTTCCCATACCATTTTGGAGGGAGGGCCCTGTCCTTTGATGTCCAGCTTTCTCCCACCCCTGAAGACATGGTTCCGATTACTGTTCTTCTCTTACGATGTTCCCGACCACCCCAGCTCACAGTGACCCCTGCCTCTTTGACCTCATTGCATTTCTGGCCAGGGCCACACAGCACATCTTTTTCTTCCCTCACGCACATGAGTTGAAGAATCAATGACTGACTGAATTTATGAACAAAAGCGGTGCCCTTTGTTTGGATTCAGTTTTCACTCAGTAGTTAATATCCTCTTAAAAGGGTATTCCTAGACTGATGTTGGCCTTTCTCGATGGACAGTTCATTCTACCACCTCCTAATAATTATAATGATACCTAATACTTACACGCTGCTTCCCGCACGACAGGTGCTGTAGTAAATGCTTTCTGTGTGACTCGTCCAATCCTCACAGCAGCCCTAAAAAGTAGATACTATTATTATTTTCATTTTGCAGATGAGGCAACTGGGACACAGAGACTTAAAGAACCTACCCGACACAGCTTATTACCTTGCAGGGCTGGGATTTGCACCAGGCAGTCTAGCAGTTTTGTCCGGAGTTAAGATTTAGAGTAAAACTAGCTAAGTGTGACTCCTTGTTCTGCCTCTCTAATGCCTTGTGGTCCTCACCTGTGAGTTGACAATAATTCAAGAGATTACTGCGGGGGCTGAATGAGTTAAAGATATGCTAAACACCAAGCCAGGAAATACACAGGGACATGAGATCCATCCACTTCCCCTCACCACTGGCCATGTGACCTTCCATGTTCTGGGCCTGGAAAGCATGTGTGTGCCCCTGGATCACCCAGCAGCTGGCTCTCACCAACCTTGAGATCTTTGCTCTCACTCATTGAAATCTTTTGCCTTGCTTCTACCTTTTCTGGAGGGCTCTCCTCCAGAATGGGGGCGATGGGGGTGGGATTAAAAAAAACTTCCTAGGCATATACCCCTTTGGGCTTTTTCTTCCATTATATGTGGTTTTATACTTATTTATATTTTGTCTTGCTTCAGAAATGGATTTAAGGTGAGTCACTAAGCTGCAAACAATTCTTTTTTTAAAGATTTTATTTATTTATTTATTTATTTGACAGACAGCGAGAGAGGGAACACAAGCAGGGGGAGTGGGAGAGGGAGAAGCAGGCTTCCCGCCGAGCAGGGAGCCCGATGCTGGGCTCGATCCCAGGACCCTGGGATCATGACCTGAGCCGAAGGCAGAAGCCTAACGACTGAGCCCCCCAGGCGCCCCAGCTGCAAACAATTCTGTAACATAACATGGATATACATAGAATAAAAGTGAGAGAAAACAATAAAAGTAGGAGAACTGTGGATCCCCAGGGTAGGACTGATACATGGAGCATATTTACAGACTCTCAAGTCCTGGGCATTTACTAGAGGTCAGCCACAGGCTGGCTCTGACCTTCTTTTTCTTTCTTTTTAAAGATTTTATTTATTTGCCAGAGAGAGAACATGCGCACAAGCAAGGGGAGTAGCAGAGGGAGAGGGAGAAGCAGGCTCTCCACTGAGCAGGGAGCTCGATGCGGGGCTCGATCCCAGGACCCTGGGATCATGACCTGAGCCGAAGGCAGCTGCTTAAGGACAGAGCCACCCGGGTGCCCCTGGCTCTGACCTTCTTAGAGGCTGTCACCAAATGGGAGACCACAAGCCTGAAGCAACAATAGGCCAGTTGCTGAGGAGAAGGAGTCCCAGTGCAGGGCCCAAGAAAGACACTCTGCACGGGACGCTCACAGAGAGGACCGTCTGCTAAACGCATGATACCCTGCGGAGCATACCCACAGGACAGCCAGGGACGTGAGCTCCAGGGGGCTGTTGCTGACAGCAGTTCCAGCACTCAAGAGTAGCATTCCACCAGACTGCTGTTTAGTCAGAGCTGTTCTGCTGAGGGCATCACGCGCCATGTCCCGGGTGTCCAACTTCCCGAGGAGCAGCCTAGCCTGAGGGGTGAATGAAGGAGGAGAGGAGGAGGAGATGAAGGAGGAGAGGAGATTCAAGGAGGTGGGAGCTGGGAAAGGATATTTATTATCCATTGCCACACTTTGGCTGTGTAATAGATGACCTCAAAATCTCAGCATCATGCAAAATAAGCATTTGTTTAGCTCACACATCGGTGAGTCATTGGGAGATCAGTTGATCTCGGCTGGTTTCAGCCAGGCCAGCTCTGTTCCCTGCGTCTCTCACTCCCCTCCAGGGAGCACTGGGCTAACCTGGGCATGTCATTCTTACGGTGATGGCAAAAGTGCAGTGAGGGAATGGGAAACACGGAAGCTATCTTGAGGCCTAGGCTCTGAACTGGCTCACCTTGACTTCCGCATCATTGGCCAAAGCACGTCCCATGGCTGACCCCATGATCACGGAGCAAGAGAGAAATCGTGCCCCTTTCCAAGGTGGAACAACAGAGTCACGTGGGAAAAGGTGCAGATTCAGGGTGGGGTGGGGAATTGTAGTGATCCAGGACCCCGCAGAGGGGATGGGAAGAACCGTAGGAGAAGCTCACCCCCCTACCCCCCGAGACCCGGAGCCCTCTCCCCACTCTGGCCGTATCTGCTGCCGCCATGCTGGTTCATCAGGCCTCCGGGGAGCTGAGACGTGCAGTGGCCGTGGCTGGCCCCTGCTGCTGCATGTCAGCCCTGGGCCGACTGGACCCTGGGAGTGACCAGTGTGTGGCCTGGAAGGGACCGTGCCCAGCGCCTGCCCAGAGTGGGGACCATGGCCCCAGAGGCAGCAGGGAAGTTAGGTTTGCGACTAACAACCAGCTTCCCTGTTTGGTTTTCTCTTGACTGACTTCCTGCTCAATTTTCCTTTATTTATTTATTTTTATAAGTCGAAATGTCAAACTCTGATCAGATTAACATATTTGATTTTTTATTTAGAGCCACAGAGGCTTTATTAACATATGGATTTCTTGTATTACTTTGAAAACCGCTATATTTAGGCCTGATGTTCTATGGTTACACGCTAGGATCCCTTACATAATTTAAGCACGGGGTGTTTAAAACAAGAAGCCAGGAACAAGGTCTCATTATATTATCTGGATTAAAAATGATTTCTCACTGACATGGCAAAGTTTAAAAGTTCTAGCCACTGTCAAAGGGTAGGTGGGTGGATCGCCTAGGTCGGATCCGTGACTTCTGATTCAGATAAGTGATTTAATTTTCATCCCAGTGCTGCCTCTCCCAAGCTCAGGATTCTTCGTAGAAGACCAAAACAAATCCCGAAATAGGCCTCTGCAATATGTAGGAAATATTTCGACTTCGTATTCGGATAAAGAAGTAAATCATTGTGTTCATTAATGTACTTCTCCTTCTTTCTTTTCGGATTTACTTCCTGGCATAAGAGATCAGTTGCCTTAATGAGAATCTGTCAATTGAGCATAAGCCAGAGAGTCTACCCCAAGGCCTTTAGGTGACTAAGTGGTCCTAGGGAAGGGCCACTGTTAAAGATGTGCAGATTGTGACCTGCACAACTCTGGGGACACCAAGCATGGAAAGCCTCTTTTGGAGTTCCTCTGTCAGTGGTCGGGGTATTGGGACAAGGCTCCCAGCTTTTACTCTGCCACTTAGCCTCTTCTTTCCCTATCAACCCCCCACCCAAATTTCGCTTCTTGGTCTCCAAATCAAAAGCTTGTCTTCCTCCCCTTCTCCCTTCTTTCTTCCTTCCCTCTTTTCATGTTGACTTGGGCACGTTTATTGAGGGTAGATATGATTGGATCCCTCCTTTCTTTCATGGCTCCCCCCCCCCCCACTGATACACACATGCCCTATATGTGACAGAGCCTATAGAATTTGGTGAAGCACAACCACACACCAAATACCCAGAATGTTCTAGAGACCTCTCTGTGAGGTTGCATAAGCGGAGGGAAACTAAGCTGTGCAGTATAGGAGAAGCCATGCGGATTCCAAAAGTGCTTTATCATAAAATTGGTTTTTGTTTAACTATTTTTAGGAGATAGTTATAGTCACAGCCAGATGTATGATGGTCTCAGCAAGAGCAGGCCATTTTGAGCAGCGAACACACCAAAATAGGGAAAGAGTTGTATTTTAAAAGGTACAAAACATATTTTTTTTCTGAATTAAAAATTAAATGGGAGACAGTCATAGAAGACTGGACACTGCAGAAAACTCCATGGTAAACCAGAGAACTAGCTTTAGAAATACTCCCAAGCAGTGCAAAGTAAGAAAGGGATAAAGAGGATGGAAAAAAGAGCAGGATTGGAGGGAAGGAGGGAACTAAAGAAAGGGAACTAAAGAAATAATCAAAGATAATTGTTTAAGAGAAATCCTTTTCTAAGCTAAAAAAAAAAAGTGTCTGGAAATTGAGAGAATTCACTCTGTTTCAAGCAAAATACATGAGAAGAGATCACTAAATACCCCTTGGTAAAAATTTAAAGGTCATATATAAGGAAAGAATCTCATAAAGAACATCAAAGCAAAACATAAGCAAAGCTTAAAAAACACCACCACCACCAGAACCAATGACCTAAAATGCAAAAAGATAGGGCCTCAGGTAACAGAATGAACAGACAATGGAAAAAATCTTCAGTGCTTTGAGAGTAAATAAATTGGGCACTGGTTGTTTGTTGTACATGGCGACAATAGAAATGTTTTTAAACCTTCAAGAAAATGAAACATAGTTTTACTCAAAGCAAATTGCTTTGAGTAAAAAAAAATTAACTCAAAGTAATACATTACTTTAATACATTACCCGAGAACATGAAGAAAAAATCAAAATTCAGAACTCAAGGAGGACATCTTATCTTAACAAATTGGAACAGCACTGGACCCTAAAACAAGTTTCTCACACACACACACACACGATTATATATCCCAATTCCAAGGTAAAATGTTATTTCAAGAGGTGAATGATACTGTTACAGAAATTTGAAAGGATGATGATATCGATTATGCCACAGACAAAATAGCCAAGTCTCAGCAAGAGAGTGGGGAAACGAAGGGCTGAATTCCTCACATTCCATCTTGAGAGTAAAATCTTGTATTTCATCCTTATCTTTGAAACTTAGGTAGATCTAAGTTTAAAATATTTTAGGGCAATTTCAACTTCACCAAGATAGAATGGTAGAATCTACTCATCATTTCACGATGTGTATGTATATGAAGTCATCATGTTGTACACCTTGAATACATACAGTTTTGTTTGTTAATTTACCTCAATAAAGCTGGGAGAAAAAAGGAATTCTGGGGAGTGGGACTAGAGATTGGGGCAGTGAGGAGATTCATTATAGAACTTCTTATACTTTTTGAATTTGTACCATGACACATTCATCTTCTGATGGTAAAACCTATTTTTAAGGAAAAAAATACAGACAAGCATAGTGTTCCTTTTTAGAAAAAAAAATTTGCAGAACTGAAGAGCAAAGTTAGTATGGTCTTTATTGCAAAAGACAAGTAGCAACCGAAGTTAATAGTAATGATACGTGAAAAACTGAAACTACAAAACAAGATGACAGGGAAAATAAGTCCTAGGAGGAGTCTTGACCATCCGTGTAAACTCCCTGATCACCCTTGAAACCGTTACGACATTTCCACCTGCCCAAGGTTGGCATATGATCACACCTCTTTTTTACTTTCCCATTTAATTTCTTGAGGTCTCATGGGCCATATTACCAGGAATTCCTCTTGAGGAATGAGCAGTATATTCCCCCTGAGACCTCTTCTCTATCCCTTCCCCCTTGGTTGTCCAGGAACCCCAGGAGGGTTACTTTGTCCAAGGAGGATTAGACCACTGTCAAACACCACGGCTGTGGCTCCTTGCTGTCACAAGGCTGGTGTGGGAGACTGTTCTGCCAGGCTGATGGATGCCATTTAGCCAGGCAGAAAGTCAAAGGTTCAGTTTTGCTTCTATTTTAAGTTGGGAGAGACATGATCGGGTCTATAAAGCCAAAGGGAAAGGACCAATAGGGGCCAAGAAAGCGAAGACACAGATGACAAACTGGACAATTGATGGATCCATCAGTGGGCAGCTAAGGATGAAGAAGCAGTTAAGGACGGGTCAAGACTTAGGTATGACTTTTGCCATTTCCTCCAATGGATGTTTCAGACTTACTCACTTTTAAGCTCTTAACTTCACCATTTCCCTCCCACTCATGGTAGAAAACCTCATCTCCAGGTTAACAGAGGATGTAGAGGTCCCTCCCGAGGTACAGACCTCCCCCATGTCCCTGCATCCACAACTTGCCATTCTTCCTTTCTCATCTCAGTAGAAAAGGTGTCCCCACTGCTGTCCAAAGCTAGCTTCCATGATGGCCTTGTCTCAACAAGGGACCTGGAACCCATCCTTGGCTCCATCCTCTTGCCCCATTCCCTCTGCCCCAGCAGCCCTCACTGGTATGCTTACCCTCACGTTGCTTTCTAAGTGTTCTAACTTCCAACTCTCTGTTCGTATTGCTCTCTTGCTCAATTCTCAGGAGACTCCCTTCACTTGCAGAAGAAAACCCAGATGCCCTAACATGGCTCCTCATGTGCCTTTCACGATTGGACCCCACCTGCCAACTCTCTAACTTATCTCTTGTTTCACTTCCCTACGTTCTAGTTATCCTAAGAATCCTGGCCATCCGGGTTCAAATTTTGGTTTCACCACTTATGAGCTGTGTGCCCTTGGGCAATTTGCTAAAGCTCTCTGGATCTTAGTTCCTCATCTGTAAAATGAGGATAATCAGGGGCATCTGGGTGGCTCATCAATTAAGCATCTGCCTTCGGCTCAGGTCATGATCTCAGGGTCCTGGGATGGAGCCCCAAGTAGGGCTCCCTGAATCTGCTTCTTCCTCTCCCTCTGCCCCTCCCCCCCACTTTTGCTCTCTCAAATGAATAAATAAATAAATCATCTTAAAAAAAATGGGGATAATCAAAGTTCCTGCTTAAAGGGCTGCTGTGGGAGAGATGAGTTCCTGCTTATGAAGTAGTTGGATTAATGAACACCTTCATGCATGAACATGAATATAAAGTTAACCACCTTACCCAATCTGACAACACAGTTCAGTAGAACCATCTGAACACTAGCACTAAGCCCTTGGTAAATGTGAGCTCCTGTTATTGATACTTTTTACAGCTCCTCAGATGTACCATCCTCTTGTTCTCCTTGAATCTTTAAGGATACCGTTCTTTCTCCCATTCCTCCAACCTCCTTCACCTCCTTGCCCTACCTCTCCGACTGGTAAATTGTCATTCATCTTCAGGCTCTGCTCCATTACCACCTCTGTTATGAAGCCTTCCTGATTTCCCCCTACATGTATATACATGCCAGACTGGATGTGGGGGTACTCTCTCTAAGCTTCTAGACATATCTTTATTGCAGCCCCCCCCCCCCTTTTTTTTACTTTGTTAACTTGGTTTTCCTTTTGGTTGGTGGCGAACTCTTGGGTGCAGTCATTGAGGGCTGGGGATCGAATCTAGTCCATTCCTCTCTTATTCTCTATCAGTTGATGTTGCCCAGCCTGGAGTAAGTACTCAGTTAGTACTTATTAATCGAGTGAATGAATGAATCCATAGATAAGGACATGTTCACACAGAACACAATAGAAGATAGACAGTTTCTTAGCAAATAAGAGATGGTCAAGTTTATTAGTAATCAAATCATTGTTAATTAAAATGAGACATCATTTTTAGTGTGAGATTAGGGAACACTTTTAAAAATGATAATATCTATTCTCGTGGACTCTCTCTCATTGCTGGTAGGAGGGTAAAAGCAACTTAACGCCGTGCATCAAGATTTTTAAAAATGTCCTTTTTTTTTTTTGCCTACCTGATTGAACTTCTGGGACACTATCCAAAGGAAATTATTTTATATTATTTACATATTTATTTATATTTTTAAAGAAAAAAATTTATTTTAGAGGTCAACTAAAAAATGTATGAGGAGGATACATAGTTTTTCAAAATTATTTTGTGTGTAAGCAAGCACCCCCCCAAAAAAAGATCACTGCTTCTGTCTTTCAATATTGCTCTGGTGCCCATTCCGTACCCTATTCCACAAGTCAGCCAGTCTCTTCCTTCCTCTGTGGTCAAAGGAAATCATTTTAAATACAGATAAATGTTTACACATGAAGATGTTCATTATGACATTACTTGTATAAAAATTTGAGAAAAGCCCCCAAAATATCCAATAAAAGGATGGTTTAGCATTTTTGTTTCAGAAGAATATGTGCTAACAGGAAATGTGTTAGTTAAATGAAAAAAAGCAGGCCATAAAATATGTTCACAGATATTAAGAAAATGAAAAGGCAATTAAATACCCATGCATAGAAAAGAGACTGCAGTATACCAAAATGTTGAATTACTTGGTTATGTTTGGGCAGTGGGAATGTATATGGCTTTTTTTCTTGCTTTTATTATTAACCAAATTCTCTATATTTAGACATGTGTTCCTTTTATAATGGAGTACAGCCAATAATTCTATATTTTAGGGTGTGTGTTCAGGAAGAATTAGGACTGATTATATTTTATTTGATATGTCTTTGATATTAGTAAGTCTTGAATTACTAAATTGATTATAAACACCTGGAGGGCACAGACCTAGTCTTGTTGAGCCCATTGTTTGTTTGATCAGTAAATACCTGTGGGCTTATATGGGGCGGCCTTCCAAGTAAGGTCCTTGCCCCCCCACCCCCCACCCCATTGTCCCAGGGCCCAGGATGGCCTCTGAAACATCTGGCAATCAGTGAGAAAGAGTTAAAAACAAAAAGCCAGGGACGCCTGGGTGGCTCAGTTGGTTAAGCGACTGCCTTCGGCTCAGGTCATGATACTGGAGTCCCTGGATCGAGTCCCGCATCAGGCTCCCTGCTCGGCAGGGAGTCTGCTTCTCCCTCTGACCCTCCTCCCTCTCATGCTCTCTGTCTCTCATTCTCTCTCTCTCAAATAAATAAATAAAATCTT